>NC_060885.1:29138631-29453631 GCF_014805685.1 Silurus meridionalis | reverse complement strand
TGTGTTCTTAAAGCCTGCGGTAATGGACTCTGTGCTGCTTAAGCCATCATACTTGCACTCTAACTGAATTGTGAGAAAAGTCAACCTGGGGAGATTCTTCATCTTATTCAGGATAGCCTGCTAGGATTGGAAAAAGGTGGGATTTAAAGGATTTATAATCTTTTAGCATGGTGACGTGAGCGACAGCTACAGTTGTTCGGCTAATTAATTCCAGGGAAAATCCAAGAACATTGAATGGAGGATGATGTTGGTAGATATTTAGTCTTTTAGAAATGCTGTAGTAGACATACTAGTAGACAGTGTTTTTTTTTTTTTTTTTTTGTGTGTTTTTTTTCTTATCGCCTTCAGTGAGTCATGTGTGAGTCATTTTATCAGAACTGCAAAGGCACAATTATAGTGCTGAAATATAAAACACTTACCTCAACTCCCAACATGTCAACAGTTGACTGAATTGGAGAATTAGGGTATATAATACAGTATGTAATTATACAGTACAGTATGTACAGTTGAGTTTCAGAAAATAGCTGATGCATTCGTTTTTTGTTAGTTCAAATAGAATATCTCTAGGGTTTGTTGTATGTAGTGATGTATGTAGTACTTTGAATTCTCTATTTTAAGGATACACTTTGTTGTAGGACTCCTCACCCACTAAAGATTTTTACTTGTATAAATGCACTGGACCAGCTTGTCCCACCCCCTCACACATTTAAAATTTCTCCAGTGTTTACTGAATAAATATGTTTCACCTAAATGACCTTGGAGTGAGCTCTTCTGATACTCTTGCTGTTACTACTACTATCACAATGGTCGTCAGGCCACAGACAAATTACCACCAGCACTAGTGTCGTGAGACTTGCATCGAATCGTTGAACAGATTAAATTAACATTTTTGTCGATTGAAGGCCACGAGGAAGGACGACACAATTTAGATTGCCATTGATTTCAGCAGCCAAGACAGTCGACCCCAATTCTGCTCTAGCTGGCGAAGAAATCATTTTTAAACCAGGTCTTGAGATCAACCAACACAGACACGAACAGGAAGCACAAAAATTTTAATGGATTGATTCCCAAAAGATTTTTGTGCTAAAGATTTGCTTTGTTTACTGTACAATTTGTTAAACAGCATAGAAGTACAGTCTATACCAACTGGTGATTAACTCTGCGTTTGCATTGTTTTTTTATGATTATAATCACAGTCTTGGTGTCACCCAAATGAGTCTGGTTCCTCTCAAGGTTTCTTCCTCATACCATCTAAAGGGAATTTTTCTTGCCACAGTCACCTGAGGTCACCCCAGGCTTGCTCATTGGGGATAAATACACATATTTTACATATTTAAATTTTTTTTATTATTCTTATATTCTGCTTTGAGACAGTGTCCATTGTGAAAAGCGCTATAGAAATAAACTTGCATTGAATGTATACTGGAACTCAGAAAATTGATTTAGACTTGCACGTATAGAGCAGTTTATTCCAGTGGGTTTCTGGTTGCTTCTTTTAAATAGTTAACATGTTTTTGATGCCTTTTGGTCCATGGTAAGTTTTCAATCATTACTTTTATGGTGTTTCGTTTAAGGTTTAGCTACGGAAGTCCCCCAAAGAAGGCATCAGTACTGATCTTTATCCTAATGTATTGCATTGTCATTCCTCAATGCTTTTGTGTCTTCACCCCATTGGGCTGTTCACCTGCTCCGTGTTTAGTCCTTGATTACTTTGACTATCTATACCATGCTGTCTTTAGTATTGCCAAGTCTATCATTCCCTTGTGCCTTTCATTTCATATTTCTGCCATTATGGATTATCCTAGGACTTGCATAGTTTGCATGCAGCCATTACTCACTATACATCCAACATTATTTTACAGACAGTAATAATTTCCTAAACGATTAAAGCAAAAGGTCTTTGTAGCCGAAGCCAATGTTGGAGCTTCTGCGGCTTTTCTGATTTGATTCTAGTCACAATAGCAAGATGTCAGAACATCGGTTGATCATTTTTCCTCGGAACGTGGCATTACGACTGACCTTTTCGTTCGATTAGTAGATCAGTACTGATGCCTTCCTTGGGGGCGCATTTCTAGATACCTCAAGAGCCGCAAAGATCTCAGTTCCATCAATCAGTCTGCCGATTTATCCGTTGTCAATTACCATGTTTCATCATGCTGCATGAATAATGTATGAGCGCGACACCTTAATCTCGTTTTCTTCGTTCGTGTATATTCCGCAGATTTACAAATGAAGTGCTGAGCATGTTGGAGTTATTAACCTTCAGTACGGGTCACATGCAAATAGTACACAGCCGGGTATTTGAATAAAATTTGTTCACTAGCACAAAATTTTATGTTTGCAAAATGTCTGGTTGAGAGACTCGCAGTACAAAATGACTAATTATAATTAATTAACATTTAGTTTTATAGCTACACTTTGGTATCACTTCAGATGTAAAGCATGAATAATACACAATTGTATGTAATTTTTTTTTAATATGGTTTATTGGTTTGCTAATCAAACCATTAAATAAGTAACGAAAAGAAAACATCTGGAAATGATCGTTAGTTTGTAGCTAGAGTCTGCTCCAGTGAGCTGCTTTAAGCTAAACAATTGACATTAAACCATGTGATTGGATAACAGAGGATCCTTAATGTGAATATTATGTATCAATTCTATATCCCTATACCGGCATTGGTGGTACGTTGGAATTCTCGCCTGCCACGTCTTAGGTCCGAAATCGATTTCCAGCAATTAGATTCCCAGATTTTGGGAAAGGGGTAGCTCAGGGGTTAAAATGTTGAACTTTTGATCAAAAGGTGATTAGTTTCAATTCCAACACCACCAAGTTGCCACTGTTGGGCCCTTAAGCTAAGCACTTGTGTGCTTGGTTGAATAAATTAGATTGTAATTTGTAAGTTGGTTTGAATAAGTGCATCTGCCAAAGGCCATATATGTACAGTAGATGTATACAGCAGATGCCAACTTGGTCAAAGTAGACTGTAGCTTGCATTAGCTAAAAAAGCTTTTACTTACTAGATGCTAACAGACTCTTGAAGTTCCAAAGCTTTTAGATTTAAGCATTTATTAATGACATCAAGACTGTGATTGGTCAGAGCGAACATTCTGCAAGTTAGCCCCTCCCACATCTCTAAACCAGTCGTAATTATTCAAATTTTTTTATGAACAATTAGTCACTTATTAATTATTGAGTTGTTAGCAAAATCCCAATCACTCTCATGGCCACTGGGTTTGTACAGATTTGGTGCGAGATCTGCTGGAGCAGGAAGCAAAGTGTGGAGCGCGAATTGCCTTCAGCAGCGTGAGTGAGACATTTCACACCACAGATATACAGAGGGCGCCAGTATTCCCATGATTCTTTGCTCCGTGAGTCATTTGCACAGTTTTGCTTTGTGCAATGATAGAATAGAAAGCTGCTTTGGAAGTGTATTTGTGTATTTGTTGTACACGTGGGTCTCTTCTGGTCAGTACGATAGAATGAAATCTTGTCCATGGACATTTGTAAGTGAGTGAGACTGAGACAGATGAGATATGATTTAGAAGATGAGATTTGGTGGTGGTGAATTTGCTCTGGTGCAGTCACCGCATGCTAATGAGCTCTGCATCAGCGGCTGAGTGAACTGTGGGCTTTTTGAGAAGTAAATATCCTATAGCAGGTTTTTCCCTTAAAGGGCACTCCAATTCTCAAGAGCACCACCTTATTTTTGGCATGAGATTATGTTGAACTATGTTTACATTGCAGTTGGCCACTGAAGTGTTACACTTGACTTTTGTGGTCAAACTCAGCCATCAAAATAAAACCCATCTATGCAATATAAAAAAAAAATCATAACTGTAAATAATATGACCTTTAAGAGCAATCTCTTTTTTTATTTGAAAACAATCCAAAGAGAATTCCAAGCATTTATTTTCCAAAACCTCAAGGCTTTGGAGTATTGAGAGCTCAGATCTCAAGTATAAAAATCCCACCATTATAAGATGATCACAATATTCATCATCATCATCATCACAAATACTACACCAACAAAATGCCATTCAGACATTGGATCACACTTATTTGTCTTTTTTCCCCACACCACTTTTGGTGTTGGACAGTGTTTTCTTTAGATGTGTTTCAATCCACAATGATGCCACAACTGGTCGAGCTTTTTCCACGCAAGATCCAGCAGCTTCCAGTCTTCGAAGGAAACAGTATCCATAATCCAGACTGGCAGTGTCCCATTACTGAGTAGAGCAATCATGCTTGTGCTTTGCAGATGTTTCACAGTTGGACGTTGCTTTTGCTAGTGCAGTTACAATTGCGTTAACAAATATTAAGACATTAACATAAATATTTATATGTTGTACCAGTCACATGACTGAGAAATCCAACAAGGGGTGATGGTAGAAATGTTCAACTCAAAGACCCAATGCAATGTTATAGTTATTTGCTAATACTTATGTTCTAATGGTGGGATCAGTTTATAAGTTTATAGTTTGGATTGTGCCTATTGAGACTAAAGGACTATACACTTAAGGTCAAGACCAATTGTTTGTTTGTAAGTAGAAATTCCCCCTCAGGACAGTCAAGACATATTTCCCATCATTTCTAGAGCCACCTTCTTACAACCACTTCCAACTCCCACTGCCGAATGTTAGCAGCTGTTGATTGGGATTGTGGATAATAAAGACAACTGTTCACCAAAACAAAAACAAAAAACCCACGAATTCTATCCTCAAATATCCACAAACCTCTGAAGCTGTATTTCTAGACTTCCGAAGTCTTCGAGGTCGTTGTTGTTCCCACAAGACAATGTCACTGGTTTCTTTTTTTAAAAAAAGGGAATTTTTGGACAGTCCCACATCTTGATTCCCCAAGGGCGAGCAGGTGAGCCAGTTATCAATATCTTTCACCAGATGACAGTTTGAGGATTGTATCACCCCGACCCCACATCAATTTCTTTATATCAAAGGAAACATAGTCCTTTAGGCGGGGCAGAGTCCCATCCACAGACCACATCATCGATTTCAGATGCGCAAGGTCACTTTGAAATTTCCTTGCTGTCATTTTCTTGTGATGTTGTCAGGCACCAGCAATGTCACTATCCCCAGAATCACACGCCTGTGCTGGATAGGTGGGCTCCATCGTGAAGAGTACACACTCCAAGATAAGTATTAATCCATCATAGTGACATCCATCATATGAAAGCTGGTTATAAACAATGAGGTTCGGGGTGTACATCGCTCGTATACTGTGAACTACCATAAAATGTTTATAAAGTCCATTTTTTATCTAACATTATGCGGTTTTGATGGTTCCCATCTAACATGTATGTTCTCATCAGTTTCTTTTCGCTTTCATATGGAATATAACTTTTTATAATATTCCTGCCCCCAATATACTAGTTACAGATGTAATTCATCACGTTCCATCAAATGACAACTAGGACCACTGCTTTGCTCTATGAAGCTTAAAGCTCCACCCCCTTCATAATGATGCCATGACACATATACACAGACAAAAGTATTGGGATGCCTAACTTTTTTCAGCCATATGAGGTTCTTTCCCAAACTGTTAACACAAAGCTGGAGGCACACAATTTTATAGGATGTCTTTGGATGTAGTAGAATGAAATCTTTCCTCCATGCAAACCAACTCCAGCATTACAATACCCCGTGCACAAACCTAGCTCCATGAAGAAATGCTTCACAAGGGGTTGGAGTGGAAGAACTCCTGCTATAGAGCATTGACCTCAAACCTACTGACCACCTTTGGGATGAATGTGAATGCTGACTGCACCCAAGGCCTCCTCACCTCACCTACATAATTACCTGACTTTACTAACACCCTTGTGGCTGAATAAGATCTCCACAAGCGCACATAAATCTAGTTCAACATCTTCCCAGGAGAGTTGAGATTATTATATCAGCAAACGGGGACTAAATGTGGCAGAGGATGTTGAAAAAGCACATAGCAATCTTATTGTCAGGTGTCCACAAACTTTTGTACAGATAATGGATGTATACAGGAGTTATCCTTAATTGTGACTATCCATGTAAAAAATTTTTAGACTAATATGGAATGTGGTTCACTATATTCCAAACCAAAAGAACTCCACGTGAATTGATGAAATTTTACAAGTATAATGACACAATTTATAGTATATTTATATATTTTTCAATATACATAAATTCATAAAACACTGCAAAAATATATATTCATTAAGTATGCAAATGTATTTCTTTTAGTTTTTTTTTTATAATATATATATATAAAATATAATTTCCATAGCTTGCTTCATGTTTCACAGAGAATCTCTGATAGGCTATGAGGGGTGGATCACTTCAAATCTCCTATTCTCAACTAACGTTTTTTTCTGACACGTGATACGCCGTTACTGAACTAAAATTAGGATATGGATTTGGTTCGTGTGATGCAAAAGGAGCTCCAGAATTCACAATCCTTCAGGATCAGTTGCCTCCATTATCCTGACTGGCCCTGATGCCTCTTTATCGCTATAAATGTCTGCTGAAACGCCACCGTGAGCAGACTTCCTCATTAAACAGTGGCTGAGACGTTGTGCTGTCTGGAACTGATGTTGTTTTCGAGTGAAGTAAACAGCCTTCATCTCGTTCTTGGGAGGTCAGAGAGAGTCCACTCTACCAGGGCCATTATACAGCTCTAAGGTCCCTTGGATCTCGTCATTGCATGACCTTAAAATTGCGTGTGTAAAAAATATACATATATTGGCCATTTTATAAAATATATATAATATATATATATATATATAAATGAATAGATGGAGTGAGTCTGTCACGTTTATCAGGGCACACTGCATGTTTCTGGCTATTGTTTTTGAATATCTTTGAACAGCTTGCCTTCGGTCTCGTATCTGAGTAATGATCTCATCCACCATTTCCACTTGAGTGCTCAAGTTTAGCATGATTGCTGGCGTCTGCCTTCAATTCATTTTTCCATGTGGTTTGTGTGTTGCCTCATTAAATTTGAGAGAGAAAAAAAAAAGAACAACTTTTTATAACTGCTTTGTTTGAGAGAACAATAAGGTTTTTTTTTTTATGCATGAGCAGTAGGTTGGTATTTAACATCGAAAATTCTCTAATCGGTGCTATGATGATGATCCATATTTAAGGAGTCTTCAGTGTATTGTAACTTTTGGTAAGGTTTCAAGTTGGAGGAATTGGTTTTCTTAGTATCTCTATGAGGTGTGTATGTGTTTGGTTATTATATGATGGTTAGTCTGAATACTGGATTCTGATTGGCTGGAGGGTGAAGGTAGTTACTGGTTAATTTAATAAATGTTCTAAATAAACTGTAACTACAGGAACATGTCATTGTAGTTCCACACAGAGTGAAACAGCAGTAGCTTAATGAGCTACCTAGATGATTTTGTGTATAATTTCCAATTTACACTATGGATAAAAATTTGTGGACACCTAAGCATAAGGTTGGTAGGGGCTTTTTGAACATTTCCATTCCACATTTTATCCCCATTCACTGTTAGAATAACCTCCACTATTCTGGGAAGATGTTCCACTGGAATTTGGAGTGTGCTTGTTGAGATTTGTGCTCATTCAGCCACAAAGGCTTTATTAAAAGTCAAGTACTTATGTAGGTGAGGAGGCCTGGGGTGCAATCAGCATTCACATTCACAAAGGTGTTCAATAGGGTTGAGGTCAGAGCTTAATAGCAGGCCACTCAAGATCTTCCACTCAGAATCATGCAAACTATATTTTCATGGAGCTGGATTTGTGTACTGTCATGCTAGAACAGCTTTGGGACTCCTCACTCAAGGGAAGACTCCTTAACAGTTTGTGGAAGAACTATGGTTTGGACATGTGTTATGGCTTGGACGTGCAGATGAGGAACATGGGGTATATCAGTAGAAGAATGCTGAGTATGGGCCACCAGGAAGGAGGACAGGAGGAAGACCAAAAAGGAGGTTTATGGATATGGTGAGAGAAGACCTGCAGTTGAAAGAGGCAGCTGTAGAGGATATACAGGGGATATGGAGATGGATGATCCGCTGTGGCGACCCCTAATGGGAGCAGCCGAAAGAAGAAGAAGAATGCGTGTGTGAATGAGTGGGAGGGTAGTTAAGTGGTGTGGTTGCAGGCAGAAGAGGTGGAGAAGGTGGTTGAGTTTAGGTACCTTGGGTCAACAGTGCAAAGTCAAGGAGAGTGTGTTGGAGAAGTGAAGAATAGAGTGCAGGCAGGGTGGAGTGGGTGGAGAAGAGTGGCAGGAGTGATGACCATAAACAAAAGAATCCATAGCTAGGTGTACGTTAAACCATTTCAATGCAATGTGCTGTGCATCGAGTGGATCATACCTTATTAACTTCAAAAAAGGGTGACGAGAAGGTGGAAGTTTATAGCTGCTATTACTTAAAGGAGAAGAGGAACTTGTATGTCACTGGTTGAAAGGTATAGATCGAAATTACGTAAAATTCTTGTTGCATATAAAGTATTAATTGACGCTGGTCATAGAAAATAATCCCTGTTGCATTGTTGATGATGGGAAAAAAATCGTATAGTGCCACGCTAAGCTTGCTTCCAATAACCATTCTTTGTTTGCCCCCCGCTTCACTTCATCCTTTTCTTCAAACCCAGATCACATCGTAAGCTGTGACAGCACAGGCTCGAAAAAGCACGCTGGGAGTCTCGGAGCGTGTAATAATGCGATGGCATTCCTGTTCACAAGTCGTTGAACACAAATTTGCATTTGGTTTGCTATCCTTGGCCCCTCTGCCTTATTGGTCTGTCAGCCGTCGATCGCTTTACTTGAATCATCCCGTTGGCGTTTCGGAATAGAAAAACACTTAAACCAGTCACGCTTTAGACCATTATCCGACAAAAACTATTCGCTATACAGCTGTACATCTAGTGTAGCTTTTATGGCTACAAAAGCAACCGACGATATAAAAAGCGCACCTTCGTTGCTCTGGGTGTAGATTAACATAGCACCCTGACTAAACTAGAGTTGAGCGCTAGTGGAAAGACGTCCAACTGCAACGGCTCCGAGCCCATCCGTGCATGATGGAGCCATCTGTTTGAATGGACCGTTAACAGAAAAGGCCTGCTGCTCCTTCTCTTTTCCGCCCACAATGCGCCACATGAGGTATGGCACACGAGAGATGGGATATTATACCGTAGAGATGCTCAACTTCTTCATTTCGATTGGTCAGAGGGGGTGTCTGAGTTGTTTTGTATGAAATGACATGCAGTCGTTGCTATGGTAACAGTTCGTACATGAGGACTTGTGTGATTCCAAACAGATGGCGTGATTTAACAGACATGGAAGGAGTCTCCGGTGTCAGAAAGTGGCAAGGTTGACCGAACAATAACCGGAATTGTAGAAGTTGAAGGAATATTCCAGGGTTTGGTGGAGTTAGAAAATAATCCTGTCCAGAGTCATTACATTAGCTGAGACTCATGTGCAGCTATCTGAAATCGTTAATCTGACAGGAATCTTATTTAATCTAAATCTGATTCTTAGAATGATTATGATTTTGGAAGCTCGGTTGTTGAGATGTTGGACACCCGATTGGAAGCACCACCAAGCTTTCACTGCTGGGCTCCTAAGCAAGGCCCTGAATCCTCAACCATTCAGTTGTGGAAATTAAATAATTAAGTTGCTCTGGATAAGGGCAAGGTTCCGTCAATGTAATTAGGAATGACAGGATTTCTGTAAGGAATTATTGTTCATTATTGTTAATATTCCTGATGTGATAAGATGATTGACAAAAAGACAGGAGGCAGATCTAGAGGTGGCAGAGTTGAAAATGCTGCGATTTTCATCAGAAGTGAGGATTAGAAATAAGGGAACGTGCATGTAGGATGTTTTTGGAGACAATGTGAGAAAGGAGCGATTGAGATGGTTTGGACATGAGCAGAGGAAGGACATGGAGCATATAAGTAGAAGAATGCTGAGGATGGAGGAAAAGTGAAAGGCCAAGGAGGGGGTTAATGGATGTGGTGGATGTGGTTCTCCCCTCTGGCTTTATGGTTGAGCTTATGGTACATAAGTATTGCATCCTCGAAGTCCAGTTCATGAACTGATCTGACGCAACGTGAGAGTCCGGTGTTGTTTTCTTTAGAGAATACTTCTGCTAGATTTATCCCACAGGTTCCACTTATCTTTCTTCGTCTCTAACGCTTCCTCCTACACATCCCTCGTCTCCTTCGCAACAAGAGTAAAGCACACAATAAGTGCTGTGTCAGTAACTTCTCTGCATTATTATTATTGTTATTATTATTATTGTAAGTAGTATTAAGTCCTCATATTTCAGCATAATGACTTCTTGTTATCTCCAGATAAGAAAGTTGTTTGGGCGAGGCTCAGATCATCAGCGCTAGGCTACGCCGTACCGCACTGTGTCACGTACACAGAGAAGACGGAGTTCATAATGGCTAGATAATGAACTGACAGTTTCTGGGTGGTTTGTCTTACAATGAGGTGATGGGTGGTGAAAATTAAACTGTTGTTATCTCGCTCATTTCCATTATCAGGAGATGATTTCAAAAGATGTGAGCGCCTTAGAGACAGGCTGCGTTCCGGCCAGAGCTAATCGTTCAGTTCTCAAAATCAAAAGTCTCCAGATCAAAAGATAAATGAGGGGATAAATAAAATAAAATAAAATAAAATAAAATAAAATAAAATAAAATAAAATAAAATAAATAGTTTTAATTTGTTATGCATTGTAAATAAAATATTATTAATTTATTGCATATATATACAGTATATATATATGATATTGCATTATTTATTATAAATGTATTGACTAGACATTTCAACCAGTTAACAGTTTTAGTAGATTTGTATTTGTAGATTAGAAGTATAGTTCTCGCACACTAATGCTATTACTAATTAATAGTATTACAAACGAACAAATATTAGACACCCCCTAATGTAAATTTGTGTCTCCAATTATAATGTACATTTTATTATGTATATTATAAAGATAAATACTTAAAATAAAGCAAAAAAAAAGAAAAAGTCAGTTTCTTTTAAATATATGGATATCATATTTGTATAGACAAAAACAAACAAAAAGCATGTTTATATGAATATGATCAAACCTGGTTATATACGTTTAATGTAATATATAAGTAAATAAGAATATATTGTATATAATTTTACAAAAAATTGTACACAATGCCATGCTTTAGTAAATGTTCATGATTCTTTATTAAGACAGATGGAGATTTGTATAGCTAGATGGATAGATGATGAAGAAAAATGGCAAATGAGTAAGTAAATAATTAAATTCAATACTAAATACATAGATTATTCAAAATGCAATTATAATAGCAAGCATCAGTGTTTAAATTAATGTTAGTATTTTATGTCAGGTGGGCATGGCCTAATATTCTAATGAGATGTGGGAATGTCCAGGATGGGAAGGTGAATAGAGATATCAGATTAAATATAATATATAAATAAAATAAAAATTATTTAAAAAAAAAGGATTATAATAGACGAGCGTCATTATCCTTGGAAAGATGGATGAACAGACAGATAGACGAATGGATACAGAGAAGTAGGTATGTATGTATGTATGAATGAATGGATCAATGATGGATAGACAAAAGGAATGGATGGAGGGATGGAGGGAGGGAGGGAGGGAGTGAGGATGGATGGATGGATGGAGGGATGGATGGATGGATGGATGGATGGATAAATTCATAAATGGATAGACAAAGGGAGGATGAGAGGATGGATTGATAGACAAATTGATAGATGGATAAATGGTTGGATGGATAGAAAGACCTAACAAGAGTTGGATAGATGAATAGTGCTGGATGGATGGGTGGATGAAGAAAGGGATTGATAGATGGATGAGATTGATGGAATGATGACTATATTGCTGGATAGATAAATGGATGTATGGATGAATATACATATGGATAGATAGACAGGGAGGCGCATAGAGACAAAGATAAACAGACAAAACCTTAACCCTGTGTTTGGTAGAGAGTAAAATTGAGCATGATTAGCCACACCCACTTTCCAATGAACCAGTAGAGGGGGAATAAAAATCGTCATGCAATGTTATACTCTCGAGTTCGAGTAGTTTATGGGTGAAAGAAATCGGACATCTGGGATGGATTTCAATCACAGCTTTGGTAAATCATTCATTTCTAATGGAAGTCTGAAAAACGCTCATGAATATATAACGAGAGGGCATAAATCAAATCTCTGTGCAGCTACGTGTGCAGAGACATCGGCATCGTTTTCAATCATCCATGGTCTTAAGGGCTGTAATCTTTGATATTCAGAGTACCCAGACGTGGAGGAGAAGAAAAAAAAGAGATTGTGGGTGACAATCTGGGAAAGCGAGAGGGAGAGACGTGCGCTGTTTATTCCGTTGATTTGAATATTGCGCTGTCCTGTGGGTGCGACACTCGCTCCTCGTGACGCTCCACGTGAGTGATGAAATGCCGGTGCAACTGAGGCTTGTTAAGCGGTAATGACAGCTACACGTGGTGGGGTTACACAGATTACGCTTCATGGCCAGTGCGCTCATGTGTACGGAACGTGTGTAAGCGTTTAGGTTTACTCATCTGCTAGACGCTTTTATTCAGAGCCACTGACCAGAGAGACAGAATTAAATCACACAGGATAAGCAGGTGACTGATGACAGTTTGACAGATGTAACAGTGCGGTTCTGTGACAGACGGGACGTTCCACTCCCCAGCACAGAACCTTAACTACGAGCTCTTATTGCATAAGAAATGCTGAGACACATGAAGATATGAGGAGGGAGGGGTAACAACTCCTACTGCAATTGCTGATGCTGATGGATTTAATGGATGGATGGAAGATAATATAATATACGATGAACAATATATGGATGGATGGATGATGGATAGATAGACAGTTGGATGAATGGATACAGATATGATTGGATAGATAGATGGATGGACAAATGGATAAAGAGGAGGAGATATGGATGGATAGATGAAAACTTGGATACATGGAAAGTTGGGTGAATGGAAGCCTGAATGACAGACAGACAGATAAATGGATACAGAGATGGATGGATGGATGGATGGATGGATGGATGGATGGAAGCCTGAATGACAGACAGACAGATAAATGGATACAGAGATGGATAGATGGATGGATGGATGGATGGATGGATGGAAACTTGAATAAATGGAGTGATGAAAATGTATATTGATGGACAGATAAACAGCCGAACAGTCACACTATCCTGATGAACAATATATGGATAGATAAATGATAGATGGATAAACAGTTGGATGGATACAGATATGATTGGATAGATAGATTGATGAATGGACAGATGGAAACTGATAAATGGAGAGATGTAAGGATGGATGGATGGACAGATAGAAAGATAGCTAAATGGATACATCCATGCTAGATGGACATGTGTATGAATTGATGGATGGATGGATGGACAGACAAATTGAGAGTTGGATTGGTGGATGGGATAGACGGATAAATGGATACAGAGGTGGATGGACAGATGAGTGATGAAAGAATGAAGTTATAGATAGCTCGACACTTGGATGGATGGATAAACAAAGTTGTGGATGGACACCATGTTGAATGTATAGACAAACCGATAAAAAGATGGACAGAAGGCACAGAGAAAAAGATAAACAGATAATTCAGTGTGTGTGAAAGCTCATGTACATATTGTTCATATATATCTTCTTTGTGTGCATGCAAGTTCTGTTGGGTGTGTCTGCAGCAAACAAAATGTGTAGACTGATAAATAGTATATGTTGCTTGCATGAATGCGTGTGTGCACCTGTGTGTGCACGTGCCGCGACTGTACTGCGTGTCACCTGCATTGCAGCAGAAGCTAAAATTAGTGCTGTGCGAGAGACTTAGCTGAGAGACTCTCATCCCTCACATCTGCCCCGTCTGATAACTCCATCCGCACGACATTTCTCACTGCAAGCCACACACACACACACACGAAAGCAGAGCTGCTAAAAATTCTTCTGTGAAAATAAACATTCACCTTCCTTGTGAGGAAAAAAATAAACCACATGAGAGAATCAGTCACACAAGAAAAACAAATAAGTAAATTGGATTACGAGAGACAAAACACTGATCGCATATTAAAATAAATAATTCGCACGAGAAAACTAACGAATCGCACGAAAAAAATTTACAAATCTCGCGGTGAACAAATCGCATGCAAATATAACCCGTTCCGGCGTAAAAAATAAACGAACGTTGTAAATGAATCGCGTCTGAAAGTGAACGACTCGCACAAGCAAATAAACCAATCATGAAACTTATCGTGTGTGTGTGTGTTGTGGGGAGATAAATGAGTCAATAAAGAAAAAAAAGGCGTGAATAAAAAGAGCGACTTAATCGATATTAACGGTGTCATCATGGGCACTAATTTCTCTATAGCAGCTTCACAACTACCACTTAGTTCTGAGTTAACACACATAATACAGCAGTAGCAGGACCTGCATTTTACACCTGGGCCTTCTGCGGTGTCCTCCCTGAATCAGTCCAGCTCTTAATATCGTCCTTATGACGCCACGGTTATAACAACCATCAATATTATAGAGAAACGCAGTACAACATAGCCCTGCATCACACACAGGTATCTCATGCAGTTAGAATGTACGTCATTACTAAAGCAAAAAACCCAAAACAAATAAACACAATTCAACACGTCTCCTTTCACTGTAGCCACAGCTGCACCTCCCGCATACATCATCTGTAGCAGATCTTGACCATCCTATCAAAAGATGTAAAAATGTAGACATGACTGGACGCCTTCTACTGCAGTGGTCCCTAACCCCCAGGCAACTGGTACCGGGCCGCACAAAAAGAATACATAACTTACATTATTTTCGTTGTATTTATTATCTGATTCTGAACGGTTTTATTTTGGAAAATGAGCTGATTCTCTCCTCCACATCTGTCTATGCCTCACTTTTGATGCATGTCAAGATGCCTCGGTCACTTCTTACCTCCATCCGCTACCTTCTTAAAGGGGCTGCTCCGGCCGCTAACACATAATACATTACTGCTAAATTCAAACCCCCAAGCGAGCAAAATGAACAAAAAACAACACAGTGGATTCACGTTTATTATTATATTTTTATGCCGGTCGTATCAATTTATTTTGTTGCATTTATCTACCACACCTTACAGGCTGGTCCGTGAAAATATTGTCCGACATTAAACCGGTGCATGGTGCAAAAAAGGTTGGGGACCGCTGCTCTAGGGGATGCCTTCAAATTGCCAAACAGCAACATAGAATTAAAAGAAAAAAAGCAGGTGAAAACCGCTATGATATGAAACGAATAGACTACTGAGAATAATTGAATACATATTCATGGACAAAATTGTATTGAAATGTAATTCACTGATCCTGAGGCCCGCCACTGCAATACAGTTTTCACAGCATGCGATCCACAGGCTGTTCTTATTGATTGCCTGCTGCAAATAATAGCAAAAGGTCAGAGTAAAGACATCACTAGTGGTCAGCTGATGAGCTCACTGGATTAAATATATAATCAAGTTTGAAATCCGAGGAAAACAGAGTTCAAAACAGTGAAAATAAGGAAAATACCAGACCCCTTCTTGAATGCTATTGAATGATCAACACAGCTGTGCTTCTCATATTTAGCTCATATGAATCATGGAGAAAATTCATTGTGGGGGACAATGGAGAATTAACTAATTATGTAAAAGCTCACACACACACACACACACACACACACACACACACACACACACACACAATGTATTTTTTCCATGATTCATATGAGCTAAATAGCAAACAAAAGACAAACGTCACACATGAATTATTACAAATGAATTGTATCTCTGTATCTTTCTCTGAGTGTGTGTGTGTGTGTGTGTGTGTGTGTGTGTGTGTGTGTGTATATATATATATATATATATATATATATATATATATATATATATATATATATATATATATATATATATATATATGTGTATGTATGTATGTGTATGTATGTATATATGTATACACATTTATGTAAATGTATTTATTTATCGTATCCCGTACCTTTGCGCCATACTTCACCGGGTGTGTACAGTACACACTGCGTATGAGCACGCCCCAGAGCCCACGTTAAACAGACACTCAGTCCATTGCCTCAGGATTGGTGCTTGGCACCGGCAGCACGTATTCCACTACATTAATCCCACAGGTAATGATGCTCGCTGCCATCTTTCTCTTCATTTTTGCCAGCGCGCAGGCTATGATTTAAAGTTGGAGACGGTGGTGTGACGCCAAATAGCTCGGCTGACACGGTGCCATTTCTGTTCGCTCAATCAATCACTTATAAAGCTACACCGATAGCTCCAGTTAGCGTTAGAGGATGCCCAGAATACTCATGACAGCCTGGATCTTCATAAGAAGGAACTGTGAGTTACTGGCTGGTGTGAGTGTAGATAATATGTAGATAATATTTAGTAATTGATTGTTTTATTCTTGATACCTTTCAATTTATTAGCATATCTTATTAATGTAGTTAAATGGAACGAAGTTGTGAAAAGAGGTTTGTGTTGTGTGTCTCTCTCGTTGTTGTGACAAAACACAAGAAAATGGAAAGGTGCTCAGGACTTTCCTGTGGTGAAAAACCTTCAGCTGTACGAAGTGCTTGTACTGGACACTCCTTCAAAAATAATGAAAATTAAAAAAAAAAAAATCTTGTATAGCAGTACAGATTTACTGTCCTTTAAAAATAACTCAACATAAAGCCATCATTGTCAAAATAACTGGCAACAGAGGTGAGTACACCCTAAGGGAAAGTCAAAACTTTGTCCAAAGTGTCCATTTTGTGTAAGCTCCTTTATCTAACACTGCCTTATTCCTCCAACATGCCTTAAACTGCAGCTCCCCAGTACTACCAGCACTCATGCAGCCCCAGACCATGATACTACCACCACCATGCTTGACTGTAGGCAACACCCAGTTTTTCTTGGTACTCCTCACTAGGGCGCCACACATGCTGGACACCATCTGAGCCAAACAAGTTTATCCTGCCCTAATCAGACCACAGGACATGGTTCCAGTAATTCATAATCTTGGTTAGGTTGTTCTTCAGCAGACTGTGTGAGGGCTTCCTTGTGAGCCAGCTTCCGAAGAGGGGACGACGCCCATGTAAACCGACTTGTTGCAGTGTGCGGCATGTTGGTCTGAACACTGTCAAAAAGACCTTCATCTTAAGCAACCTCTAAAGCAAAACTAGCAGCACTCATGCATTTGTATTTTGAAGACCTCAACTTCTTCTCTACTCAACTTCTTTGATCGAACCTTACGAGGCCTGTTTCCGAGTTGGAATCCGTCTCAGACAAAATTTTGTATGACTCTGACTTCTGCACTGCACTTCAGTTTCAGGGTGTTGCCGATCTTCTCATTGCCTCGACCATCTTTGTGAAGAGCAACAATTCTAATTTTCAATTCCTCAGAGAGTCTTTGCCATGAGGTGCCATGTTGAACATTCAGTGGTCAGTATGAGAGATTTGTACTCAAAGCACCAAATTGTAACTACTCTAATACAAGATACACAATTTTTTATGGTCCTGTCAAGCAGACAAAAACATGAACATGTGGCTTTGCACAATTACACAACATACAGCTGTTATCACTTAGTGTGTACTCACTTTTGTTGCCAGCCATTTTGACATTAATGGCTGTCAATAGAATCCAAATTTATGGTCATGACAATCATGCAATTAGTTTCAATTAAATATTTTAATAGATTGACAAAAAAAAAAAATATTTTTTAATTATTAATTATACACTTAAATTCATGTACACTGTCATGTTTGTACAATGGAAACAAGCAAGTTATTTGAATCTCTTTTCAGAGCTGCTGACTAATCAGATTTGAGTATTCAGTAGCACTGTGATGAGTGAGTGTAAGTGCCAGGTATAACAATGCATTATAAACCTCTAACATTACAAATTAATATGCATATGCAGTGCATATATCTACAGCTACTGTGCAGACATGCATTCAGATGTTGGGCATTACAAGGTGTTCTGCAAGTTATGTAGAACATCATATCTCTGTATTTCTCACCCATCATGACTAGATTCATAGTGCAGGTGCTCAAATCGCTGGCTGCTTTGCATTATTCTGCGCCTGACAATTAATTATATTTCTTCCATCTCCCAATGTATAATGGGTCTTCTTAATTAATTCGTGAACATGCTTTGTTTAAAGTCAACTCTTCCAGGGTTTTCTGGATTGGTTTGAAGTTCGGAGTCATGTCACCGTTCTTCAAAACCTGCAACGGCTGCGCTAATTTATTTAGACTCCACTTGTTTACATGAGCCTGTCTTCAGGAACCATGACAAAAAAGCAATTATAAAGCTCTCACACCCAAGCAAGTTTGCGCTCCCCTGTCTCATCTTTCCGGCACAGTCCGCACAGCCACGTGGGAAAATCTTCCTTCCCGATGATCATCGTCCGGCAGATGAATCACGGATAAGAGACGGGTGTGCGTGTGTCTACAGGGAGACGCAAAAATAAAACATGCAAAATGAGCATAAAGCCCATGAATTCGATATGCAGTGTCGGCGCTGCGTATTCGTCTAATTAGAGCTGGAGTGTAATTTCTAGTAAATACATCCTTTAATGTGTGTAGATACACCACGTATACGCTTTTATTAAATGCATTATTTAGTAAGACCTAGATTTCCGGCTGGGTTTATCTAATTTACTGTGCATAAATAATCTCCCATGAGGTTCGATCCTAAAACCTGCACGGATAAAAAGTGCTTTTTAATGGGCTACTCTTTGTTTTCTTACAGTTTGCTTAGGGAGGGTTTTTATTTTATTGTACTCTTGACCAAAACTAGGGCTTTGACACAATTGATAAAATGGTTGTGTTGTTTTTAGTAGAATGTCAACCCTTTAACTAGATTTGAAGTCAATTTAAGTAGAATCTCAGCCAATTTTGGTCAAATATCAGACATTTTAAATGAAATGTCAGCCATTTTTGTGGTAAATATTTGATCAATTCTATGTAGAATGTCAGCCATTTTATGTATCAGTTATTTTAAGTAAAATATTAGCCATTATAAGTACAATTTGAGCTATATAATGTTGACTATCAATCATTTGAAAAGGTTGTCAGCTGTTTTAAGTAAAATATCAACCATTTTTTGGTTAAATGTCAGACTTTTTTGGTAAATTGTCAGCCTTTGTAAGTAGAATATCAGCCATTTTATGGTAAACTGTTGACAATCTGAAGTAGATTGTCCAGCATTATATGTATGTAAGTTATTGCAAGGAAAATGTCACCCATTTAAAGTAGAATATCAGCCATGTTTTTTAAATTGTCGTCTATTTTATAGCAGCCATTTTAAAAGGAATGTGAGCTGTTTACACCGAGTTGTGTTTCAAATGTCGAGTATCAAACATAACCAGACAGTTTTTAGCCTCTTAATACACCTTAG
Source organism: Silurus meridionalis (assembly GCF_014805685.1). Lineage (NCBI taxonomy): Eukaryota > Metazoa > Chordata > Actinopteri > Siluriformes > Siluridae > Silurus > Silurus meridionalis. Next base: position 29,434,180 of record NC_060885.1, on the reverse strand, counting down.
CCATAATCTGACCGCGATGCTGAATATTCTATTGTTACTAAATAAAATAAAGAAAAAAATCAACAGAACACAATGGTGTTTAAACAGAAATACACTGGTTTTTATTTTCTAATCTAAGGCCAATGTTGCAAAATTTTACCGCTGATTTAATAATTCGAATTCACCTTTAGTTTGTGGTTTCTGTAGCTTCTCTTCTTAAAAAAAAAAAGTCCCATCGTAGGAAATAGATTGAGAAGCCCAGAACTTCATTTTAAGTGCCGTCATGCCACATCGCATAGAATAGTTTCCCGATAACGACAGACAATATAATTGATCTGGGAAAAAAAATTAATAAGTAGAATAGGAGAGAGCAGCAGGTGTGAAAATAAATTGGTACAGTTCTAGGTTTAAAGTCTGAACTTTCTCTTAAGTTTTTTTTTTTTTTCCAAGACTTATTTCCTTGCATCTCTGCCCACTCAGGGGTAGAAAAAAAAGATGTTTTACTAATGGAGCTTTGAACCACAGTAGTTCAAACTCCTTTCTTCAAAAACTTCAAAAACTTTTTTGTTCCAATGTCTTTTTAAGTAGATTTAAACAAATAGTACAAACTATAACACTATAGTAGCAGTAATACATTTTCTAATACTTGCCTACAAAATCTCATACCATGAAAATGTACCTTGTAACACTTCTATACTCAATATATTACAATGTTGAATTCTTGATTCGTTTGGAGAACGTAAGCCGTAGTTTCACCTGTGAGTTTGATATTTCTAATGTAACATTATGAGGACACTGCACATGGACAAACCTTTTATTTTTATAAACATTTTGTAAACATTTTATTTATATATTTCTCATGCATCCATGTTCCCGTTGTAAACTTTCCACCACAAGAAAGTCCTCAGAAGTCCATGTGGTTTTCCCCATTGTAATAGGAGTTGTTTAGTTCTAAACATATCATGCTGGCAGAGAGTAGGAAAGTCATTTTAATACAAAATAAATAAAGCATTTCAGGATATAAATCGAATCCTTAATGTGTTTCCTTTAACAGCACAGCCCTGAAGTGTTTTCTTAGTCACTTAGTCCACAGTAAATTGACAATTTATTATTTTTTTTAAATAAATAAATAAAAATCTGTTTGCTGTTAGGTTTAATATATTATCGAACATTTGTGAAACGGAAGTGTAAGAGACTGGAAAATAAATTGATTCATTCTGAATAATCAGATTGGAGGATTCAGCTTGTCTTTACATACAGTAGTTGTTATATGTGTGTGTGTGTATGTGTATATATATATATATATATATATATATATATATATATATATATATATATATATATATATATATATGACAGCACAGTGAAATTCTTTCTTTGCACATCCCAGCTGGTGTTAGACCACAGAGTCAGCCATGATAGAGTCCCTGGAGCAGAGAGAGTTAAGGGCCTTGCTCAAGTTCCCAACAGTGACTTGAACCCCGAGCTTTCGAGCGTGAGATCTATATATATATATATATATATATATATATATATATATATATATATATATATATATATATATATATATATATATATATTTTGGATAGTATTGCATATTGCCTACAGTAGGAAAGTTGACGCTTTTTGAGAACTATCCAGATTTCAGTGTAGGATTACATAAGTCTTGACGCTTCCTCTGACTGAAGTTCGAGTATCTATCGAGAGGGAAGTTGGTGAGCGAGTCGTTCTCTGAAGTCGTTTCTAAATTTTCGGAGTGTGGGTCATTGGCACTGACTTGCTCATCTCTGAAACATGGGCCAGCGGGAGATTAATGGCACCCTGATGCCAAGCAGACAGGAGCTCCTTCAGCTCTAATCAAATGTCCTGGGCACAGCACATTCCCTTCACATATGCACACACACACACGGCACACTCTTACGCCCCTGCTGATTTCTGCAGTTAGGATGCCTAGCGTTTAGAGCCTAAACCTTGATCGCCAGCAAGTTTATCTCAGTTTTTTTGAAAATGAAATTAAAATTTTGTTCAGCAGCTCCAGTGCAGAAGCCGCTAAATGCCAACCCTCACGAGTCCTTAAAGAGGCTTTAAATGTTTAGCTAGAATTTATTTATTAGAAAAGTCAAAGGGGCTTGTCTGATGATAACAAGGCATTTACCATTTACCTCATGTTTCCAGCCAATTTCTCAACACGGTTATCTCGAGCTATGGATTCTATTTATTTCTGGTCAGAAGAAATTCTGCAGGGAAATTTGTCTTTTTGACAAAACCTTTAATGCACCACATCTCAAAATTGTACCCAACATGGTGTATTCCAACTTCCACACCTCAAGAACAGATTAACTAGTGCCCTAAAGAACAACACAAAATCTTTGACAATATTAAGCGGATTAAATGGATAAAAATGAATTGCAATGGAATTCTCATCATCGGACATGGCTGCACTATAAAAAAAATTAAAATCTGACACTGCAGGATATATTGATTACAACAACAAAAAGAGCTAGCATATTAGCCCTGATAGTACCGCACTAGCAATACATTGAAGTCCTTGTCAAAGTCGAAAAATGATTTAGAGATGACCCATGTGAATGACACGGATGGGATCCATATCATGCTTCCCTCATGCAATTATTTACACCCCCTACTCTGACCTCCATCTTAAATATGTACACATTTTAATAAAGTGAAAGGAACATGGGGTTATATGTCATGAATTTACACAAACTAGCTTATTCACACAGGAGTAAGTCTAATATCCTCCTTAGGTCTTCCACTGTCATTGTGTACAAGATCTTATTGTCTGTGTTGCATTTGTTACGCTCTTTTTATTGGATCCACAATTTACTGATACAAAATGTAAACAAGTTCAAGAGGCGGTGAATATTTCTATGTTGTAATAGAAATGAAGGCATTGTTATACTTTTAGTGATAATAAATTTAGGTAAAATCTTAGCACTCATGTGAGAAATCGCTATAATTAGCAAACCTTTAAATCTTGTTTTTTTTTTTTTCTTGCTCCAAATTGAATCTCAGGGGACAGCAGTAAATGACTGGATATAAGAAAATGACCTTTGCTTGAAGACAACTAACCTCTCTCGCTCTATCTCACTCCCTCTAACTACTCCGACTCAACAAGCTGCCTTCAGAATTCGATCGCAATTAAAGGTTTTAAGTTTTTTTCAAATGAGCTGATTAGTACCAAGCTTGTGGGAAATAATTTGGTATGCAACCTTGCTAAGACTGAAATTTTTTGCTACCCTTACATATACAAAGTAATGAGGTATCCGATCCAGCAGTCTCCTTACCTTAGAGCAGGGGTCACCAACCTTTTTGGAACTAAGAGCTACTTCTTGGGTACCGATTACGTGAAAGGCTTCCAGTTTGATACACACAGTTTTCAGTTTGATCTGAAATAACAAATTTGCTCAATTTACCTTTTATTATATGTTATTATTAATAATTAATGATATTCATCTATGTGAAGACACTGATCATGTTAATGATTTCTCATAATAATTATCAACAATGATTTAACAAACTAGGAAACAGATATTTTTTAGAAAAGGCCAGCGGGCTACTCATGTGGTCCTTGCGGGCTACCTGGTGTACCATGTTGGTGACCCCTGCCTTAGAGGTTCAGGACAGACATTGCTGGTTTGTTGTATATGTGGTCACATTTTTGTGCCTGTATTAGTCCATGAGAAAGAATTCAAGATGGTGCCTTTGGAGAGGGTTGGGCTAAAAAGGTTGCAATAGACTGGATTTAAACAGATGACAACAACAAAGCTAGTTTCCTATTTGCCCTAATTTCATAGTCTGCCATTTTGTAGTGCGACTGCATTGGTAATATTGTCATAAGTATACAAAATATTGGCACACCTGACTTTTTCAGCCATATGAGGTTTTTGCACAAATTCGGAGACACAATTGTAAAGTATGCCATCACTTGAACTTTGAGAACCAAACCTGTTCCAGCATGACAATGCCCCTGTGCTCAAAGCCAGCTTCATGAGGTAATGGTTTCCATGGGTTGGAGTAGAAGATCTACTGCTATAGAACTATTGGAACACCTTTGGGATGAATGTAAACACTGTCTGCACCCCAAGTCCACCTCACCTACATCACTACCTGACACTACCATGACCGGAAATCTCCACAAACATACTCCAAACTCTAGTGGAACATCTTCATGGAAGAGTGGAGGGTATTCTAAAAGCAAATGGGGAAAATTTGATATTTAAAAAGTATATGAATCTTATGCTCGGGTGTCCACGAACTTTTTCCCCTTATAGTGTTTCTTAGCAACCACAAAATACCCATAATCCACTTGTCAAGGGGTACGGTCAGCTTGAATTTTGTGGACAGTTCACTTCTAATTAAGGAATATCACACGAATAAGCGTGTGGTTCAAAAGAAATCCCGCATCGCTGTGATTCGGTTGTCGGAGCAAACCCTCAGGCTGAGCGCCGTGTGTAACTCAGCCATATGTATTAGACATTAGACATTTCTGAATGCCTTCAGAATACAGTTAATTCCACCAGCTTTGAAGGAATAGTTTGGAAAAACACAGAGGTTTATAATTACGGTGTATAATCAAGAAAGTGTATAATGTTAATTCGCGGGCTTGTTCTTGGCTATGCTCACCACTGCCGGAGGTTGCTAATGGGGTAATTAGCATTTCTCTCAGTAAGTCTGGCCCGTAATTGGCTGCGTGTGGCAGTCGGTGAAAGGGATAGGTGGAAATTCCCTGCCCCTGGATCACATTAGGGTTCCTATGGAAACTGGCTTATCGGTTGCACATTTTGGTTTTAGTGTTGGTTGGGGAAATATTAATAGTGAACAGCTATTTTGTTTTTTACATTTCCACGTGACAAAGTTGCATCAAACGAATAATCTATAAGATCTATAATCTTTTAGATCCTGTTAGTAATATAGTTAAAAAATGGGTAACTACAAATAATGTAATAAAAATGTACAATAGAATATAAAATAGAGTTGCAATAAAATTAAAATGTATACAATAAAAAAAGAAAAAAAAAAGAAAAAAAAGGGTTCAAGTACATTAAAGTGTGGAAAAAAATTAAGAAAATAAAGTGTAAATATATCTGTGACAACCTCTGACTTCACTGGCAACATCTTTGAGGTTGCAATTTTTTCGTTACAAAACCCATAACAGTTCTGCCCCGTCCTCATTAGGTCTGTTTTTTCACTCAAATCAAATCAAATTTTTGTCACACACATACATACAGAGTATGTTTTGTATGACTGTCCAACATTTAAGCATAAAAAGGAATAGAATCGAGGATGAAAAAATAACATAGATAATAAAAAAGTATAAACTATAGAATATATATGAAAATCTATGTATATACATGAATGATTATGGCATATATTGGAAGTACAAATTAACTCTGCCAAGATGCATTTTTCTTTCCATTCCATTGCTCTGTTTGCTTTTTCCATAATATAAAATTACATAATTTGAAAAAATATATATTTTTTTATAAAAACAAAGGCTACACTAATCTGGACACATTTAAAAATGCCGTTTTTATCTAAAAACACTTCACCTTTTAATAATTTTCTAAAAGTTGCTCAGCCACAATGAAATGTTTGAAAACGCTTAGGTCCCTGTCTTGCGTATGGGCAAAAAGAACAGGAAGACTCTTCTGCGCCATTTCCGCCTGCCGTTTATTTACTTTCCGGCTCTTTAAAACGCAGCGGTAACAACAAAAAAATGTCTTTGTGTTTGTCCACACTGCCACACGAAAACGTCGTATTCAAATTTATCCCCTTTGTAAAGCGTTTTTAAAACAGCGTCTCAGTGTGGACGGAAAACCAAATACTGAGAAAAAAAACATGTATTTTCAAACTAAAACGTATTCTTGTGGACATGGCTAAAAGGTGTTTTTGCTTGTGTTAGGAAGGGCATACAGCGTAAAACATGTGCCAAATCAAATATGCGGATCATGATTTCGTTGGAAGTGACGAGGATGGACAGGATTAGAAATGGGTTTATTAGAGGGACCGTGTGCATGTAGGACGTTTTGGAGACAAGGTGAGGGAGGCGAGATTGAGATGGTTTGGACATGTGCAGAGGAGGACATGGGGTATATCGGTAGGAGAATGCTGAGGATGGAGCCACCAGGAAGGAGGAAAAGAGGAAGGCCAAGGAGGAGGTTTATGGATGTGGTGAGGAAAGACATGCAGGTAGTTGGTGTGAAAGAGGCAAATGTGGAGGACAGGGTGGGTATGGAGACGGATGATCCGCTGTGGCGACCCCTAATAGTAGAAGCAGAAAGAAGAAGAGTTCAATTTAAAATAAATATTATCTTACAAATCTTTACGGGAAGTCTGCGTATTTGAGTCTGAAAAAGTATGGAATTTTGCAATGAAAAAGAAAAAGTGTAGGAACCCTGATCTTGACAAAAGAGAAATTCCAGCACTCGCCAGAACCTAGTTTTCGTACACTACACCTGAAAGAAGGGGTTCGATCGGTTATGTTGTGCTCCTGTGTGGCTAAATGAAGCATTATGACAACGAGGCCTCTTATGCTGCTCTTAACCCTGTAGGGGTGTTCCAATTACGACGCTCGTGTGCGTGTGCTGGGGTCACGGACGCAGGTGCTTCAGCTGGAATAAGTAGGCTTGAGCGCCTGGGCCACTTGCGCTGATTCACTCCCTCTGCAGAATATCAGAACTCGCAAACCGGCCATGAAAGTCTAGTGCATGCAAGTGGAAGGGAAAATGAATCACATCACTTGGATATACTCGCCAGACCACAGGCATCGGGTTCAGCCATTGGCGCAGATGCCAGAACAGGAGAAGGTCCGCGTGCTTGCGTAATCTTATTCGTCTCGGCAAAAATGACACTCGACGCTGGCGCTTTTCTGTTTTGCCAGGCCGACAAAATGGAACCGATCTCTGCAGCCCTACAGATAGAGTGAGAGAGCTATTACTCAGGCTGGTTTTGTTATTTCTCAGGGGTAAAAAAAAAAATCTGCAATTGCAGGGCACTAAAGCAAAAGAAAAATATATATGAAATATGAGGCCAGGGTGAAGCACAAGTGCCGTTATTGAAGGCATCGGAATAATCCATTGCGTGAGTGTGTGTGGATGTGTAGGTGGGTGGCGTGGTTTGGGTGGCTGTGTTTTTGGGGATATGTACAATTCCAAGAAAATATAAGGCTTTGGTACGGCTCGATGCAGGATTCAGCATTTTGGATGGATGGATGGATGAGTGGTGGATGGATGGGTGAGTGGGTGGATGGATGGATGAATGGATGGATGAATAAATAAATTGTTGTATGGGTGTATGGTGTATTAGAGAGAATGAGTGGATGGATCGGTGGATGGATGGATTGGTGGACAGATAGGTAGATGAATTAATGGATGGTTGGGTGAGTGAATGATAAAACAAAATACATCCGTAATATTTTTTTTTTTTTTTTACAGATTTTTTACTTTTTACAGATTTTTATTTTATTTTTTTTTTATGTTTAATGTTTTAATGTTTAACCTGCTGATGTTAATGACTTGCACCATTACATCTTAGTCAGGGTTATTTATTTTTTTTTTGTGGAGACTTTAGAATTAGAAAGCTCTCGATATAGAATTTTTTTCTTCAGTTGTCTGGGGGAAAAAAATCGCTTTGGTCTATTTTTGCAAAAGGACACAATGCTGCATGTTTTCATGATTCACTTGGAAACACCAGTCGTTGTGTGAATAATGGCAGTTTAGGATGATGATTTTTTTTTAACATGATTTTTCACTGTGGTGAAAATAACTGTGGTGAAAAGAAGAGGAATAGAGGAGATGATTCAGACAAAAAATTAAGAGTAAAAAATAAATAAATTAATAAATAAACAGGATCTATGCAACCCCTGACTAAAAGAAGCCTCAGCAGGGACCCGCAATTCTGAACCAGGCATCTGCTCTAACAGGCCGTTCGACAGGCACTCTGCATTTCTTGCCAACACATAAAGGCATATTTCATAACGGAATTACAGCTCAGCCAGGGTCGCTAGCTTGTTCGAAAGGAAAAAAACAACACAGGTATTTCTGACACAAAAGCCCCAAAGCACGTGCGACTGTCTTTATTTCTTTTTGCAAAGGCTTCCCTGAGCTATACTCTGCACTTAAATAGCTCTAATTAGTTTTGCAGAGGGCAAGAAAACCTGCAGGGGTTCTATAGAGAGCTCTGTGCTTATGCTAGTTAGACCTCTATGGATCTGGACAGCATGTCCCCAGTCCAGTGCACTCTGGGACTTATGCTTCTTATAGAGAAGACCATCTGTGGCAGGCAATGCTGGTATTTCTGGAAATATCTTTGCGTGGTGTTGTGCTTAGACAGTACTGGGTAGTCCACGATGTTTATAATAGTGCAGATTCCGATGGATATAAGAACAATAGTTGGTTATGGTGCTGTTTATGGAAAACTTTCAATTAAAGTGAGTTACTAGCAGCTTGACGTTGATTATTTGCCTATAACAGCATTTCCGGGAGCTTTTTTTTTATCACAGCAGTTCGGCTAATTCTATTTTCAGTTTATTTATCTTAAAAATAGACAGTGTTTTTATTTTACCAATAAAATAACAAAGTGTACCATTAGAAACTTCTTCCAAATGCTATTTCACCAGATAGAATAGCAAATTTGAGTGCTTTAATACAGACTGGGATTGAAGCGCATTTTTGAAGTGCAATGTGAATCAGGATACATTCCTCTTCTCCTTCTTCACACTAAATCTGGTAATTAACTGAACAGTTCAATGAGAAGCCTTTAGGTAGAGGAATCGCCAAACTGCAGCGCTTCAGGACAAAGCTTTTGACAGATATATCCAAATTTATGCTCGTGCTCTGGACTCAGCATGTGGCTTTAAACAACTTGCTACCAATATCAGTCATTATGTCTGGGTTTAGTTTTGATTTGGTTGTAAAGTGAGCAGGATCGAAGCCTTATTGCTACTCCCGGTTATGGACGCTGGCCTTATTAGTTTGATACAAGCTGATGTAGAACCAGTCACTTTGGGGAAAAAAATCTGTCAAATTGAAGCTTACAATAAAGTGATCCCATTACAGTGAGAATAATATGTTGCATTTGCATTCTGGCTATAATGGGACGGGTTACAGGAACACTCAAATCAGAATTCCTACAATCAAAGAAATGACATGAACAGCAATAGCAAATAAGAAAACACAATGAAACAAAGATAGATGGATGAGTGGGCGAATGGATGGGTGAGTAAATGAGTGGGTGAATAGATAGATGGATAGATGAATAAATAAATTGGTGTATGGGTGGCTTAGTGAATGAGTGGATGGATGGATAATTATTTGGTGAGTGGGTGGATGGGTGGGTGAGTAAATGAGTGGGTGGATGGATAGATGGATGGATGGATGAGAGGGTGGAGGGATGGGTGAGTGAGTGGGTGGATGGACAGATGGATGGATGAATGAATAAATAAAATAATTGGTGTTTTGGGTGGGTAGGTGAATGAGGGATGGATGGATGGATGGATGGATGGATGAATGGATGGATGGATGGATGAATAAATACATTGGTGTATGGGTGGGTTAGTGAATGTGGATGGATGGATGAATGGATGGATGGATGGATGGATGAGAGGGTGGAGGGATGGGTAAATGAGAGGGTGGATGGACAGATGGATGGATCAATAAATTAATTAATTAATTGTTGTTTTGGGTGGGTATAACTGCTTTTCAGATTTAATTCTTTGCATAACCTTAACCTAGTTTGCACTACTGATGGAATTCTGGGTTTTTATTTTTTTCTTTAAATAGTTTGATTTACCAATAGTCAATTCATCCAGCTCACATATGATTAATTGGTATTTGGTCTAAATCTTATGGATGTGAAAAGGATTCATGATAAAATCACAATCCTTGTCTAGAGATAAAAGATCACAACTACTCTTTGCATCAATTGAGGTCCATTACAGATAATGTTTATATAGTAGATATGATTGTAAATGGAATGCAAATCAATTTCAAAGCTCAGGGCTTTTCAGAGAATCCTTCGTGGTTTCTTGAGCATGCCATAAGTGCTCACTTGTGTGTGTGCACTAACAGGACATTGTTTTTAATAATGTTTACCAAATCCATCCATGTTTCTTGGGGGAAAATGTTTTTGCAAGAGTTTTCTAGTGGCACTATAGGGAATAAAACACATTTTAAGATCTATTTTAGTCAATAATTAAAAAACACCAATTTTTGGTACCATTCACATCTCACAACTTAAAGGCTTGTTTTTTTTTTTGATAACATGATATCATTACTCAAGATTGTGTGGAAAAATGATGAATAAAGTTCATGAGTAGGAAATGCAATCTAAAGCATCCACGTTGCACTTGGTTGTACCGTTTATTCATTTTTACTTTTATTTATTGAGACCAGATTAGGGTTCCCTGGTGGTCTAGTGGTTAGGATGCGGCACTCTCACCGCTGCGGCCCGGGTTTCGATCCCCGGTCAGGGAACCAACCCCAGCCATTAGGGTTGCACAAGCCTTAGTGCCGGTCCCAAGCCCGGATAAATGGGGAGGGTTGTGTTAGGAAGGGCATCCAGCGTAAAAACATGCCAAATCAAACATGCGGATGGTCCGCTGTGGCGACCCCTAATGGGAGAAGCTGAAAGAAAGTTTATTTATTAAGACCAGATTATAAAATGATTTTTAGTGTTAGTGATTTCCTTTTGTTCTAAAACACATCCATTTTTTTTAGATCTATGTAGATGCATGTAAAACGTATTTTTGTCACGAACGTTTCCTAAACAGCATTCGATTTTTACCAGACCTGCTTTTGCAGTGCAGCCGTACCATTGTTTGTGTATACTGCATATACAGCATGCGGTTATGAATTATTAATTACACATACTTGGATCATTTCTGAAGGAATTCAGGACAATGTGAATTATTCAGTCTCCTCATTTGGACAAGGTGACCAGACCTGCAATGGTTGCTCTTGTTAGAGTGCACAGCTTCTTTGATGGTGTCAGTTTGGAGCAGCATTTAAACTTTATAAAGGAAAGGATGTACTATTTGTTTTCTGCATGACATTTCGAATCGCTTTATGGACTTAACCCAGTTTGAATTGTCATTAAAATAGAAAGAAAATTTCTTTTTTAAAACATTTTAAGTGGTAACCTTTGGTGTTGAGAACGATTCAGACTTTACAAGCTCTTCCCAACTGTTTCAGCTTTGTATGCTTGAATTGTGGATGCTTATTCAAGAACAAGTCAACTCTTTGAATCCAACGTTCTTAATTGTAACTGTACACAATGCCATCACTCCTGTTGGGAGTCAAAATGCTTCCCTCTTTTCAGGATAAGAGCTCCTTGCAACAAAGATGTTGAAAAAGAATTTTGTTCTTCGTCTATCCCAGCTTGCTCAGAAGCTGGGGTCAGAGCGCACGGTCAGCCATGATAAGGCGCCCCTGGAGCACAGTGGGTTAAGGGTTTTGTTCAAGGACCCAAGAGTGGCAGCTTGGCGATACCGTGGTGAACCCCCGACCTTCCGATCAGTAACCCAGCACCTTAACCACTGAGCTACCACTCAACCTCCTATTGAGGTTTTCGTTGGGAGTGACGAGGATGGACAGGAATAGAAATGAGTTTATTAGAGGGACATTGCATGTCAGACGTTTTGGAGACAAGGTGAGGAAAGCGAGATTGAGATGGTTTAGACAGGTGCGGAGGAGGGACATGGGGTATATCGGTAAGAGAATGCTGAGAATGGAGCCGCCAGGAAGGAGGAAAAGCGGAAGAGTAAGGAGGCGGATTATGGATGTGGTGAGGGAAGACATGCAGGTAGTTGGTTTGAAAGAGGCAGATATAGAGGACAGGGGGGTATGGAGACAGATGATCTGCTGTGGGGACACGTAATGGGAGAAGCCAGAAGAAGAAGAAGCTCCTTGTTAGCAACAATGGTGTGACAGTAATATGAATAGACACTGGGAAAGAAGTAGCTGATTGTTGCTCTGGGTTACTGATCAGAAGGTTGGGGGTTCAAGCTCTTGGGCCCTTGATCAAGGCCCTTAAATCTTAGTACTCCAGGAGTGCTGTAACATGGCTGACCCTGAGCTCTGACCCCAGCTTTCTAATCATTACATCATTACCGGGATATGTGAAGAAATAATTTCACTGTGTTGTAATGTACACGTGACATTCACGAGTCATTTCAGAGCAGAATAAGTCGAATCATACAGTATTTGGGAGCCAATTCAAATCATCTGACTCATTCGAAAAATCCCTATACTACAGATTTAAAACTATTCCCAATCTAAAAGAGATTTGGATTCTGAATATGTAAAACAGTAATATGGGAAAAAAGCCTACATGCATACAGACTTGTCATAAGTAAGCAGGAAAAAAGTTTTCACTACCTTTCCATCTAGGCCAACTGCCGTGAGTGATATATTTTTATATAAATATATATTTCCCCTCGCTAAAAAAATCACACCTTATTTCACCCGTGAAACGCGTGATAATTATTTGATAAGCTAAATAAATGGGAAAGGGAAAGCTGAAGCTTTTATGTCGGGTTTTAAATTTGGTGGCTCACTGAAATGAAAAATGAAATTGCACTCCAGAATCCGTAATTCGATCACGCAGGAGATGTCATACATATTGGCCCTCATTCAGAACGGCCCATGAGATCGAGTTTCTTTGGATATGGCGATAAAAATGAAGAAAGCTGTGATTCGGTGTGTCTCTTAATGTCTCTCTGCTTGGTAATCGGCATCGCGTCACATACTGTACATCCTCTTTGGGAATAAGTGGGAGAATACAATTATATATGTATTGGTGATTTATAGGCAATTACAGTCATGTCAGTGAATACGAGGACCAAGAGAAAAAAGAGGAAAAAACTTTGGTTTGTGGGTAACTTTTCTGTATATTTGATTCTTTCATAAGGTCTTTTTTACTCTATATACTGATCATAGTGGTCTTTCCATGTCCTTACCATGTGCCTTTATCCATTTTTTCTTCACTATTAATATCCTATTATTTGTGACCTTCTTTGAACTTTTATTTATTTACTCTATTCTACATTTAGACTCTCATGGTGTTTGTTTGAGTAGTGAGTGAAAGTTTGCAGGTTTCTTCTTGGAAGGTGTTCTACTAGATTTGGGGTTTTAAGTTCATTTATCTATAGGAACAATAATGAGATATTAATGGGTACTGATGTTAAATGAGGTGGTCTAGGGTTCAGTTAGTTGCAGTTCATCCCAAAGGTGTTCAATGGGCTTGAGGTCAGGGTTCTTCACTCGCAGGCCATTTGTTCATTGAGGTTGCTTTGTGCGCAGAGGTACCTCCATGGTGGAACAGGTTCAGACCATGTAGTGAAGGGATATTGTTAAGCCGCAACATTGAAATATATTTCACACAGTTGTGTGACTCCAACTTTGTAGAGTATAAATTTTGCACTCTACTTAAGCACCCTAACTTACTACTGCATAACGGGGGAGTGGTAGCTCCAGCGGTTAAGGCACTGGGTTACTGATCAGAAGGTCGGGGGTTCAAGCCCCGGTTTCACCAAACTGCCACTCTTGGGCCCTTTAGCAAGGCCCTTAACCCTCTATGCTCCAGGGGCGCCGTATCATGGCTGACCCTGCGCTCTGACCCCAGCTTCTAAGCAAGCTGGGATATGAAGAACAAAATTTCACTGTGCTGTAATGTATATGTGACAAATAAACCCTATTCTTATTCTTAAATGGAATCTGAGTTAAATGCATAGCAACAGTCTAAAAACCATTTTTCAAAGTGTAGATCAGCTTCACATTCATGCTCATGGCGTTGGATTGGGATGTCCAACTCATCACAATCAATTTATTTTTATTTGTATAGCACTTTTAAAAATGGAAGTTGTCTCAAAGCAGCTTTACAGAGATAAAGTGGCTATAAAATAATGTATAAGTTTGTTCCTTCTAATTATAAGTTTGTCTCTAAAGTGAGCCAGTGGCAACTTTGGCAAGAAAAACTTCCTAAGACGGCATGAGGAAGAAACCTTGAGAGGAACCGGACTCAAAGGAGAACCCGTTCTCATCTGGGTGGCACCTAATATCAATTCATTAGAGTATCATTAAGCTGTGCAGTGATGAGTGATTAAATGCAACCTATAGGCTGAGCCATTGTTGTATACTGTTGATAGTAATTACAGTCCAAATTTCATCCTCAAAGTTCTTGTGTTGCTCAGGAACTTAACGGATCTTTAGGCTGTAGATGTGTGTGGTCGGGGTGGTGATCAGATATCCATATATAGTCATAAAGCCTGTTAATATTGTTAACAAATTGTTTCTTCTAATACTCACCCCTTCACTTTGTAAGAAAACATATTTCAAAAGTTCTTTAGTTAAAGGACAAAAAAAGACATTCTAGATTTATTGTATCTTCTCTTTGCCAGAACATGGCAACTCGTAGAAAAAGACATAACATCCGTAGTAAAACGTCTGTCGAATTATATGTTGCTGTAGAGTGTTGATTTAATATGGTGGGAAGGTATATTACTCTTGGCATGGTGGCAGAGTAGCTATAAGTGCAATTTTGTGCAGTATGCTTTGTTTTTTTTGTTTAGTTTTGTTTTTTGGCTTTTCCACCTACAAGAACATTTTGAGAAGTGAAATTAATGATGGTAGCTGTAATTACAACCTGATTTTACAGTTAATGTGTCCTATTTTTACAGAGCATTTTTTACAAAGGTTTTTTTTTCCTGTTAATGACCAAATTTGCACCTAATTCTAACTCCAAATGAAAATGGAAAAAAAAAATAATAATCAAAGTTCAATTTCATGCAGCAACCTTTGTATGAAATTTATTATACACAAAAATACGTTTTTTTGAGTTGTGGAAAACGCTAAACATTTTGCTAAACTTCATCTTCAAAATTTCTTTTAACATTGTAATAATGTGGGGGGGAATTACGCAATATTTTTCCTTCTCTCCCTTTAAGGATTTTCTATTTAGTGAAATCGAAATTTGGTTGACCACACACACACACACACACACATACACACACACACACACACACACACACACACCCCTCATACCCCTTGTTACCATGTAGAAAGATATACCGAAGCATTCTGGCCCTCACGTCCATGACCCTGTATCATGTTCTTACATGAGCCATTAGACTCCCCAATAAAAAGGGACTAAAATGTACTTAAAGCACTATGTGTAATGTCCTGCTTAGTTCTGCGTCATCTTGTGTTAATTTGTTATTTCATGGAACACCTCGGAAATAAAGAAATGTTATTTAATTTCACTGTTTACTGCACTGTATTTGGCCAAACTATGTCTTTTCATGGTTTTTAAGGGACACATGCATGTCTGCTTGGTTTATATGCAACAAATTATGCAATGTAACAGTTTACTTTGACCAAACAAGTATATAAATGTCCAGATGTTCCACCTTTCCATTAAAAACTTCTCCCTTAGCATGAAGTGTATCCGGACAGTTTGCTACTCCAAACATGCGGCAAAAATACTTTGAAATGCCTCTTGAAAAACTTGCCATAGATGTTCCTCAATAGTTGGAGATTTCTTTTTGACCTTGTGATCCAGTTCATATATATGAACTGGTTCAATATTATTTAGGTGCAGTGACTGAGCCGTCCATTTTGTGATCGATAACACTCCAGACGACTCTTCTTACAAAGATTGGATGTATAAGAACGTGTTTTGTTCAATGGTAAAGTTCGATCCAATGAGCCTCAGTTCAGACAGAATTGCGTGGTGTTGATGTATGGAATGGCAGCCATGTTAGTTCAGGTTTCATTCATCTGGAATGTGTGTCCTACCTTCCCTGCTCCAAAACATTAAGCTTCCAACTCCATGTTTGACTGTGGGGGTGAGGAAGTTTGTTATCTTCTCTCCTGTTCTCCATCCTACGCAAGTTCTTCTGTTAGAGACAAAAATTTCCAATTTGGACTCATCTGTCAACAGAACTCAGAACTTTGTGGCATAAAAACAAAAGGAACATGCATGCGTCTCAAAATCCCTAAAAGACTTTGTGTTTCCACACTTTTCACAAGCTCTGTATGTCTCTATACTTTTTGTTTCTCCAAAATCCCTCTATAATGTAATTTCCTGATTTCTCTAAAGACCAAGCTTCTTCAACAACATGTTGAAATGGAATTTGTTTACAGTTCATTTGTTAAGTTATTCCCTCCATTAACCCGGCATGTTGAAACCATATGAAGTAGGACGAGGCGGAATTCTGGCGTAGCGAAAAGAAGTAATGATCGGCGCGAATGAAAAATCGCAACGTAGCTGTGTACGTTATGAACTGTTTACATCGTAGCATCAGGGCTCTGCTGATTGTATTCAGTCTCGGCGCTCTTATTCTCTCTCTACATATCATTTGGAAATGAAAGGCAGAGATCGAATCAGGCGTAATGGGAAGGAGGAATCTGCGGCCCTGAGCGGAAATATCCGCGCTGATTAATGAATAATGAAGCAACCGGGTGAAGACGCGTTTCAAACGAACCTCTGTTCGGTGACGGAAACGCAACAAAGACTCGCGCAAAGTCCGTCGCCAGCAAAACATTAATTATAGCAGGGGTGGATATCTCACGACTGTGCACATTTCTTTGCCTGGATCTCTTCCCAGTGCTCAATTAGTGTGTGTTTCCCTGCAGCGAGTGCTCTTAGTCATTGATCACGGTCTGGAGAAGAGCCATCCCGGGTTTCTACTAAAAACCAATCACCTAATGCAAAGGGGTTTTTTTTGGGTTATACTATATTAAGCTGTATACTGAAAAGAAAAAAAAAAAAAAGACCAGAAACAAAACAGATCTTGGGTATAATCACTTTATATAGATTAAAGTCCTAAATAAAAGGTAATTATGTTCAAATTAAAATTGTTAAAAAAAAATTACACTGGGGTTGTGCTGGTAATAATCAGCTTAGAAGTGCAATGATTTTTTTTCTCTGCATATATCACGCCGATTTTTATATATTTATTAATTATTTTAATTCTTTCTTTATTTCATACATCACACTATCTGTGTTTTCAACAGTATTGGAGCCAGCGATTTTTATTTTTTTATTATTATTTTTTTTATAGAGGTAACAGGTGCCAGCAGGTACCAGTTGTCATAATGTCTGACTGTACTGGACAGTCAAAAACTGATGCACACAAGAAAAAGACTCGTCCGGAGTTTTACGTCATCGAACCGTGACACGTTCAGACTCGCGTTCGGTAGTGTTCATTTTGTTTATGACATGCCTTGATAATAAAAACGTCATACAAAAAAAAAAATCGCAACAGCCATCAATCACTTGTTGGTGAACATGCAAATCCAGCAATCATATACTACATATTCAACCCCAGACATTAGGGTTGTACAAGCCTTAGTGCCGGTCCCAAGCCCGGATAAATGGGGAGGGTTGCATTAGGAAGGACATCCAGCGTAAAAACATGTGCCAAATCAAACATGCGGATGATCCTCTGTGGCGACCCCTAATGGGAGAAGCCGAAAGTAAGTTTATATACTACATATTTAAACCTACGAGTATAGGAATCTTTTAAGATTTTCGAAGCCAAAATCGCACAGTGTGAACCTGATTTAAAACATTTTTTATGATTAAAACATAATTTGAGAATAGTTTCATTCAATTGACAATAGCTAAGCTAAATAAGTCAGCTAATATAATGCTAACTCTATAATATAATGTTTTGCTTCCTAGTCAAACCTCAAATCATTGCTCACACAGTAATACAATGACACTATCATATCTTTTAAAGTATCATAAGTCAAGACATCGTCTAGCCTCTCCACATGTATGGGGTAATATACTGTAACTTGTTATTCATTTAATATAACTTTACTTTATTATAACTATACAGAATTAAGCAAAACGGAGCAATTTACAGTACAGTACCGTACTGTATAAACTATACAATATATATATGTTCGTGGCGACCGGGACGTTAATGAGCACCAGTTTTGTGGAGGGTGGAGCCGGACGCAAGTGTTTCAGTATCTGTTTCAGTGATAAAAAGGAGAGAAACAAGCGCTAAAATTGGGTTTTGAAACACCACACACGCAGAAAAAAATACGCACTCCAACACCAATACCTGGTAAAAGTAAGGGATCTCACAAGGTGAGAGATGGTGGGAAAGGGGGGTATACAAGTTGTTTCCAGTTGTATAATTTAAGAAAATTAGGAGCAAACATTTCACAAATGATGCATATTGTAATGAATTTTTCCATTAACTCAGGGATTTAGATCCTGCCCTGTTTTTTTAATACCAAGCAGCATCGTGTTTAACGTGCCGTTTTCTTCAGACGGAGTGTGAACACGGTTAAAGGTCAGAATCGTGCTGTATCATTTGCTAGCACTTAAGTGTCGTGCTCCCGAACCAAAAATTCCGCCCTATGTTACTTCTGTGAATAACAATTTCACGTCTGTATCCTGGTAACACCCGTTCTGTTTCTATGGAGATTGCTCCGACATATTTACATGTTGTTATATATCAGCACAGGCACATGCTCTGCTCTTGCTTTTCATTAGGAATCGAGGACGATGCCACTTGGGGTTTTCTAAACCCACCCGTACAGGGCCAGCATTGAAATATTTATTTAAGAAGCCGATGTGCTCCGCTTTATTTCAGTAATTCTCCCAAATAGCACAAATGTGATGCTAAGAAATATTTTAAATAATTGAATATGGTATCACTGTGCATCTAAATGACTATCACTGAATTCTCTCTCTCTCTCTCTCTCTCTCTCTCTCTCTCTCTCTCTGTCTCTCTCTCCCTCTCTACATGTCCTGTACGCTGTCTGACTAATGTGTGATGAAACTCCTGGTGCTTCCTCAGGTAAGTGAAACCTTTCTCCTCACTTCCCTTCCCTTGTTTACGAGTGGAAAATCTGATCACTTTATCTTTACTCACACACTATTGGACAAAAGTATGTGGAAGATTTTTAAGAGCTTTTTGAACATCCCGTTCCACAATTAGCCCTCAATTTTCAGTTATACTACCTTCCATTCTTCTTGGAAGATGTTTCACCAGATTCTGTAGAGGTTCAAGCTCATTCAGCTGCAAGGGCCATTACTCTAACTTCCAATCTTCTGAGAAGATTTTCGACTAGGTTTTGAAATGCGTTTGGGGAGATTTGTGCGCATTCATCTACAAAAGTGTTTGTAAAGTTAGATACTGATGTAGGTGAGGTGTGAAGGTCTGGTTTGCAGTCAGCATTCACTTTTATCCCAAAGGATATCAATAGGGTTGAGGTCAGAACTCTATAGTGGGAGATCTTCCACTCCAAATGTTGTGAAGCATATCTTCATGGATCTGGCTTTGTGCAGGTTTGAGTAGTTCAAGTAAAAAAATGTTAATGCTACTGAATCCAAAGAGGCCCTGAAGTCGTGTAACTTTGTGGTAACTGTTTGGAGAAGAACCACATATGGCTGGAAAAATGTCAGGTGTCCTAATACTTTTGTCCATATAATGTATGGTGATTTTTTTTATTATTATTAATTATATTGATTTCTAATTTGTATAGGGTTCTGCCCCTCATAGGAAAGATTGCTCCTTTTGTGGTTCTTTGGAAAGTGATAAGGAATTTTAGCTGCCTTGTTTTACTTGGATAACCCCTGTTTTCTAGGGTCACATTCCACAAATAAACAAACAGAGTCCAGTCTGAAGATGTTTGTTGTATTGACATGGATTTGTATCAGATTTATTGGTATTTGTACTTGAGCTTGTCTCGGCCTTGGCAATCGGATTTAACTGAGAGTTTGTACAAACATTCGTGTCCAAACGGGTTTAAAGGTCTTTCAGTCTCGATCGTTACTCAGTCTTACTTCAGTTGTACTTGACCATCACTTATATTGACCCTATATTTGAGACTCTGGTTATTGACTTGGAATTGTTTGGACTTCCTAGCGATGATTTACATTTATAATATCTTCAGCTATGGACTTTAATTAAATATCTCACAATATGATTAGTTGTCGAAAGCTTTTGGAGAAGTACTAAAGCGATGAAAAGATGTTCAGTCGGTTCTTGTGCTCTGTAGAAGGAGGTTGGGGTCCCGAAACAGGCCACAACCATCCAGATAAAACCTTTTTTTTTGTCAAAGGATACATTTTTGTCAGCCGTATAACCTGCTGTATTGATTCGCAGCAACTATTCCCTCTAAGGTGACAAATAAGACGACCCAAACCCTGTAAGTAAAAGTAAATGCCCCCCCTCACTATTTAAATTTGTAACCTCAGAGTAACAAGGTAAAATGAAAGGTCACAAACATAAAATTATCGACATTGCTCAAGGACAAACTGACAGGTTCGCTGGTGGGGATAATTTTTTTTCCTCCTCCCCAATACTGAACATCACTCTGATCTATCAGCATGACCTTTCTAGGCTGAGCAACTCGACTGATTGCTCCATCTTTCTCCACTCAGCGCAGACAAAACAGAGTCTTAGATGTTAGCAGATAAAAAAACAGTGTTTGGTATTTGTAGATGACAAACTGTTGGGATGTTGCGAGGAAGAGAACTGCAGCATCACCGCATTCGGGTTGGAGAGTCATAAAAGAACGCGCATGGAGGTACGCCAAGGAGCGGCCGATGGACTGATGCGACAAAATAGGATTCATTTCATCCTCCTCTCCATTTTAATGCATGAGAAGTAATAACACTGTGCAATGAGTCACTACAACAAAAAAAACTTACTAATATACAGGATGTGTAAAAATGTAGATGCACTACAGGATCATTACATCAGATTTTACTCTCATGTGTGATCCTAGGAAATGAAAGCACTAGAGATTGATGTTGATGTGTATGAGCGGATTATGATGCCTGGTTGGTGCCAAATGTGCAAAAAAAAAAAAGGGTCATGAGGAACTAAAACAAAAATCGTAAATAATATAAAAAAAATATAAGAAATTTATATATATATGAATAATCAATTGTCCAAATTTATATGGTTTTCTTAAAACAAAAAAAGAGGAAAAATTTAGAGGCTAATTAAGAGACAAAGTGTGTTAGGATAAGTATAATAATATATACTTATTTAATAGTCTTTCATTCTTTTCTTTTGACCCTTGAGTATGCCAAACTGTGATCCGGCTGTGTGCGTGACTGAGGGGGAAAGAGCAAGGGATTCACGGTGGGTGGGAGGAGTGAGGTGGGGATGAAGAAGCAGGAATCTTACTTAATGGCCTATCATCACTCGTCTCCAGCTGTGCAATCTTATTGATGGACTCCATTTGCCCTTAAACGATGATGCCAGCCCTTTCACGTGGCGACCTCTGCAGGATCTCTCTCTCTCTCTCTCTCTCGCTCTCTCTCTCTGTGTGTGTGTGTGTGTGTGTGTGTGTGTGTGTGAGAAAGTGTGAGTGAGATAAAGAGCCTGATAAAAATGGAGATGTACTAAGGGAAAGAGACTCGGTCTACCCGAGTGTGTCTGGAGTCTGCCTGATATCTCTTTCACACTCGCCTTAGTCGTTATTAATTCGCTTCCTTTCGAATGTAGCTTTATTGATGATAGAAATTATTCTGGGAAATATTATATGTCCAAATATACAGATTTAACAAATACTGTAAAATCAGATGCCATCCAGATACAGGCCTATATATATATATATATATATATATATATATATATATATATATATATATATATATATATATATATATATATATATAGGGTGGGTGAAAAGTAACAAGGTTTTAGAACTTAGTGACCTTATTTTCATGCAGGATGATGCACCAAATTTCTTTTTCTATTTGCTTGGCAAAGAAGGAGGTATAGAGGTTGAAGCCTCCAACACTGTTGGATTTGGAGGTACGGATTCAGGAGGTTCCTACGCTTTTATTTTCCTATGTAATAAAGCACATGTACAATTTGTTTCAATTAATTTGTATTACAAATATCGACTTTATTATATATATATATATATATATATATATATATATATATATATATATATATATATATATATATATAAATTTAATTTTTTTTATCCATTTCTAGTTACATTTCAGGTTTGAAAAAAACATTTTGGTTTTCATTTGCTTTTAATTTCATACATGACAATAGCAAAATAAAGCTTTGGGACGTTTTTCACCGCACTCCCCGAATCTACTTGGTCAAAAGTTGTTGATTGAATGAATTAGTTCTAATACATTTTAATTTCTTTTATAACTTAAGTCCATTTTAACATTAAAAGAGTGAACAACTGTTTCTGGCTGTTTTAACATGAGTAAAAATATCCATTTTATATAAACTGATAAAATCGGAAAAAAAAGAAAGAAAGAAATATTTAATGTCATTGTTTGCTGTTTTATAAAAACAAACATTGATCTTGGTTGGCCATCGATTAACAGATGTTAAACATGTTAAAGCTTTGTCAGGAATATCTTTAAAGAACTCAGTGATTGTTCTTGAGATGGAATTCTGGCCATAAAATGTAAATTCTGGATTTTAAAAATTTTTTTTAATCTGTTTATATTCAACATTACTGCTGACGGTGCTGTAATTTTCCCAGCACATATGAAGGAATTGTATTGCTCTGGCCTTATATTCATGCGTATGGATCATGTGGGAAGGTATTTGATGTACGCATGGAAAGCTAATATCTCTCCGAACCATCTGATGCTTTTATTGCCTTCTCTCTCTCACTCTCTCATGCTCTCTCTCTCTCTCTCTCTCTCTCTCTCTCCATCATCCCTCCCTGCTGTCACACCAGGGAATTGCAGTTGCCAGGCTTGTAAAATTAATTCGAAACCTTCCCCATAGTTTACTTGCGGGAATTAACCAGTGGCCCGCTAATTAATCTACAACAATGCTGGGTTAGTGAGCCATGTGGAAAGGCGGCCTGAAAATATCTAAACAAGACCCTCAAAAGGTTAATGAGCTGAGAACTCGTTAACGTCAGCGGTCAGGCTTCACGTAGTGGCGGAATGATGGCTCGAAAAGGAATGCTGTTTCTCTATCCGTTAGCATTAAATCAACATTAAAGCTGATGAAACATTGAGCATTTCTGACGCAGACCTGAGCTCATGGGGAGTGAGGGTGGATTCGAAATGCAGGTTAAAATCAGATTCATTTCTTATGAAAATTTGTTATTTATATATGATTATGTTTTATGTATGTATCTATGCATGTATTTTACAGGCCTATTACTAGCCATGGAGCTGTGGCTTAGCATGACTAGGGTTCTCAGACTCCAAATTAAAACAAGCTTCCAATCCAATCAGAGGATGTGGGGAAAAAATAATAACGTTTTGAAAAATTGCAAAACTGAATTTTCTTTTTTTAATTACAACTTTTTTTTCATATCTTTGCTATGATTATTAGGTTCCATTTTTCACCAAACATTTTTTCTTTTTTTCATTCAATCTTCTGTGAACACCACTTATTGTTGGGGGTCATAATAATAGTAATAATAATTATAATAATAGTACCATAGGAATATATTATATTCTTATATATATAAAAATCTTATTATATATAAAAATCTTTTTTTTTTAAACACTATTTAGATTTTGGATGGGTGATGGATATAGAATTAATTTTAGATTTAAAGATAATAGAACATTTCTGGTTTTTTTCTGTAAATGAAAACTTAAAAATAAAAATAAAACTGATTCTAGAATCTATTTATCTACACACATTTACCTTCACTTTTTTTTCCTTCACTTGAACTACAGTAGGAGTCCCAAACCTGTTCCACCATGACAATGCCAAACCCCTGTGTACAGCTCCATGAAGATCTGCTTTACATGGGCTGGAGTGGAAGATCTACTGTAGATCAAGTTTTGTGAGTGTGAGGGCATTTAGTTGTTTGAGATGTTTGTAGGTGTTTGTTTCTTTAAGTGGTGCATTTAGTTGAGTGAAGGAGTTTGTGGATGTATTTAGATATGTGTGGTTTAGTGAGTGTAATGTAATTCTGTTTGTGTGTGTGTTGGGGGAGGGGGCTGTTTAGTTGTGTGAGGGGGTTTGTGGGTATTTATTTGTGTGTGGGCATTTTTTTTTTAAAGATTTTATAGTGTTTGTTTGTTTAGGTGCATCCAGCTTAAACCCACTCCATATAAAATGTTTTCTGAACGCTGAAGGCCTGATAAATTGCCTGCCTTGATATACACTGAAGCAGCTCACATTAATACAGACCCTCTTTGCTCTGATATTGTATTGTACACGTCTGCAATGCATCACGGAGTTTACCGAGGTGTCTGCATGCATCACTGTGACTAAATACGCTTTAATAATAAATGCCGACGTGTTCGGCGGCGTGGCTTTGTCCCCTAACCGCGTCACATGATTTAGTGAAGAGATAGAATACGGATCAAAGCACTAAATGGTTAGCGGGATGACTAATGGCCTCGCATTTCCATTCACCATGCTCTCTACCACTACTACTACCACTGTAAATCCCCCGGCTTTATCATCATCGGGTTCAAATTCAAATCTGGACACTTGTTAGGTTTTGCATGCCAGGTAGTCATGGCAACACACCGTCTAAGTGTCAGGACAGAGGCAATTGAATAGCATCTCACGTTCTCTCACCGGGCTTTAGCGGACCTCTGTATCGCACAGAAATTTTGTTAAAATTAATCAACTAATCAAAAGCTAAAATAAAAATGGTTTTGAATAAAACAGAAGAATTCGTGTGCAAAATGAGACTGAATTTAACCAAGTAACTGGGGAGCTGGGGTTAAAGGTTAAAGTCATTAAGGGAGTTGTTTTGTTCCTCAGAGGACGCTGAATGGAGATCATTAACAACCAGCTTGGTGTCTCTGTGACAGTGTGTGTAAACGCATGTCCTCCCACAGGCGCAGAGTGATGGTTTAAGGGTGGAGCTTGTCCATCAGCCCTGCAGTGGTAGTTACTAGAGATGGCACGATACTTGGGTTTCTTTTCCAAAACCCGATACCAATACTGACATTAAGATCAATTTCATATTGCAAATCACCTGATGCTGATATTCATCCGGGATTTTTTTCTTTCCAAAATAATGAAATACTTTAGTTTGACTCTTCTATATAAAAACCACACCTATAATTATAATATATAATATCTTGTGGTTAGCCATCAGGGCCAGCAGACTTAATTTTTGATGAATTATTTTTAATGAATATGTATTAAATGATTCCCAATTACACAATGTCGGGCGGATTGATTTGGGCATATTTACACTTACAAGGCCATTTTACAAGACGGTCAAAACAGTTGTTGTGCTTTTCCAAGAACCATTTATACTTCTGCGTTTACTTTCCTGTAGAATTTGCACGAAAACACACAATTTGCCTTTATTTCAAATCCCCAGGAAAACTTTAATGCACAGAAAAAATGCATAGAAAGCCCGGGGGCTTTTTTATAATTTTAATATTGGCGCTTCTGCTAGAGACGATGCATGCGGACGGTGCGCTTGTTGCTACAGTAAAAGGAGACTTGTTGAATTGTGTTCATTGGGTTTCTTGCTTTAATAATGACCTTCATTTTTACTGTATGAGATTCCAATTTATGTTATACTGTGTTTCTGTATAATACTGATGGTTTTAATTATAATAAATATTTGATTTTAGATTGGAGTACAATGCTAGGTTACTGCCAGACTAGCACACACACATGTCTTTCTGTTCTGACTTCCATCTTACTGATTATGCAAAGGTGTGCTGTATTACCCACACTAACACACACACACACACACACACACACACAAAACACTTCATTCAGCTAAAAAATATATATATTTATAGAAATAAAATATGTATATATACGTGCAGATAGGGGAGAGTTTATGTTGCTTATCAAAACAGAGTGCAGAATCTAACTTGGCGCCCCTTGACACGTTACCAAATATAGGGTAAAAGTAAACACACAGTGTGGCTTCTAAGTATAGTCTATTGGTTTTCTCTCCAGTATCTGATCCCATACTTGCCTGATTGTCAGACTGAGTATTGGAATGGTGTGGTATTAAGTATTTACTTAATATTTCTTTTTCCCTCCACTACTTCACTCATTCACCTAATAATGTTTGAATTATCAATGAAAGTCTGAAACAGAATACAGTCTGTATGGTCTGAATCAAGCATTTGTGGAATGTGGTGTATATCCATGAACAATTGTTGCAGATAATGTAGCATTTCATTCATTTATACATCTAGCTACATTCCATCTAGCTATCCATTCATCCATCCATCGGTGGGGAAGGGGTAGATCACTGGTTAAGACTAGATCCAACAGTCATGAGTTCAAATTCTACCTCAAGTAAGCTGCCACTGCTGGGCCCTTGAGCAAAGCGCTTAACCCTCAACTGCTCTGTTGTATGAATGAGATAATTGTCTAGATTTGGGTGTCTGCCAAAAGCTGTAAACTTAAAACCATCCATTCATCCAACCAAGTTAGTCAAGTTATAACTGATGGTGATCCTCACATGATGATCGTTACCAGTTAACCTGTTAAACTGTTTCACGTTTCCTCATTCCTGGTTCAGTCTCGAAGCAGTTCACCTTCACACTCCTGACTGTAAGGCTATTAGATCTGAGAAGCTAAAAAGCGCTGTTTACCGTCTTCACTCTCTGTTCCATTCATCGCTCATTTGATGAAACTGATGTAAATGTCACTGAAAGTCGAGTCAGTGCTCCTGACCTTTTGCTAAATCAGACTGACTGAATAATGTCACCTTGTCTTAAAAGTAGCGAGTGAGCCGAACAGTTTTCCACCACTGGAAATGATGCCTGTATAAATTCTCTGGAAGTTACTGCTAACTGAGGCCGAATCCAGGGTGTGCACAGACGTGTGGGTACAAGCTGAAACAACACGTGTGCTTGAAAGATAAAGCAGCATGTCTAAAACGTATAGGAGGAAACTAGCGCAACTAGTTTACTTGATCGATCATAATGGCTTTCATTTTATTTCGTGCCAGCACTGGCAGAGCATGCATAATTTCATTCCACTTTTATATTCATTTAATTTAATGTTTTTTTTTCTTTTCTTTTTTTTTTCCTTTTCATTTTACACAGCAACTTATACATAATGAAATAATCCAAAGAAGCCAAAAGTTTGATCTTTCTTACTAATTTTCTGACTGACAGACTGACTTGACATGGAATAGATTAAAATAATGCATATTTGACACCACTTTTTTTGCCTTTACTTCTGTTTGCCCAGACGCTCATCGACTGAAGGCCTGGTGACAAACCATGTAACCCTGAAAAGATCTGACACATCAGCTCTCTAAAACTCCTCCAGAATGACTGCTGCTTTTCTTACTGCTCACGTACTCTAATTAGGTGTGTGGGGTTTCTGACAAACTATAAAGTTTGGGCTGATGTGACAACCAGTGCGAAATGGGTAGAAGAACAGTAGGAATGAACAAGTCATGACCTTTGAATAAACTTTGAATGCCATTTCATCCTTTATTACACAATTTTTTGTTCTTTTTTGCATGGATGGATGTGAAGCAAACAGTCAGCTTTGCTAGCTTTGAAGTAGACACACCAAACCAAAGCCAAAAATGAGCTCTGAGGAAAGTCAACTGTGGCGTCACCTCGAATCGTTTGTGTGAGGGCAAAAAAAAGAAGTGGCGCTAGAACACACCAGACAGACTACGACCAACTAGCATGTGCATTCCGCACTTGCGTGAGAGAACAGAACTCTCCCATTCCAGCAGATGGCGGTAGTCTTCAGCATCCAAACAGGGAAGCTGGAAGAGCTAGAACTGGGAATATATAAAGCAAGCAGTGTTTACACCTGCCTCCATCACTACTAATGGATTTTTCAATCATGTCTGCTAAGTTGTAAATAGCACTAGCATTGTCAGCTCTTGGTCTTTTTGTGTATGGAGAAAGCGCACTAAATGGGTGAAATCGTGGATTTGGCAACAACATGCACGAGGGGAATTTCTAAACCTGCGATTTTAAAAATGTGTTTTTCCCGTTCAAGAATGACAAGGAGTGTGTATGCGTTCCTTCTTTATTCCGTCGTTGTTTGCTTTCATTAGTTCCGTTTTTTGTGTGCATTCACTGAATAGCCAATCGGAGTTCTCGCAGACTAGCGCCCCCAATTCACCCTCTGATGAAATACAGTTAACGTCGTCCGCACGTTACACACCAAAAATAATTACGACAACCATTGGCTTGGTGTGTAATTCTTAGTACTCAAAATAACAGTACTCAAGGGTCTACCAACTCAAGGATGTACCTACAACAATTATATTGTTTGACATGGCAGCAAACATGACACGGCATTAAAACCAGCATTTTTCAATCTGCTCTTTGTTTTATTCTTTGTTTTTCTTGTTCTGCCGCTTTGCTTTGTGCAAAAAGCACCATCCAGCTGAGTAAACCCCACAAGCTTTACAAACACTGATAAGGTACGGAGTAGCAGTGTAACACCGTGACAGTATCTCTCTTTGTTTAGGGCTGCAAATATCTGGATTCGAATAGAAACGCAAATACTTGGGAAAACTTTAGGCGGGGTATAGAGCGTACACCACCATGCGTAGTGCCCTCGTAACAAAACGGATAAAAAAAACATTAACCGTATAAAATAGGCAATTTGTTATAAATGGCAATGCGATCTACCGTTATATTCTTTTAATCTAAAATCGGTAGACGTATTGAAGGAGAAAATGTTCTGTAAAAAAGAAATATGGAATGATTACATTTTATGGCTCGTTTTCATAACACAGACAAAATCAATGGCATATTTTTGTACCTCATATACTTTGTGTTTATTTTATATGAAGTCAATTGACTGTTGTTTTTTTGGGAAATATAAACGCGAGCTGCGAAAGCAATTATATTGTGAAACACCATCAGGTGACTCGCTGTCTTAAAAAACAAAATGCTACATTTTATATTACATATATTACAGTAAATGAAAATTCATATAGACTCTGACCAGTTTGCAATTAACGCAGGATTCCTATGGCTCTTGTTACTTATATTAATTTACCAACATCCTAATAGTCTAATTACAAGAAAAGGAGCTTTTTCTTTGCCACATCACAACGAGTGAAATTCGTTCTTTGCATATCCTAGTAATTTTAGGAAGCCATGGTCAACCATGATACAGTGCCCCTAGAGCACAGAAGGTTAATAGCTTTGCTCAAGGGCCCAAGACTTGCAGCTTGGTGATACTAGGGCTTGAACCCCCGGCCTTCTGATCAGAGACTTAAAATCTGAGCTTCTACTTTGATTCTAGTTCCAGCCTTGGTTCTACCAAGAACTTTTCCTGGGTGGGTGAATATTTATGCAAAACCCTACATGCATAAGTCTATTTCAACTCCAGGTTGCAACAGGACAAAATGTGAGGGGGAGTTACGGGGGGGCAGTGAATACTAAGCTGTGCAGACACATGCTCGACCACCCTGGTGCTAAATCCGTTAATCCAGCGTGCAGGATAAACAGAAGATTTGTTTTCATCAGGAGGCATGAATAATACACACTTGCACCCTGGCGACAGGCGACAACGGCGATTCTTCAGCTCGAGCTTCGGACCAGTTGGAGAGGGATTGCGGCTTCGGTTGTAAATATTAATAACCATATTGTGGGTTTGCACAGAGGAAGTTATTGCTGAGTCGGTCGCCTCGGCGGTATTTACAGCCTAACAGGAGCGAAGTCAGTTGCTGTTGCATTTTAAACACCGCTCCTAGCTCTTCACTGTAAAAAAACAAACATACAAAAAATCTGATATAACGTTAGGAGTTTAATAACGCAGCATAAATTGAACAGCGAGAAAGCTTACGAGCCGCTTAAAAACACACCGAGCTCGCTCCCTGTCCCAATTCTTGTTTGTTTTACAGCCAGTCAAGGTTTGCCAGGCTTGTGGGGTGGAAGAAGCCAAATCTGCAGCTGGTTTGCTTGTTTGTACACAGTCTGTGCACAGTCTGTGTACATCGGGACCTTGGTTTCCGCAAATGATCAAAATCCATTCGAATGCAAACGAAGGGAAAGTGCAGGTGCAGTTCTGTTGTCTGAACTATACATGCTGCAGTCATTAAGGATGGATTGCTTTTTGTCTTGATATTTTTATTCATTTATTCTATGCATCTTTAGCAAATGGTTATGAAATAGGTCTTCCTTAGATGTCGTTACATTTTCAAGAATTGGGGGTTGGGAGGTGGAACAAAATTAGAATTTATGACACAAATGGCATTGTAACATGTCCTTGTGCTACACACACTTCACTGTAGACACTACAAAGTAGCTTGGCTGCATAAACCTAGCAAGCTAGTAGGCTAGTTCTTAAAACATTCTTAAACATTCAGAAAATTCTGATTGAAATTTTTTCCTTAAACAATATAAGAAACTAGAATGTGACATTTCCTGAAGAAAATGTGAGTAGTGCATGCCGGTGCAAAAGTCCACACCCCGGCCGTATTGTTTTTAGTGCCGACCACAAGACGCGAACGAACTCCGATAGACGAGCAGTTCGATACCTCGCACGGCTGTTTTTGCCTTTTTTCCCCCAAGGGGGCGGGGCCAGAGACGTCAGGTGACGTCATCACACGACCCGCCGTCTGACTCTCCTCGCCATGCCGAGTGATTAGATGTGACACACCCGTGTCGCCGGGGTTTTGCCGTTTTTTGTGTTTTTAATTTCACGTTTCCGGCAACGTGGGGTCACATGGCAAAATGCGGTGCCGAAGCGGCATTCCGCCGGAGATTCCCCGGAACGTGCCGAGCGGGTTCGATGTGTCAGACGTCCGGGTCGGAGCAGGTTTAGTGACGTCACTTGATGGGCAAAATTCAACCGGGGTTCAACTCCCCCCACCGTGCTGAGTGTTTTGACATATCGCACGCCCGTTTCCAAAAGCATTCGTTTTTTAGCCTATTCGGGCTACTGGTGGGGGGGTGGCTTGATGTGATGTCACGTGACGTCACTATATCACCACATTGCAACTCTCTATGCTGGGCTGAGTCCGTTGATATGTGACATGTCCCTTCCGTATTTTGGATGAATGCGCTAAATTTTTTCAGAGTACATGTACAGAAAAAAATTGAAATTTGGCATTTGATTTGGCAAAAAAGTATGCTACAGTGTCATGTGTAATCAGTGTCAAAAGATTCACTGCATACTGCGTTTCAGTATAAAAAGCAGCTTTTGGCTCATTTGTGACACAATCTCACTTCAAAACACATACCCATGTAAAATTCTATGTGTTTATATCCTCAAATGCCCCCGAACCCCACACACACACACACACACACTCACTCATGCCCAAACAAGGTCAGGGACCCCTCTGCGAATGCTGTCCCCTTTAATGATGCCGCATCAATCCATCATCATTTTTAACAGTCAACACATGGAAACCAATCTAGCAGCTAATGCTAATTCATTAAGCCATTCTAAACTCTTTGGACTGAAACACACAGTGCTAATGATGGCCTCTTTGGCCTTTGTATGCCTCAGTTAGTGCAAAATGAGAACAAGCGATGGCTTAAACAGCGTCTGGCCCTGATGACGATCGCACAGTGGTGATTTCGTTAAACACTTTCAGTGTCCTCTTTCAATCCTCTGGCTCTGGTGGAAGGAAGGAAGGAAGGAAGGAAGGAAGGAAGGAAGGAAGGAAGGAAGGAAAAATGAGTTTTTGTAAACTGAAGGAAGAAAGGAAGGAAGGAAAAATGAGTTTTTGTAAACTGAAGGAAGGAAGGAAGGAAGGAAGGAAGGAAGGAAGGAAGGAAGGAAGGAAGGAAGGAAGGAAAAATGAGTTTTTGTAAACTGAAGGAAGGAAGGAAGGAAGGAAGAAGGAAGGAAGGAAGGAAGGAAGGAAGGAAGGAAAAATGAGTTTTGTAAACTGAAGGAAGGAAGGAAGGAAGGAAGGAAGGAAGGAAGGAAGGAAGGAAAAATAAGTTTTTGTAAACTGTAGGAAGGAAGGAAGGAAGGAAGGAAGGAAAAATGAGTTTTTGTAAATTGAAGGAAGGAAGGAACAAAGGAAGGAAGGACAAACTAGTTTGGGTACAGTCAAGAAAAGAAAGAAGAAAAAACTAGTTTTTGTACTTTGAAGAGAGGAGAAAAAAGCGCAAAAGGAAGAAATTCCTGCAGTTATTTTTTTTATTACAAATAATATTTGTATGTATATTTGCACTGTTTAATGTTAATTATAAATTAAAGCTAATCCTAAAGTACTAAGCAGGAGAGGGAGAGCAAAATGAAGGGAAAAATACCAAGGAAAAAAACTGAATCTGAATTAATGAATGTCTGATGTCTGCTTATTAGGAATCATAATTTATATATATATATATATATATATATATATATATATATATATATATATATATATATATATATATATATATATAATTCTACTCTTATAAGAGGAATTATTTCAAGCAGAAAGGGCAAAAATATATATTGCACCCCAATTTCATTTGATCATAGCAAACATAGCACTCCATTTGCTGCAGTTCTGCTTGCCACTGAGTGAAAAGCAGAGTGCATCATTTCAGCTTCATTGTTAAATGGTCCACAGACACTTGCACATAATTCTCAGCAGGAGCTTAAGCTTACCTTCATGCTGTGATGGCCAGGCATACGATGCCGCCAGTCTGAGCGCGTCCATTACTCATCCTTTTTTATTTGATGGCCTCGGAAACATGCCTCCTTCATGGCCTGTTTCTCAGATTCGAATGTCCTGACAGGTTCTCGTCGCACCGCTCAAGCGATTATGAAGGTGATTGTTTCCGAAAGCGTCGAGATCTGAATAGTAAGCGATATCCCTGCCATATGTAATCAACTGGATAAACTGCTTAATGCAGTGTCTTGGGTTTTGAGCACAGGATCTGCGTATAAAGTAAATGGAGCATTTCACAATGCCATCTAATCCAGTTTAAAATATTGTTTACGGGCTCTGCAGCAGGGCTTTTCGAATGGTGCTGCCAATACATGCGGAATGGAAATCCTTTTTGCCAAGAGTGTGGAAATAAAAATGTAATCAATATTTGAGTGACTCGAGCTGGCAGCACTTTCAATAATTTTAATGGCTGTGCATGCAATCAAGCTCACACTTACATTCCAAATTACCCTACTCCACCTCAAATCTACTTCTATACAGAATTGGAATAGAGAAATTATATAATACATATGCATAAAAGCCAGTATAAGGTGGAATAGTTACTTCAATTAGAAGAAAGCCAATACTGGGCGTCGTACAATTAATCAGTTATCGTCAACTGGCGAGCTCTCATAGAAGTCATCAGCGAATGAAATGCCACATTGAAATGGAACAGACTGGCTGCAGTTGAATAAGCCAGTGCCCCAGGAAAAAGGGGAGATTTTTATTTGCTCTTTTCTATTTCAAAACAGATGACCCATCTGTTCAAAGTAGCTGGACGACAGCTGGTTTTCCTCTAATACAGAAGGCCTAATATGAAGGTTTGAAGCTTGCAGGACAAAGACAGGCTACATCATCAGCATTCAAATGTACTGGTTTAGCACCGAAAGGACACTGGACAACACACTTTGCCCAGGACACCAGTCCATCTCAGGACACCATGTATCATTTAGCTTAGGGTGTCCACCAAATGGAATGTTTTTTTTTTTTTTTAAATGGTCAGAAAATGCTTTAGTTGTTAGTCTTTAAATGAGCTGTAACAGATTTAAGACTTCTGCCATGTTAGTTTCCAATCCAGAACACTATAAATAAAAACTAACTACACCTCAACAAATTCAGGTACTTTTGGTAAAAAAATAAAATAAAAATTCTTATTCTAGATGCCAGATCCTCAAGCATGTTGAATAGCACTTAATTAATTCCTGAATGAATTCTTACTCCATGGAAGAATAGATATTTTTCCTCCAAATGCCACTCAGCAACAACGATGCAGCCAAGGCACATTTGGAATCGGTGATTATTTGCGATTCAATTATTCAATTGTAATGAGACCATCCACTTATATCTGAACCCCAGATAGACATCAGATGCTCGGTCGGACTCTTGGAACCGACACTGGAACATTTGTTCTGGGTTTATTACTTTTTTGTTCACTGTCTTTTTTTTGTTGTCTTATTAGCTCCAAACAGTTTTGACCATCTCTCTACCAAGAAATAAACAGCCATTCAGGGGAAGGGAGCAAACAACACAGCAATAAAATAAATCCAAGACAAAGTGTTGGTGAGGAAAACATAGGATTAGAGGACGTGATTGAGCATGGTAGTGTTAGGAGTCATACCATGTGGATGAGCCATAGATTTGACCATAATCTTTAAATGTTTAGCAGAAATTTCATCCAAAATAAGTGTTTTAATCATGAGGGAAAATACAACTACTACCCCAGTCATTTCAAGTAACCTAAAACATTCAACTGTCCGGTTATCTCATGCAGATTTGTATGTATACGTAATTCAGACTGGATTTAGCCAATTCATGGAAGCCTGAAGGATTTCATATGTATACGTTGGGTATTTTCTAGCGTTTCTATTTACAAGCAGCCACCTAAGGTATAAAATCTACCAAGAGACCTATAAGCAAGGGACTGGTAAGACTATTAAACATAAATATTTGTATATTTTCTGGAAGGGGTATAATGTCTGCTAACACCAAGATTCAGAAATCTTCAATGCAACCTACATCAAATTACTTGCTGCAAGATTTTATTTAGTTTTTTTTTTAATCCATCGACACCACATCCTCCGGACTAAAGAGGAAAGGGACCATCTGGCTTATCAGCACTCAGTTTAAAAAGCTGCATCTCTTATGGTATGGGAGTGCATTTGTGCCTATGGAGTTAGCTGATTATACATTTGGAAAGGCTCTATCAATGCTAAAATGGTAAATATAGGTCTTAGAACAACAAATGCTTACATCCAGAAAATTTATTTTTTAAGGGATCGTCTTTTTGAGCAAGACAATGCTAACTGCATCTATTAAAATAGATATGCCGACGATATCAGATTCAGAGTTAGTAGTTAGTTTAAAAGTTAGTTAGTTGGCACAGTGGGAAGAGTATTTGCCTCACAGCTCCAGAGTCCCTAGTTTGATCCTGAGCTCCGGTTACTGTCCTTGCAGCATTTTACATGGTCCCCTGTATCTGCATGGGTTTCCAGTGGGTTCATAAATTTCTTCAGACCTCCCAGAAACATAATTGTAGCTAAATTGTACCTGGTGCCAGGAGCTGGACTGATGTCTTATCCAGGGTATATTCCAAGATTGCATTTTTTTCCTCCTCCCACACCGCTAAAGCTGGATTAGCTGCCATAGACTGGCTCTAGGCATAAATGAGTTTCAGGTGCCTTGTGATGGATTGCCTTTCCCAGAATAGGCTCTGGATCCCTTGTGAATCTAAATGGGATAAAATATTTAGTACAATTGAATGCGTGAAATTACCATTGAACTGTGATCAAGAGAGGGAAATGTTAAATCCAAGATAAGCTGTACCCATGATTCTTGAGCTGCATGCATTCTTAAACTCTTCTCCAAACATGTTTAGGCCCCCATGAGCAGTTTCTCAAGGCAAATCTATGGCAGACCAATTTTCTTGCTGTCCTCAATCATACAAGGGTTGCTTCCTCTCGGAAATCTTTCCCATTGCTTTTAAACTGGCAAGATCAGGTTCTAAATTGCATACCATTGCATAACATATATAGAATAAAATATAGAAATGGTTAGTTGACTTCTAAAAGAAGACTGGTGTAACAGGTATATCTTTCCAATTTAAAATTCAGTTAGTGACGTTATGTTTACCAGAGTTAGCACTCTCTGATTGTTAGCTCTTGTGTGCTTGGGGACGTCAAGCTACTGGGGTGGTGATTTGCAATGTAAAAAATGTGAAAACTGGTGAGAAAAAAACGACCGATTCAGACCTAAAGGTCCACCTTTCAGACCTGTATACATACCTTAATCCAAAACCTACTCCATTACAAGTAAAACTCACCAATGTCAATACGACTTGAGTAAAACTCAAGAGTAGTTGATTTGAACAGTACTTGAGTATCTGACTCATATTGAACGTAGGTTCAAAGATCCATTAGTCCTCAAAAACAATTCCAAAAAAGTCCAAAAACAATTGATTTGTGAGGTTGTAACCATAAACACAGCAGCCTCTTCCACATGCCAGAACGTCACAAATATCAAACAAGTCGGTCAAAAAAAGACCTAGTAATAAAGCAGTCTTTCAAAAAGGGATCTCAAGTCAAGTCAAGAAGCTTTTATTGTCATTTCAAACATATATACAGTATCTGATGCAGTACACAGTGAAATGAGATGTTTCTCTAGAACCCTGGTGCTACATCACCCAACATAGAGCTACATCACCCAACATAGAGCTAAGGTGCAACCTAGTGCAAACAGACTATTTACAAGCACATATCTTCAATTAACAAATAAAATGACAGTATCATGTAAAAAAGTAGAAAACCCATTAGTATTTAATGGACAAATAAAAGGAACATAATTCATTTTAGTTAAGGTAAAACCAAATATTCAGAGCTAACTGTGATGTGATGCGCCTTCCAGTATCAGAGAGAGGCGATCTTTTAATTCAGCTTCAACAAAAGCTGGTTCTCAAAGTTTTTGGAATTGATTCGAGCTCTTTTTGGACTGTAAATGAGGCCAGCGGTGCTTAAAAGTCACTCACAGGCATCAGATGCGGGTAGGGGAGTGTCGAGCCTTCATGTTCAGCAGAGGTGCAAAATGTAATTAGTAACGGTCATCTGCAATTAAAATATAGTAGATTAACTATTAAGTACATATATTGAATCATAAATGTAGTTGAGTAGAGAGTTGCTTATATCTTTGATACTCAATACAACTAGAAAGTAGCCAAAACATTATTTCAGTACAGTATGTACATTAACTCAAATACATATATCACTGCAAGGCATCCAGGGATTCATTCATCATTCAGGCAAAGGAGGTCAAAAAATAAAGGTTAAGCTTTAAAAGAATAACCTTCGGTAAACACAGGGGTGATGAAGTTTTATAAACCAAGGCTGAAACTGAATCAACGTGACACTGTGGAGAATTTTTTGATAGCATCTTCTCTTGTTTGGTGTCTAAAATCTAGCATGTATACTGCTCAGAATGCCACCCACTCACCAACTCTCAGCACACACACATGCATTGCACTTCACCCTGAGTATGAACACAGCATATATTTACGGATGCACAGTAATTATTTAGCAAAAGTTAATTACTCTCTTCTTTTCATCTGGAATGTGTGATATGGCCAGTTAGACATGATTTAGTCATGCCAGTTAAGCCAGATGGTGTTTGTTTATTACTTCATTTATTTGCCACATCTTGTTCAATATATATCCAATCATATTTAACCAGATGTTTTCGCATCTCAAAAGCGACATGGTGTTTTGTCACCATCAGTGTGTTCTTGTGTGAATTACAATAAATCAGAATGCAGTGCCTTAGAAGACAGATGGCAATGGTGCATCTGGATGTATTGCATTGTGTATATTAGGGGGTGGGGGTGGGGGGCGATTAATTGTTCTTCTGAAATGATGCAGTGTGTGTTAAATCATGATCAACAATCTGGTGTAGGAAAGATATTACCAGTAGGCAGATTCTGATACCACATTTTAATTATTGTATTATTTGAAGTATAACTTTTATTTACATCAAGAATTATTATTATTTCAAATATAAAAAAATTGAATATAGAATTTGCTTATATTTATTTAATATACATTTGAAGTGGTTTTTTTTTCATTTATTATATTTAATTTCATTATTTTATGTTAAATATTTAATATTCATGTATATTCAATGTAATATTAATAATGATGATAATAATAATATATTAACTGTCTTTCCATCACTTTTTACAGATGTTATTGTCAAGTTCTGTATCAAAAAGAAACAAATGCAATAAAGTACTTTATTAATGTTTATGTAATATATATATATATATATATATATATATATATATTTGAGTCAAATATTGACTAATAAGGGAGTCAAGAGAAATCCATAAACGTTAACCAAACTTGCACAATGGTGACATTTAACAGTCATTTTTGCCCAAAAGATTTGATAAGATCCATTTCAAGCTGTTTTGCTGCATTATGATGAAATGCAATACAGAAGCTAAGAGGCCACACCTCCCACACAGGGAGTGTCAGACTGAAAAACATCATAGAAAAAGAGAGGTAATGTTTCAGAAAACGAGAAGAGCGCCCGTTTCGTGTCGGCTTTACAGATAAAGACGTTCATATTGAAGTCACTTCCCAGATACCCATTGCTTTGAGTCTGTCTAGACATATTATAAATATTGAGACTGCTGCATACAAACACAAAAGCAGAGAGGAATTACACAAAGATGACGAGTGTCTGATGGGTATTGCTCTCCACACAGGGATTTGTAAGGAATCTGTTTGAAAGGAATGATGCGGATGCTGACGTAACCAGGAATTGCCCTGTAGCTATGCTTTGCTTCGCGCTACCTAGAAAAGATTATGAGAAGCAGCTGTTTGTCGCCTCCTCATTACCAAAGTGTGTTTGAGCACAATTATGAGGTGCGGTTAAAGAAAAAATTGCAAACATGGAAGCCGGTGTTTAATCCCGTTTGATTTGGTGCTAAATGGAAATCGTTTAATGTGTGGTGGAAGAAACCTCTTCAGTGTCGGAGGAACTCTTAATGACGGGTTTTCTTTAAACTTTATTGGCTTTGGATTGTCCAAATTCCTTTGGAAGATTGATTGGTGGCAAAGGATGGGACGAGGGTAGTGCTCGAATTGAGTCAAGTCTTATGGGGGTCCCCAGTTGTTGTGTGTAATTCATATATTTTTTACAAAAAACCTAACCCTAATGTCTTATAGGGGTTTTGGATCCCCCCCAGCCCCCACTCAATTCGACCACTGGACAAGGGGACAGGATATCAAATTGGTGCCTGTATTTTCAGTAGTGGTTGCTTTGGCTTTGTGTCAGGGGTCATCCAGGTGAACGCTAGCCTGTAAATTTGTAACCCTTTGTCTAGTAAACTGATCAAAACAACGAAGCTGGGGATTGTGGGTTTAAATAAATGTTGCCACTTTTTAGATGGTGATTACACTTGACCTTTCCTGGCTGAGAACAACCAATGCAAACACACAAACAAAATCTAACTAGCGAATGCTACCACTGAATTCTACAATCACATGGCATCAAAATGATGAGCTTGATAAGGAAATAACTGTTTATACGTAGGTGTGTATTACAGAAATCAGTTTATTTCCATTGACATTACAGAACACTAAATAGAACATGCTAATCTTGAATAATAGTAATTGCTATTAGGAGTGAAGACGGTAACAACTATTATGTTTTAATACCTTTTGTTTTTATGTGTATAAAAGCAGGTTCTGAAAATGTCCACAAAGCTATAAGTAGACAACAGCGGCATCCAGTAACTTTTATTAGGCCATAAAGCGTTTTCATTGTTCGTATTATTTATTCAAATTGTTTTGTTGTGTGTGCTTGGATGCGCTAGCGTTTCTGAGGCGAGCTTTAATGCGGACAGAAATAGCCATTTAATTCCTTAGGGAGCTTTTATTTCAGACTTGGAAGGATGGATAGTGGTAAAGAAGCATGCAGACCGGTGGGTTAAAAAAGACCTTCGAATGGGTTTTGAGGAGTGTAGGATTCAGTGGATTCACTCAACTAGAGGTTGCATCTTACATAGGTGACTCAGTGAGCGGGTTTGGTTAAGTGTCTCTGCCCACTTCTTCTGTGAGCAGTGTTTCAAACCTTCTCATGATGAGTCACCAACCGGGATTCTGAAAGGCGTTACAGCGTGTGTTGGTGGGCTCAGATTTGACTCCTTGCGCTTGTTATACTGTCACTGATAGAGTACAAGGTACTGCTGAACTGCAAGTAGTCCAAGTGCAACAGTACCCCCTTGAGACCCCCATGTCACTGATAATGTCTTTCAAGCTACCACATTTTTTACCCGTTTTTGTCGCAGTCCATGTGTCACCAACTGGTCGATCCTGCGGGTCATGGCTCACTGTGCAGTCTTAATGAACTGTGTTTTCTGTCTATACGGTTCTACTCTTGTAATCTAGTTTTGGTAAGATTCACTGATTTGCATCGGCGCATCGGCATAAAGGTTTACGACGTGATGCATTCATTTAAAAGTTTCAGATACAAGTTGTCATTTTTATGACGATGCATCGTTTTTTTTTATATTTGCATTTGTAAAAAATGATTTATTAATATGTAGGAAGTGAAATTGAAGGTTTTAAAGGGTGAACTACAACTTGAAATAAGATTTGGAGATAATACTGTGAGAACAGTGCCCCGTGAAGTCAAGAACCCCATGAATGCGTGCAAGGTAAGAACAGTAAAGCTAGCATAAAAAACATGTCTTCTTCTTTTTTCGGCTTCTCCTATCAGGGGTCACTACAGCGGCTCATCCGTCTCCAGACCCCCCCCCTGTCCTCGACATCTGCCTCTTTTAACCCAACTACCTGCATGTCTTCCCTCACCACATCCATAAACCTCCTCCTTGGCCTTCCCCTTTTCCTCCTTCCTGGTGGTTTCATCCTCAACATTCTCCTACCGATATACCCCATGTCCCTCCTCTGCACATGTCCAAACCATCTCAATCTCGCCTCCCTCACCTTGTCTCCAAAATGTCCTACATGCACATGGTCCCTCTAATAAACTAAATTCTAATCCTGTCCATCGTCGTCACTCCCAAGAAAACCTCAACATCTTCAGCTCTGCTACCTCCAGCTCCACCTCCTGTCTTTTACATAATGCCACTGTCTCTAAAATATTCAACATCGCAGGTCTCACCACAGTCCTGTAAACTTTCTTTTTCACTCTCGCAGATACCCTAGCATAAAAACTATAAGCGTTACAAATATATTATTATTATTAGATGCGCTATACTTTTAATTTGTAACCAATATTTGATATGTAGATTGACCACTGCTGCTAGGTGAAAATGACGTATCACAACATAACGTACCACATCGGCTTCAGTTATGGAAATGCACATCCCTAATGTATTCTAATGATTTAATGGTTTGCATGTTTGCCTTGTTGCTAATGATGATGCACATACCTGCCTGGGTTCTGACCTCTGTTATATACAGTATGTTAAATGTATGTTGCACTTCAAAGCAGAGGGCATAACATGAATGTATCTCCATTTGCATTGCTAGTTGTTATGAAAGAATAATTATGAATATCCTGAAGTGCAGAACTCACTGGATTTAAGGTCATTCTGTGACAATTACATAATCGGTTTTACTTTGCAAACAGCTAATAAAATTATTTTTTTGTCATCTTTCTCTTGAAACTTTGTCACTGTGTGATTAAGAAATCATTTTTCTTCCATTAAACTTCTCTTGGTATGTATTTTTTTAATCAATTCCAGCAGAAACCAAGCCAGGGGCATCCTTGCAAAGTGCACAGACCATCTTAATTAGCTGTAACCCTGCAGAGAAACCTCATTTCCAAGCCATTTTTTGCTCGATCATTATCCGAAGCTCATGACTGTATCAAGCAGAATCTGCTGGACCTAAAGCTTGGGGCGGATACCAGACCTGCTGGCAAGATTCTATCTCACAGTTGGCTTGGGAATGTCTAGACACCCCTCATGAGGAGCTGGAAGATTTGGACAAGTGTGGACAAACCTTGCTACCTTGCGACTTCAACCCCCAGAAGGATGCGAAAGAACTGCAGGACTAAATTGCTGATTCATGAGAAAGATGAACTTTATATGAGACCCGTATTTCTTTGTCTATGTTTTAGTCAGTTGTCCTCATCCAGCATTCCAGCAATCTAGATCCTGAGCTTGAAACAAAGCTGGGCTTAATACCCATCCCTTGAACATTCTGCTTGGGTTTGTGGGTGGTGGATTAAAACAAGTATTGAGAGCTTTCAGTTCTTATTTTATATATAAAAAGAAAAGCCACACACTTCAATCACATCACTGTTTCCATCTCTTTTTTTGTGGACAAATCCACAGGGACTGTAGAAAAAGAATGTTCTTAGCTTCTAATAAGCTTCTAAGCCCCTTGTTTGACTCCTGGCCAAGAACCTAGTTTATTTAGTTTTTTAT
This sequence comes from Silurus meridionalis, assembly GCF_014805685.1. NCBI lineage: Eukaryota > Metazoa > Chordata > Actinopteri > Siluriformes > Siluridae > Silurus > Silurus meridionalis. Next base: position 29,392,219 of record NC_060885.1, on the reverse strand, counting down.
TTATTTACTTTGTGAAGATTACTTGTGTAAGGCATTAGTTCTAGCCTTGACTGGTTAAACCATTATAGTATTAGGACAGTACCAGATTGTGAATGAAGCGCCGTATGTGTACGTATACAGTACACATTTGGCAAGGTTTCTATAGAAAGCTCTGGATCTAAATTCTAAATATAATGCATGGAAGTACTGGGAAGATTTGGTTTGCTTGTTTATTAAATGATTGCTTAAAAAAACAGCTAAAGGTTCTCCTGGGAGCCTATTTGCTTTATGTCTCTTTTCATATACAGTAATTTCCTGTGTTCTTTTTTGAGGCCGATATAGCCGAACCCTTTCCTTCTCGATCTAGCGTGAAATAGGACATGATGGCTCTTACTCCGAGCAATCCTGCCAGCTAAATGAAGTGATGGATGTGGTATAAAGACATGCATATTTATCGACAGCAAAATGAATCCAGTCCATGCTGGAATCCGGGAGGGCTATCCATTCAGGTGCATGCATATGAGTTATACCTAAAGCTACACTGCTGTTGCTTAAATATTGGAATGATTTTCTAGCTCTCGCTAATCTATTTGTATAAAACCGCCTGGAAGGATCATATTAATAGCCGATGAAAAACAATGGCGTTCCTTTCATTCATAAATTGTTGTTTGTGGGGGTTTTTTCGGGAATGTTGGAATTTTCCATGCATCTAAACCATACTGCTTCACTAAAGCAAAATGGTGCTTCCATTATAGTGAGATAATGCGATCACAGATTTGACAGCGCAGTAGGCTAAAGTGTTGGCCTGCATGTAGCCTCAATGCTTTGGCTGAATACAGAAATCTCTATCTTTGTGTGAAAAGCTTAGCCCTCCAGATGTGTGTGTGTGCTGCATTCTTTTATAGTTTTCTCTCTCCCTCTCTGGGCCTTGCTGGTCAGCTCTCTTGCCCCAAGCAATGGCTTCTCAATAATGCATGATCTTACCAGTGCCGCCTTTAAAATGCCTCGTTCCTCAAGGACAAATCCACCATTTTAGCTTCGAACCACACAACCGAGTGTGGGTTTGGACGTTAAGGGAACAACAATGGTTCAACAGCAGTCCTGGGATTAAAACCACCAACTTTCGGTCATTAGTAGTGTGCCGTAGCCGTGCAGGTAACAGTATAGAAATCGTACAGTTTTAAAGGTCTTACACAAAAATAGCTGAGGTTTTCTTACAGTGCATCCAGTATTCACAGCACTTCACTTTCTCCACGTGTTACAGCCTTATTCCAAAATGGATTCAATTCATTATAATAACATAATGACAACGTCAATTATTCACAGCCTTTGCTTAATACTTTGTTGAAGCACCTGTGGCACCAATTATAGCCACAAGTCTTTTTCTAGCATGATTCTACAAGCTTGGCACACCTATCAATCAGTGTTAGACTCAATAATATCATTCAATTTATAGGACATTATAGCCATAGGTCTAGTGGTTAGGATGCGGCGCTCTCACCGCTGCGGCCTGGGTTCGATCCCCGGTCAGGGAACCAACCCCAGCCATTAGGGTCGTACAAACCTTAGTGCCAGTCCCAAGCCCGGATAAATGGGGAGGGTTTATGTGCCAAATCAAACATGCGGATGATCCGCTGTGGCGACCCCTAATGGGAGAAGCTGAAAGAAAGTTTTATAGCCAGAATAGATTTTAATACTTTGGATCCTTAGGTACATTTAAAGCAAATATTTTGGTACTTTTTTAAAAGTAAAAATTTATTTCACTCTATTTCAACTCAACTACATGATTTGTGTACTTCATCTACCACTGATGTTGTGCGCTTGAGCAAGCCCTAAGATGATGCAAAATGACCCTAAGATACAAGTCCGACTCTGTGTTCTGCGATGGACTGCTTTCCTGCGATATGCTCCTGAAATATTTCAGGATCATCCCCATGGTACCATGAAGATCTTGATTTAGCAGCTTGTTCTTGTTATAGCCGATATGCACAGATTAGCAAAGCTCCCTCTGTCGTTCCTGTTCCAGTCCTGAACAGTGACATTGCAGTGAAACGTTGACAGAAAGAAAAAAGGAATGAAATGGTGAGAGAGACAGAGAGCGATCCACATGAAACAAACCATGGCGTTTTTTCAAAGAAGATAGGGGCATCTGTTTCTTCTGATACCTTAGAGCTGTTTTCTTGACAGGGCTGTACTGGCTGCGGCTGTCGAATACTCGACTGGGTGCTCGCTTAGAGTAACGAGGAAATGTCATCTTGAAGTGAGGATGGCAGAACTCGCTTCTGTTCTTGATAGCTGTACGTGTACAAGAGCACCGAAAAAGGGAGGAAAAGTTTGAAACGTGTTAATATCATTGAAAAAGCGTTTTAGGTCAAGAGGTCTATCTGTGCTGTTCATACAACACTGTGGTGTATTGAGGTTCTGTTTTGGCAGCGTATTGATTGCTGGATTCAGATCATGATGAGCACAAACCAGAGGAGAGCCCATCCCTCATTTGCGGTTGGTGCGTTCTTGGAGAAAAATCCCCACTGACTGATCTCATGGGGAGTTTGATAATTAGCTGATGGTTGGTTAAATTGTGTTAAAGCAAAGAAGTAAAACCCTGCAGTGCTTTTGACTTTGAGCGCGTTTTTGGCGCGTGTCCTAATCTGTCATTTTAGTTTTTCATCAATAATCTCTGTCTTTGCCGAAAAAAAAAATAAGCTTCATGAATTCAAATTTTAAGTATGAATAAATGTAAGCTGGCAGATGATTCATGTAGCTTAGGCAGAAACATAGGAGGAAACCTGCAGGTTTAATTATTGATAACTCAAAACAAAAGAGGAATCATTTTTTACATAATGAACCTATGAGGATGTGAGGAGGTACAGCGGGGTGGGAGTTGCTGGGGAGGTACGTTCCTGTGGTGCTTATGCTATAATGGTACTAAATATGTATATTAATTGCAGTGGTGGACGAAGTACACAAACCACTTAGTTTCTTCTAAACTTTCACGTTAGTAAAGGTATCCAAAGTGCTGGCTGTAATGTCTAATTATTATTTTTGTCACAAGGCTCTTTGCTTAATCAACTCAGTTGATGTGAAAAGACTCCAGTGTGACTCTCAGCACACCAATCTATTAATGAAATGATATTAATGACTCAAACACTGATTGATATTTATTAAAATGATCATGAGCCCAAAACCTTATTTTTTACTATATAAAAAAAAATAGTAGGAGTTTCTTTGATCATTTATTCCTCTCAAAATGTTTTCTGTTAAACTGACACTGAACTGTATTTTGATAAGTAGATGCCAAGAGTCCCTGGTGGTCTAGTGGTTAGGATGCGGCGCTCTCACCGCCGTGGCCCAGGTTCGATCCCCGGTCAGGGAACCCACCCTAGCCACTCTTAGTGCCGGTCCCAAGCCCGGATAAATGGGGAGGGTTGCGTTAGGAAGGGCATCCAGCGTAAAAACATGTGCCGAATCAAACATGCGGATGATCCGCTGTGGCGATCCCTAATGGGAGAGGCCGAAAGGAAGGTTTAGATACCACCAAGCGGAAACCAAAACCAGTTCAAAACAGAGAGCGTGACCCCGTTACATTTTAATCCACACCTTAATAAAAACGAACAAATGATTTCACAAAATGTAGTGAGTAAAAAAGTGAGATAGTTCACTTAAAAAAGCTACTAAAGAACAGTAAGCAATTAGATTTATTTATTTCCTGTCCACTGAGTCTTTGGTACTGTAGGTGGTAACTTAGTAGTTAAGTCATTGGATTTGGCATCTGGAGGTTGTGTTTTAAATCTTATCCACACTGCCATTTCTGGGCCCCTGAGCAAGGCCCTTAACCCCATAGCTGCTCAGTTGTATGAATGCGATACATGTAAGTCGCTGTACATAAGGGCGTCTACCAAATGCCATAAATGTAATTGGTTTTGCATTTGATTGCCTTTTGCTTTTAAACCATTGAGTAATTCATTTTTTTTTTTGTTTGTTTATTTCATTTATTTATTTATTATATATAAAGCTATAACTAAGCCTAACCCGAGGCCATGTTTGTCACATAAGTTTTATTTAACATTATATTCCATGTCTGGTTTATGAGAACTGTCATAGTAAATGCACTTTATAATTGAATACATAAGACATGATGTAAAACCAATAAATCTCTTTGTATCACATGATTTTTTTTTGTTATTAGACTATTATATATATATATATATATATATATATATATATATATATATATATATATATATATATATATATATATATATGGCATGTAAAGAAAATTAAAGACTGATGTAAATGCAATTTGGGGTCTTTTAATAAACCGGCCAAAATGGAATCGGAAATGGAAAACAGAAACAAAGGGGAAAAAACAAACCCCAGAAGGGCACAGGACTGATGACGGAAACAAACAAAAAGACACACGGCGTATATGCAGTGTTTGGCTTGAGGTTTTTTTTTCGGACAGCATTAAACATCCAACAAGTGGTGATAGATTTGATCAGCAGTTTAGCTGGCTCTGCACAATATGGTTTGATAGGTTTGAAAGAGTGTGTTGGTTTTGCTTTATTTTCAGGTGGAATTTATTGCAGTGAAAAAGTGATTTGAGTCTTAGCTGACTCATCTGCAGGACATGAGTAGATGCTAGCTGAGCCAAAGGGCAAAGCTGTAGAGCTTTAGATGTCTGGATATTTGGACAGATGTATAAAAGAGAAAAACAATATTTTCACCTAAGAAATTGATTTCAGAGGACCAGATTGGTCCTAGTGACCTGTCCAGCTTTCTTAATGTAGCTTTCATAATAATGTCCATTATTGTGGACTGTTCCAGTGTAGCATGTCCAACCTAGTCTGTTGTCCACATGCACTACAAGGTAACTGTAGGATTTTACCACTTTCATGTCCAAAGGATATAAACAAAGTTCAGTGTAGACTTGGATCTTTTAAAGTCCATTGCTGACTCATTTTTGGCCACACGGACCTGTAGTTTGTTCTGTTCACACCATTTAATGGCTCAAATAAAAAAATTGTACAAAGAATAATGACACATATCGGATATTACTTTTATCTTGCACAGCAAATATGATATCTGTGATGAGCAGGGCTAAAATAATTGCAAAATAATAATAAAAATCGAACCTAGGGGATGGGATTAATTTAGCCGAAATAGAAAATCCAATTAGGGATTTCTTTTATACTTAAGGTCTTGGAGAACTGAGTGGCCACGTATTTTCTTCAAATCAAAATTTGTTGTGTTTGTGTGTTTCAATTACAGCATCCCTCCAGGCACTGGCATATACATAGACCTCTACATGTCTGTCTGTTTTTTTATTTTTATTTTTTTACGTTAATTTAATCTCTCCAGACTTGGTGGCCTTGGAGGAACCTCTTGTTTAGTCAGCACTTTGTTTGATGATGCAGTGAATAAGGAAGTCAGCCCTGCTGGTGTTCCTGAGAGTGACTCTAATAGCTAATCCAGGTGGGCCTCTCAGATCCTTCTGTAATTAAACAAGTAACCATCTGCTCTTAACTCGAACTCTTCTTTCCGCCTCCATCTGCAACACTTTCATCACTCTCTTATTTACTCATTTTTTCAAACGTGTTGCAGTAGAAATGGCACTTCATCTAAACATCTAAACGGATGACTTGTTTATACTAGAAATGCTTTCTTTTATTAGTCAGATGCACATTTATAATTTTTTTTATCTACTCCATTGTAAAATTATTTTATATGTTAGTTTTAGTATGTAAATTTATTCTATACAGACAGAAGTATTGGGATATTTGACTTTTCCAACAATACTGTATGTGGTGTTTGGCCAAAAATTTACCACAAAGTTGGAGGTACACAATTGTATAGGATGCCTTTGGATGTGGTGGCTTGACATTTTCCCTTCCTCTAAACTAGTAGACCCAAACCTGACTGCATCCCAGGCCTCCTCACCTAACCTACATCAGTACCTGAGTTTACTAATACCCTTGTAGCTGGATGAGCACCAATCTTAACAAACACTCTCCAAAATCTAGTGGAACATCTTCCCAGAAGAATGGATTATGGGGAATAATTGTGGAATGGGATGGTAAAGAAGCACATACCCATCTTATGGTCAGGTGTCCACAAAACATATAACAAGATAGTGTAGGTGAATTTTCAGCAAGATAATAAATTCCAAACTGACTGTGAGTAAACCAGAAGCCTTAAAATGCGGAGATCTAATAAAGGATGAATGAAACTTTGAATCGAGGGATGCAGTATACTTTGTGTTTATTTATTAGACATTTATAAGGCAAAAGAGGAAAATAATTAAATCTTGGTTCTAAATTTTGAGAATAATAATAAAAAAAAAATCTAAATAAAGTCTTTATTATATCAATTTCTTTAGCAAACAAAACACAAAGCAAAAGTCTGAAATCAAGATCAACATAAATAACAAAAAAAAGCCATGTTCATAAATTGTAGCTATTCAGACACTCAGGTTAGCTGTTCCATTCCAAGGACGCAATTTTGTTAATGCAGGATGGTGCAGTAGATTACAGGAAAAAATAAAAATAAAAAAAATTGAAAAATGGTAACAACAGATCAGCAGATGAGGTGACATAAATAGACATGATGCAGATGTTAAAACAAACAAATGAAATGAAAATCCAGTAAGGGGTTTCATGCCACAGTGTCCTCAATCTCTTCATTCTGATGTTATATGGAGATGATTTATAGTATAAAAGATTTAAATTAATGCGTTATTAGTCAGCTAAATGTACCTAAAAAATGTATGACATTTAGAAATGATGATAAGAGGATGTGAGTTAAAACGTCCCAAGTTCAAATCCCAGCACCACCAAGCTGCCACTGCTGGGCCCCTGAGCAAGGCCCTTAACCTTTAACTGCTCAGTTGTAATTGCTCTGGATACGAACGTCGGCCAAATGCTTTAAAAGTTCCTGTAAATGTAAGCCGAGCAATAAAAAAAGGAAGGTCTAACTTCTCAAGCCCACCACATATCACCACAAACCTTGAGAGGATCCAGACTCAAAAGAGAACCCATCCTCATCCTTAGCACTAAATGCTTATCATTACTATTATTACATTGCAACCTGTAGTCTTGAGCCATTGTAGTAGACTGTTTTGCAGTCCTCAAAGTTCTCATTTTGCTTAGTAATTCAATGGATCTTTAAACGTTTGATGAATATCCATCCCCAGCTGCACAGAGTGGTCTCCAATTGAAGGCGAACTCCACCTAGAGGTCAGGATGAATCTCAAGAATGTTCTTCCTGGCTAAAAAATGGTGTGTTCAGCAGATCTTCTGGTCTCATTTGGATATTCAGGATATTTGGAGCACTGTTCCTAACCGACCAGTGTATGTCCGTCAGTCTTCGCCACTTATTTCATGCTTCCGTTTGTTCTTTAATGTCACAATTCAGGTTGAAGTGTCCCTTTTTTTGTTTACTAAACTTTCACAAAAGGGCCTGGCTGTCTTTGCATGATAATAGCTAATTAAGTGTGAACGCGGACGCGTGCGAGCTCAGCTGGATGTGTGCCGCGAGCACCTCGCGGAGAAGACTTCGACTCGGAGAGATGAACACAGCTGCAGATTGGACCATAATTAACTCATCTTTCACTCACCGGCTAAATTAATCATAGCACCACAGTGGTTTTTGCCTCATTAACCGTTATCTGCTGAAAAGTACTAATCGTGTCGAACAGGCCAGTCAGAACACTGTTGAGCAGAGAGAGAGCAGAGGTTTCTCTTCAATGCTGGATTGAATATCAGCCGTTTTCATTTGTCTGGTTTTTATTTATTTATTTATTTTTTGCAATATGTCCAGTTGTTCTATTAAATACTTATTATATCTGCAAATACTTAAATCTGACCGCGAATCCATTATGTATTATCATCACGACTCATATTTCTTTCAAAGAGCATTCATTCTAAAATTCGCAACTGTGGTCGTCTCAGCTTTCTAATGTCCCAAAGTTCAATATGAAAGGAATAAAACGTCCCATTGTCATGCGATTTTGGCAAAATTATCGTTACCACTTCCAGCCTGTAGCTGATTTTTGTCATTACTGTTATAACCATAATAGTTGGAGAACTTTTTGATATTATATTCAACAAAAAAAAACTTTTTATCCATTGGTTTTTCTGTTTAATGTTCTAGAGCAGCGGTACCCAACCTTTTTTCCGCCATGGACCGGTTTAATGTCGGACAATATTTTCACGGACCGGCCTTTAAGGTGTGGCGGATAAATTGAAAAAAAAAATAATACGACCGGCATAAAAACTGGTACAGTGGAACCCACTTATCTCTACCTTAATTAACTCGCCAACCCTATTAAGTCAACGTTTTTGAAGTGGAACCACCAAATTCTCGCTTTGTCTTAGCATTTTCTCATCGGTTATGTCGATTCTTTTATGTCGACGAACCCTAATATCTCAAGCACGAGGGGGGGCAAATTTGCCACTTAACGTCGGTTATCTCGATCTGCATGACCAATCGGCTTTTGCCACGTCTCCATCTCACTACCGTATTTTCGCTTATATAAGACGCGTCCTATAGAAAGTTTTACATACCCCTCACCCAGGGTGCATCTTATATACACGAAAATACGGTAGTGAGACGGCACTGTGCAGCCGCAGAAGAACTCGCGGAAGTGGCGGAAAAATCAAGCCTTCCAGATGCTACAGGTGTAGGACACTTTTCAGAGCTGTGTCAGAGTGAAATTACGAGAGAATTTAATGTTGACACGGGTTAGCTTTTTGTAAAAACTAGCTACACCCCGCACGTTTTTAGTGATTTTTGTGAGCGATCTTTGTGTTCGCAATGTTGGAGAATATAATAAAGGTTTGTTTTGAGAATCGACGGTGGTTTGTATTTTATACTGCTAAATCTCTGCTGTTAGTTGGTGTACATACGCCTTTTGGTGTAAACAAACATGTATGTACATTTTTATAGCCTGCCTTCATCAAACAAATCGTGGCAACGCTGTTGTGTAAAAAAACCTCCAAAAACAAGTGCATGTACATTCTCATTTATTAAGGCACATCGTGTACATAAAGAAATTTTAAGCACGTTAATATATTGCTGCCATATTGGTTTTCGTTTATCTCGATCATCAGTTATCTCGACGCTTTTTGGCACACCCCTATGCCGGCGACATAGCCGGGTTCCACTGTATTTTCTAAATATAATAATAAACGTAAATCCACTGTGTTGATTTTCGTTCATTTTGCTAGCTTGGGGGTTTCAATTTAGCGGTAATGTATTATGTGTTAGCGGCCGGAGCAGCCCCTTTAAAATGGTAGCGGACGGAGGTAAGACGTGTGACAGAGGCATCTTGACATGCATCAAGAGTGAGTCATTGACAGATGTGGCGGAGAGAATCCGGTCATTTTCCAAAATAAAACATTGTTCAGAATCCGATCATAAATAAAACGGAAATAATGTAAGTTATGTATTCTTTCTGTGGGGCCCGGTACAAATTGACCCACAGACTGGTGCCGGTCCGCGTCCCGGGGGTTGGGGACCACTGTTCTAGAGCATAAATCAAAACAAGTTGTTCTCACGTCAATTACAGCCACTACTGTCAGGCTTCGCAGCCCTCTTTGAAAGCTAGAACCCTGCATATCCTGTCCATTTTGCTCTTGCTAAATGTGCAATGAGGGATGTTTCTAGATAAATGTACAGCATACAGGGCGGTGTGTGCGGGTGTGCAAATAGATTCATCGAACACCTGCAGTTAGATTTATTGCAGTTTAAAAGATTGGCAGATTGAGAACAGCAATTCTGTGTCGGAAACCGATCCGACCAGAGGGCAGGCATTAAATTTGCGCCGTAGCATTTTGCACACATTTGCGACAAATCTGATACCGACGCCGAAGAGCTTGGAGATGAGCTTCCTTTATTAATACACGCTCATATCTACATTCAACTGGAAACTGATTTTTAGACACTTCCCACTCCTTGCCCTCCTGCTGCACACACACACATAGCAAATACACCAGAAATAAAAGTGTTATTGTTGAGCAATTATTTTGCACTGTTTGGGCAAAAGTATTGGGGCACCCACTTTCTCCAGCCATTTGGTTTGCTGTCCTCAAAAAGTCAGAAGTGCACAATTGTATAGGACATTTTTGGATGTGGGAGCATTAAATTATTCCAGCTCCATGATCATATTATTTACATAAGTTGGAGTGGAAGATGTCCTACTATAGAGCTCTGACCTCACCCTTATTTAACACCTTTGGGATATATTGGATTTCTGACTGCACCCCAGGCCTCCTCAACTCACCTACATCAGTGCCTGACTTTACAAAATAGATAATATGCAATAGACAAATTAATCTCTATTGTTGGATGTCCACCTCTTAGAACTCAATAGAGAAAGGAAGACAGAAAAAGATTTTTATTGGCAAGTATGTTTGCACTTAGAAGGAATTAGTTTTGGTGGCAGAAGCTTCTAATAAATGGAGACAACAACAACAACACAGAGATAATAAATAGCAGGCGGTAGCTTAGCATTTAAGTCAATATATCCTGATCCAAAAGTCGCACGTTTATATCCCAGCCACACCAATCTGCCACTCCTGGGCCACTGAGCAAGGCCCCAGAGCTGCTCATTTGTACAGTATGAATGCAATAAATGTAAGTCACTCTGGATGAGGACATCTGCCAAATGGCATACATTTAATACCACAGACATTAGGGAAACAGGACTGTAGTCATTAAATTCTTTAATTTTTAATTTTAATTTTAATTTTTTGGGGATCGGGATGATGGTGGAGGGTTTAAAGCAGGCCAGGAAAGCTCCAGTGACCTGTTGAAGATCTGTGAAAAGATAAACGCTAGCTGGTCTGGACAGGTTTTTAGACAGACTGGTGACACACCATGTTGGACTGGTGCTTTCCTTCTCTCTTGTTTCATGAAGACCTGACACGTCGTCTTCCCTGATCAAAGTGCAGGAGTCGGGAGGGTGGGGTTGCTGGAGCTGTTGATGGTTGTGTAGCGAGATGGTTGGAAAAGGGTATGATGTGTGAGACCAGGATTTTCAAATCTGCAGTAAAACTCATTCAGGTCATCAACCAGTTGTTGATTCCCTACAGAGCTAAGGGACGGTGTCTCATAGTTTGGGAAAATGGTAGTGGCAGTTCAGTGGTTAAGGCTCTGGGTTACTGATAGGAAGGTTGGTGATTCAAGCCCTAGTATTGCCACGCTGCCACTTGAGTGAGGCTCTTTACCCTCTGTGATTCAGGGGTGCTGTATCATGACTGACCCTGTGCTCTGACTGCTAGCATTAATATTTCTGGCATTTGCAGATGCCCTTATTCAGAGCGATTACAGTTATTTTAGTTATACAGAAAAGCAGTTGAGGGTTAAGGGCCTTGCTTAATGGCCCAGCAGGGGCATCATAGAGTTACTGAGATTTAAACCCATGACCTTCCGATCAGAAGTCCAAAATCTTATCCACTGAGTTACCACTTCCCTATCACTGCTATATGCAAAGAAAGATTGTCAATGTGCTATAATGTATATGTGACAAGTAATTGCATCTATAATCTAAAATCTACAAAACAAGGTCCACCAAAGCATCCAGCATTTTCCTAAAATCTAAAATCTACAAGACAAGGTCCACCAAAGAACCAGCATTCTCCCTATGCAGTATGAACTTACATAGCATATACATTTCTGTTACTGGTGACATGAAGTCTAAACAAATAACATTTCAAAAGGTTTTTCTTTTTTCCCTTAAAATGTCAACATCTCTCAGTTCGCAAACACGCAGCAAAATTCCCGAAGTCGCATCATGCCTAGAATCAACACTTGTCTCGGTTTCATGCACTTACTATAAGTACGCCTCGACATGGCAGTCATGCACTTCATGAAATATTTATGTCTCATTTCTATGCAAAATGACATTGGCTCTTTTCCCCTCTTTCTCACGACTGAAGCCGATTGTCGTTTTGTCGCTCTGACCAAGACGGACAACTTTCACATTCACATCAACGTATTGTGTAGAAATATCTGCCAAGCACCATGTAGTCATACGCTTTTGAGTCTGTGTGTATATTTTGAAAGGAATAATTGGGTGTATTGAAGCCTTTACGAGTGTATGGATCCCATATCACGGCACGTTTACAGGGCGAGAAGAAAAGAATGCTGTATGTATGCTAACACTGCATGTTAAACAAATCAATCTTAAAGTGGATGAAGTTTTAAAGCAACCGATAAATAGGGCTATCGTGACTTTTCTAGAATTTGTATTCTAGTGTATAAAGGATAAATAGGCATGTTTACAAGATTTCAGACATAACATTTACTTCGGAATGGCTAATATTTTACATGGCATGATCAGGACATGAAAAAAAAGACACCTTGTGCTCATAAAAGCAAAAAAATATATATATTTGATAGATGCCCTTATCCAGTATGAGCTGAACAGTTAAGAGTTAAGGGCCTTACTCAAGGGCCCAGTGGTGGCAGCTTGGTGTTGCTGGGAATTGCACCCGTGACCTTCCGATGCAAAGTCCAATGTCTTAACCACAGGGTTACCACCTCCCTTAAAATATTTAGACAAATGTAGTGGGACCCCTGAGTTTTCCAGCTATTTGTTGTTCATCTTCACATCATTCCCACAAAGTCAGAAGTCACACAATTGTAAAGGACAGGGGTCTTTAACGTTTTTCAGGTCAAGGTCCTCTTAGGCGACATTGGGGAAGGAAGCAAGAAACCAATCAAATTACGCTAGTTATAATCAAATAATCTAGTTTTCAAATTCACATTTTTATCAGATTTATGCATCGTAACAAACATATTTTGCAAATAAAATCACAATTTATTTTATTAATTCTCTTTTATTTTAATCGATTTGCGGTTTCATACATTTCCACCCAGTCCACTAGGTGAACTACTATACATTTACAGAAACATTAGCTTACATTTTTCTAGAACTTTAATGTAATAATTATAATATACATATTTTTATTAAATATTTTATCTTTGATGTTTTCACTGTGTTTTTTTTTTTTAAAAAAACTATACTAAAAACTATATAAAAATGATTTAACATCATTAGCAGACCCCCTGCAGTACCGCCAAAGATCCCCTAGGATGTCTTTGGGGCATTAAATATTTCCTTCATGTAGCAGTGTATGGATGATGTGATTTGTATTTTTATTTTATGTCTGTTTTAAGTTTGTAAGCCTGATATTGATGGGTTAGCACTGCAAAAATTATACCACTCTACTCCTGGATTACTACAGAAAGTCCAAATACTGAATCTAATTATGGTCAATGGTTTGATCCGTCACTGGGACATATTGCTTCAAATATGCAAATATGTACAATCGTTTGTCTGTCTGCCCCCAAATACCTTTGATCAACTTTTACTTTTTTTCCACCTGAAATATTTCGGCTCGACTTTGAAATATCCGTTTCCCTTTTACACTCCAAATCGATCTTTACACATGTAGTGAATGTCATTTCCACACTTCTGTGTGATCTTCAGACTCTGACCTGAATGATGTGAGGCTTTTTGTAAGAAAAAAAGTCTACACACACACACACACACACACACACACACACACACACACACACACCCACACCTTTCCTTCATATTGGATATAGATGACTGCTTGCATGCAGAGGCTTTTACTTTGAAAGAAGTGCCTCCATCTGCACAAATATTTAAATGACAATTACAGCCTGGTATATGCAATAGACCGAAAAAAATAATGCATTTATAGTGAAAGGATGAAAAACAGTTAGTAATAGCAAGTAATATGTAGTTCAATTCCATGCAAATATCTGGAAAAGATAATAATATAATATATTATATGTATTAGAACCTAACTAACAGCAAGTTGCGGATTATCTTAAAGATTTGTGGGAATCCGAATGTTCAGGAACGTTAGGAATAGCATTTGAAACTATGTTTTCACTAACAAATTTCATAATTTAAAAAACAAAACACATTATTGTATTAAAGGGACAATGTCTACATGAATTCACTAAGGTACCAAAGGGGCTGCGGGGGTGCATCCAAAATTTGCGGATTTTCGAAAGTCACCACCTGGATTTAACTAAGCAAATAGGTACGAGCTTCCCATTGGATAATTACTGCATGGGTGATTATGTTTCAGCTGGCAACAAGTTATTAAACCCTAACTGATGCAGTGAGTAGCTTCATGTCGGAAGACACATCCTGTGGTCATGGAAAAGATGTTAATTTGTTTATTGGCCTGCATCAAGCAAAGAAAACATCTAAGAAGGTGATGTGAACTATTGTATATGTTGTAAGATGTATGGCTTTAGCTAGAGATTTCAACATTGCTTTTCACCAAAGAAACTCTCCTTGTTGACATCTTTGCCCTACACCATGAGAAACCCAGACTGCATGACCCCTATCATGCCCTAATCGTCTGTCCCTGACTTAGTCAGACCTCAATCTGTGACTTCAGAAGCTTTTGCTAAACTTTAAGCTAATTCTGGCAGGAAACGACAGGATCATGGTTTACGCGACAATGGTGTGGGAAGAAAAATCAGGCTTGATTGTAAAGGTCACAGCATGAAGTCTGCTCTTTTATTCCACCACTTTCACTAGTGATTGCAGCTTTTTGCTTTGTATGTACGATACAGGCAGGATATATAATCATAAAACCCCATCGGACCCCAAGTTTTTCATCCGCTTGACATACAACACTTCATCTTTTTTATTCTTATAAATAAAGACCCATTGATCTTTGTCATCATTGTCAAAGTCATCATTTTTTTACATCACCGTGGACAGAATCTGTAGTCTTTCTCTTACAGTATGTTTTCGAAAAGCTGCTGGTATATGGAGGGTTCCCCTTTGAGTTCCTTGCAAGGTTTTTCTTCATCAAGTTCCTTCAAAGTCCATTCTGAACAGTAATCCTAACTAGGGCAAAGTATTTTTTTCCTAAGTTGTAAGTGAAAAGTGATGCTCCGAGAAGCACATTTATGCGCTGAAACAGCAAAAAGAGCGCGCTGAAGCGGCTGCTCGACTGCAAAGACAGACAGCTCAGAAGTAGAATCGGGTTAAAAATGTTGTCGAAGTCGAAATTTGGTCTTCGTCAAAAATATACGTAACATTTCAAAATACTGTTGCAGTTTAATGTTAGCTGATGTAAAAGCAGGTTGTATGTGTATATCTGTGTGGGTATATATATAGTCCCGACTTTAGTTCATCATAATAAATAAGTAGCATTACAAGAAACCATAGGTTTCTGCTTATTTGTTGGTTGTAGTTTCCTCTGACATCAAAAAAGGGTCGAAGATATACGTCACTAGATTTATTTTTGTGTGTGTATATATATATATATATATATATATATATATATATATATATATATATATATATATACAGTACAGACCAAAAGTTTGGACACACCTTCTCATTCAAAGGCATCAAAACTATGAATCAACACGTGGAATTATATATGGAATTATATACATAACAAAAAAGTGTGAAACAACTGAAAAATGTCATATTCTAGGTTCTTCAAAGTAGCCACCTTTTGCTTTGATTACTGCTTTGCACACTCTTGGCATTCTCTTGATGAGCTTCAAGAGGTAGTCACCTGAAATGGTCTTCCAACAGTCTTGAAGGAGTTCCCGAGAGATGCTTGGTACTTGTTGGCCCTTTTGCCTTCACTCTGCGGTCCAGCTCACCCCTAAACCATCTCGACTGTGGAGGCCAGGTCATCTGGCGCAGCACCCCATCACTCTCCTTCTTGGTCAAATAGCCCTTGATGCCTTCAGTGTGACTCTACAATTTTCATAGTCATGAAAATAAAGAAAACTCTTTGAATGAGAAGGTGTGTCCAAACTTTTGGTCTGTACTGTGTATATATATATATATATATATATATATATATATATATATATATATATATATACATACACACACACACACACACACACACACACACACAAAGATCTTGAGTGGCCTGCTGTAGAGCTCTGAAAAGTCAATTCAAGAAGCTTTTATTGTCATTTCAACCATATATAGCAGTACACAGTGAAATGAAACAACGTTCCTCCAGAACCCTGGTGCTACATACAGCAACAAACACAGAAAACAGAAAACACAGGGCTAAGGACTAGTAAGTGTCCTCGCCACATAATGTGCATTGTGTGCAACCTGGTGCAAAAAGAGCAAAGACGACACAAGACAGTGCAAGACAACACAGGACAATGTACGACAAATACACAAAATACAAAATAGCGCCGCCAGTAAACCTGTTGTATATTACACACTGTGGTGTGTAGAAAAGTAAAGTGAACAGTAGCAAAAAATGTAAACAGAATGTTGTGCAAAAGAGTAATAGCAGCAATCCAGAAAATATGTGCGAAAACGGCATGTAAACAGTTTATGGTAATGAAGTGATGTAATGTGAGTGGTACTCACCTCATACTACTCCCACTTAATAGGCTGCTGCTACAGAAAACAAAACACCTTTTAAACAATCAGAATTCCATATATATATAGATATATATATATATATATATATATATATATATATATATATATATATATATATATATATATATATATTGTTTATATTCTTCATTAAGTCAGATTTGAATCAAAGTCATCTGATGCATGTGCCACAATGTCTTTTTCTTCACAGTCTCAGCATTTGTGGTACATTTTCAACCCTGATGTACCCTAAACTTCTCAACATGTTCAACACTTCAGTTGAGTTGAGTTCCCACCACCTGCTTGTGCATTTTTTATTTTAAATTTAATCATCGGGAAAACTGCAATATGTTTTGACAAGGTTGTCATGCCCCGAGAATGTCAAACTCTAGAAGTTCAACGTGCAGCGAGATGGAAGAAACGGCTTCACGCTTGGGTTCATGTACAACTCAAAATAGATGCAAGACTCCCTCTTGCCTTACTGGGGGAAATACCGAGGCATTTACGCTGTTTTATGGACGGACTCTCAGTTCTCGACTCCGTTAATAATTTTTTTATCGGATGGGAATACATATTTACAGCTGCAAATTCACAGCTAGCTGACGGCTAAATAACATCATTTTGCAAGCTTGTTTGAGCTTTTACGCCGCTTCCTCTGCAGCGATTTATGACTCGTGCTCTTTTGCAGATGAAGCACCACCTACAGCTTCTCTTCTCACAGTGAAAATAAATAGCGCATTTTGACATGTCGTCATCTGAGATATTTCACGATACTAAATTGAAAAAAAGCAGGAAATTATACAACATACATCATGGTGTTTGCATGGAGTGCATTCTTGCCAGATCCCAACAGTAGGGTGTACTAGAAAAATATAGATCATTGCCAGAAAATAGACTAGATACCAAAAGCAAGAGAGAAAAGAACATGAAAAGGAGAAGTGTTATTGCTTTGCAAACTTTCCCTACCTAGCCTAGCTGACTATTGTAAAAATCTGCATCACGTACCTAATTATTTATGCTAAATTGCTTTTTTATTGAAATGCTTTTCAAAAAATATATAATTGATGTATATTTTAAACTCTTTATACACTATATGGACAAATATATCTGGACACTTATCTAGAAGACTGACTTTTTTGAACATCCAATTTATTATTCAGTCCCCATATACTGGAGTATCCTCCACTCTTCTGTGAAGATGTTCCAATAGATTTTTAAATATGCTTCATGCTTATTCAGCCACAAAGAGAGGAGGCCTGAAGTGCAGTCAGCGTTTTCTATTCATACCAATGGTGTTTAATAGGGTTAAGGTCAGAGCTCTATAGCAGGAGATGTTCCACTCCAACCCATGTAAACCATACCTTCATGAAGATGGCCTTGTGCACAGGGGCATCGTCATGCTGGAACAAGTTTTGATCTCCTAGTTCAAGGAAAGGGTAACTTTCAGGCTGAAGTTCCATCAAAAGTAATGGTTAAATGTTTGGATCACACCTTCACCAAGATGCCACAACTGATCTCTTAAATAAGGCATTAAGCCGTGTATAAATGGATAAATTGTAAGTCACTTTTGATTAGTGCATCCACCAAATGCTATTATTGTAAATGTGGGACAACACTGGCACCCAAACCACAGTTTTAAAGAGCTCTAAATCTCTGATGACCTTTGTGGCTCAACATTCGTGCATGTGTGAGATGTACAAGTGATATTATATGAATATTTAACAATAGGGTAAAAAAAAGAACATGCTTGTAGATTGTAAGTCACAAAAAGTCAGACTTAAGGGCTGAAAGGTTCCAATGTCCATTATTTTACCCAGAACAGAGATCAGAGATGTATTAAGAAGGACATTTTTTATTAATTTGCATGTGCTGAGTATCATTTAGTCATGAATTCTTTAAAACCTGAGCCAGTATATTTCATTGTCATATATACAAAAATCAATTTAATTTCTTACTTGGCTCATATTTACATTGTGCTCATGCCTAGGATTATATTTAAAAAATGTATATGATTATTTTGTTACTTATATGATGGGAAAATGAGTTGATATCAGTTTGTTAACAAATAAATGCACAATGAGTATCATATATTAAATTACATTTTCAGTTCTATGTTTTCTATGAACAATGTGACATCATTTCTAGGATTTAGGAGTGAGGTTGATTATAGGGTGACCAATCAAATTTGAAATGTCCGGTTTGGAAAAGAATGCCAAAAAATCCAAATGGTTGCATTTAAACGGAGTGATTGAGCATTAACGACGCCAACGTGGCTCCTTTTCAGCTTTATCTCCTTTATCCTCATTACTCTTCTTCTGAAAGCTGACCATGTGTAAAGTGATGAGGTGTAAATTTTGCAACAAATTCTCTCAAGGACTAATCTCCTATTCGGTGCCTTCATCAACAGCATCCATCTCTTTTTTTTTTTTTTTTTTTTTCTCTTTTTCAAATCAAATTTCAGCAAACGTCACTGTGTCCAGTCTAGACACATTGATTGATTGGTTGACCAAATGTGCTGCAATTTGAAGGCACCTTAGCTACTGCGTTTTTTTTGCCTGCAGTCTCAGTGACTCATGTGTTTATGATGCGTTTATGACACGATGGAATCGAGAACGCTGGGTAATATTAGAAATCCTGATAGATTATGAAATAAATGGAATGTATGGTGTTGTCTGGGAGTCTGTCTGCTATCGTTCATGCACCTACTGGTTTTTTTTTCTTTAAATTTACAGTAGCAAATTATTTAGGAAAGCAAGGCCAGAGATTGGACATAGACTATAGTTGATGAAATGCATATATTTAAGGATTATCCAGAACAGCAGAAGGTGATGTGGAGACAGCTTTGAGCAGAACTAGAGCAAGGGGATGAATCAGAGATCTGTAGATAGCTAGGAGTTGGAGTATGGAGTAGGAGCTTATCTGGAGTTGAATAGTATCTCGAAAGCTGCCTATAGATTACAATGTCCTGGTAGATGATTAAGATATTGTATGAAATCACCACTTTCCTGGTCATCTCTGTGTTTACAAAATCAAACTTATACACTATTTGGTGAGAGTAAAGAACAGGTGTTAGATAAAAACTTTTGATATACCCGTAGTCCAATTAGCAAACCATCTGTAGACAGTCACAGCTTCTTTAAAGACTTTGTCTCATATTGGCATCAATAAACCATCACATTCTTTCTTTTAGCCATGTGTTCTCTTCTTTGTACCTTGGTCGAACTTTAGCATCTCATCTCTGAGCGTTCTATAGATCATGAAGAGTCCAATGTATCCTCCGGTTCTCTTTCATGACCTATTTGGGTTCGGTTTGTATTCCAAATTTTGCAGTAGCACGTAGGGGTGATATGGGCTGAACTGATGTATTTTGGGGATTTGGTGGGTAAATATGTTGGATTTCTGATTTGAGTTCAAATCTAAGCACCATCAGGTTACCAATGTTGGACTCTCGACTGCTCAGTTGTGTTAATGAAATCATTATAATTTGCTCTGAATAAGGGCGTGGGCTAAATGCCATAAATGTTCATTTTGAACTTTAAAAAAAAAGCTCCACTCATCGATAGCTTTGAATCTGTGTTTTTTAGGATAATATCAATATCTAGTGTCAAACCCTTGATTTGAGTTTTTTTTGGAAAGTGGGATTGCCTCATGAGGCCCACTGTCTTTTGATAACCTATGTTTTTTCCACTGTGGCCGTAATTACGCTGCAGACTTCCACGGCATGACGCAAAAATTGGATCGAGATGAGATTCTCCAATGTACTACGCAGCATTCCGGTAAACATTTGATCTGTGTGGGTTGTGGTGAAACGATAGAAGCGTTCTGTGATGGCGAGAAAAGACAGATGGGCCAGAGACAGTCCTAGAGAGAGAGAGAGAGAGAGACAGAGATGGAGAGGGAGAGATGATAATGATGATGGTAAACTATGCACTGATAAGACAGTGAAAAACAGGGAAACAGATGCGACCTGAAGACACAGTGTTCCATTTTCATTTTTCACGCCTCAGTCACATTGAGCCAGTGTGCTGCCATATCAGTTAAGGGGAAGCCAACCTCAGGTGAACATATGTTTCGGAAGTTTACATTTTACGCCATTTTGGCCGTTTTTAAATCTCTCATTTACAACTGAGAAGGTGAGGGTTGAATCCTCGCTTAAAGGGCTTGGCCATTGCAGCATAGTGCTTGGTTTTGGCCACTCAATCTTCCAATCATTCAACATCTTGACCACTGAGCCAACGTTCAGGATTAAGTAAGGCACAACTTGAGGGTTATCAAGTCTGAGCCTTGGTTCCAGTATGGCAGATTTGGTCATTCTTCCCTTTTCCACCTACGTGACCTCATCAATACTTGTGATTGGTTATGACTGTGATTGACAGGGGAGAAACAGAATATGCTCCTCCCACCAAGAGCATGACTAGAATATATTTGACAATTTTGGGAATTTTGATCAGGCAACTCCATTATTAATACTTAAAGATCAGGAAGATTAGAAAGATGAATTTCGTTTTATTTATTTATTTTTCAATAGATGAGCCTCAGAGAAGGAGGTTTGAGTTGGTTTGAACTTGCACGCAATGGCATACCAAGTTAGATAACTGAATTTTTATTTCAAAATGTGTTTCTTTTCCTGAAAACTTTTCTTTCCTTTTTTTTTTTACAACCACGCCAATATCGCCGCAAACGTAACGTTAGGTGTCATTGTTGTGACAGAGTCAGCGAAAGACAGATACAGACAGGGAAAAAGAGAGAGAGGCTGAAAAACAGACAGATAGACAGAGTCAGCTGTCGAAGTGATAGAGAGTGAGTAATAGGTGGGAAATAACAAAAATAAAACAGAGAAAAGACAAAGAGAGATGGAGACAGACAGAAAGAGTGTGCAATAGAGGTCTCGTATGAAAGCATATGAAAGGAAGGTATGTGTTTTTCGAGTAGTGTGTGTTTGTGTGAGGTTTTCCTGTTTGGCTCACGCCGCACTGTGAAGTAAACTCTGCTGACAGTGATGATGTCATTGTTGTCTGCAGCCGGTCAAGTTTTTATTGACTGTGTGTGTGTGTGTGAGAGAGAGAGAGAGAGTGTTCAGGAAATCACTGAGTCACTGATGTTAGGACATCTCCTTGCTCAGGTCCTTGCTTGGCCGTCCCACACTGAGAGATTAATTATACCTCACAGTGGGAAGATCATTAGCTCCCTTCACATGCGTTTATGTCACACACCTCTGTGTGCATGTGTCTGCCTGTCTGTGGAAAACATAAAAATATCCAAAGAAAAAAAAAAGAAAAGCGACATTGCAATTCATTTAATAATCATTAAACTTGGAACTGCTATTTAAAATGAATACATTTATTATGTCAACTTCATTAACTTGCATTTAATCTAATAAATGTGGTTTATGATTAAGAAATTAATTAATGAATGATGGCATAATAGTGACACCTATGGGTTCTGCAGAGATAAGACAAAACAAATAAATGCCATAAATAAGTGTCAAACTTGTTTTTTGTCTGGCAAGAAAGACTGATAGTGAGGAAAGCCATGAGGATGATGGGGGTCTACCTCCCCTTTGTACATGACATTTTTAATACACGCTGCGATCCCTCTCACTCCTCCCTGGCATAAGAGTCAAGAGCCTTAAACATCCTGGTTCCACTCATGACCTTGCTTCCTCCTCCTTAACTGTGCACTATGGACATTAATGGTAACTACATGGACATTAACACACACTCACACTCAAAATATTATGAGGTAGACTCAGGCTCATGAGCCGTAAACACAGGAAGTTAACCTTGACCCGGAAGTGTTCAGAACTCGGGAGATGGTTCCCTCTGGTGGTGCGGAGTGGGAATTGTTCATTGGATCATTTGGTACCTGGGCCTTCATTGGGGACTTACCTGACTTAATCCACCTCTTAATACCACCACTATCACATCGCAATTATAGAAACAATCGATACAATACAAAAACACAATATAACAACATGTGGCATTAGAGAGAGAGAGAGAGGCATTTCACATATTGAGGGTAAATATCATTTTATTAAAGCAAGAACACCAGTTAAGACTCCAAACCTCTACACTACAACCGCAACTGTGCACCTACATCATCTGGAGCAGTTCAGAATCAATATTTGTCTAATAACATGATAAAAACATTCAAATGTAAATAAAATACAACCTACTCACCAGAGATGCAGATTCATAATCTGCACCGCTCCTCAGAGGCTGTAAGCCAGTGGTGCTGCTCGTATTTACTGGTCTGAAAGTGATCAAACCCTTTCCCGTGGTGAGACACGCTAGCTAGTTTCAGGGTTGGATGACCTCCTCACGATGTCTAGCTTTATTCTAAGTCTAACTCAGATGTATTAATGTGTGCAGAGCTACACACGTATTTGAAATCTGATTGGTTAAAGAAACAGACCCTTTGGTAATATTCTCAGTGGTAAAGGGCCAGCAGTACTGACTTTGAAGGTCCTGGGCAGATTAGATTGACATGGCAGCACATAGAGGCTGTAATCTGATTGGACAAAAAATGCTGCGAAATGAACAGAATAAACTGTTGGGACTAAATTAATACAATTTCATTGAACAAATATTAAAAATTTAGGTTGTAAATGTAGGTCAGAGAAGGCTTTGCTGGCCCTGACCACCCACCACTGGGATTGTTACACCAATTTACTGTGCATTGAAAATGCACACTGGACATTGTAGCACATCTGCAGACATCTGCACTCAGGGACTTTAACTGTTTACTGTTTACTATAGACGTCCCCTCATTCTGCTGAAATCTGCACATTGGATATTGCACTCACTTGCACACGGACTGTGAACTCACACTTTACACTTACATTACTTACATTTCAGCCTGAGCTACCACACACTTTGTTTACTCTTCATTTATGTCTAATCTTTACTCTCCACTGTCTACGCACCTTGGTCCATAGTAATAAGATTTCGTTCTTTCGTATTCTATGTATGTAAAAGAACAACAAAGCTTGAGTTGAGTTGAAAAAAAAACAGTATTATATATAGTATTCATATAAATATATGTTGAACCCTCACATCCTGTTAAACATCTGTGGACAGACCTGAAAGTGGAGAGTGTTCCCATTCAACCCGACCCAGCTTGAGAAGATTTACTGTGAATTACAATGGCAGGAACCCCCACACACACACACATATTATTACATATTATTACATATTATTATTACAGCATTTTCCAAATTGTTTCCACAAAGGTGGAGCCACACAATTGTATAGAATGCCTTCAGATGCAGTTGCATTCGATTTTCCTTGACTTGAACTAGGATACCCAAACCTGTTCCAGCATGCCAGTTTTTAATGAGAAAAAATGCAAATAATATGTGCGTAACCTAAAGTGACCCAATGCACAGTATACATTTCCCAGCATGCTCCACAGTGGTGTGTACCTGCACCTGAAACAGTGATCCGGCAGCGTCCACTTTCTTTGCTTTCAGTTCCCCGAAGAGACTTTTAATTGCTTCATTAACCTTTCAGTTAGAATCAGTCACAGGGAATTTCACTGTCTCTTTACACACAGAGGAATGCTGGGAAAAATAAATAACCTTGTTTCCAATGTGTGAAATTATGTATTTATTTATTTCATATATTTGCACAAAAAGATTACCTGTAGGACTTAGCTATATGCTAAGTCATTGTTTTATGTAGTACATGTGCGTTACATTTATGTTCTAGCATAAAGACTACATCACCTGCTCAAATTGTGGGGGTTTAGGAAAGGAAGGCATTGTCCCCACACAGGAGCTTTATTGTTTGATGATCATTACACAAATGGTAATGTACATATAAGCAAAAAAGTATGAGGTAGTGTTCTATAAACGGTTGTTGTATAAGCGGAGTTCATGTCAACACATTGCCTCTTTGTTCATTTTCCGTGTTTTCTTCTTGATGTAATGCTCAGTGACTGTTTGTGCTGATTGTGGAGTTCTGTAAGTGCGTTTTGTCAGGCGAGGTCTTCGGGGGCTGCACACAAACACAGGCGGGAGGGCACAAAGCGGGGGATCCCTACGGATGGCACGTCACTCCGGCATGTGCACAATGGATGAGTGGAGAGAAAACTGCACATTAGATTTTATCCGGGACAGAAGAACATCCCGTGAGAGAGAGCGATGTATGAGAGGGAACAAGATGGAGATTTTTAGACAGTGGAAGAAAATAAAGGAGTGGGAGAAAAATGTAGGATGGCAGCAGCAAAAAAAAAAAAAAAAGAGGGGCCAATGAGAAAGAGAGTAAAGGTGGTG
Organism: Silurus meridionalis; assembly: GCF_014805685.1. Classification (NCBI taxonomy): domain Eukaryota; kingdom Metazoa; phylum Chordata; class Actinopteri; order Siluriformes; family Siluridae; genus Silurus; species Silurus meridionalis. The sequence continues at coordinate 29,367,539 of NC_060885.1, read as the reverse complement.
GGGAAGAGAAAAAGATTGAGAGACATCGGATGGTAGTGAGAGAAAGAATAAATGGGACTGTGAGCAGCAGTGAGAGAGCAAGATGGAGAAAGAAGGGAGCAGGACTGGGAGTAGAAAATGGAGGAAGTGTGGGACAGGAAGGAGGGTAAACAAAAGAGTTACCACAAAAGATAGGAGAAGTGGAGAAAGGAGGAGAGGAGATGAAAATAGAAGGAGAAAGGGGAAAATAGAGAGAATTGGTCTGGCCAAGAAAGATGTATAAGGTCCAAAAGGCAATGAAAGGGTAGAATTGAAATGCTGAGAGAAAGATAAAAAAAGGAAGGGGTGTTGGGTAGAGGGAGATTGGATAGCCAGAGAGGGGAGACTGGGGAATAAAAGAGGCAAAAATAGAGAGAAAAAAATGAAGAGAAAACGAGAGAAGGGGAAAAAAGTATTGCGATGATTGGGTGATAATAAAGGAAGAAAAATTATAGTCTAAGGCAACAGGCTAGAGAGAGAGAGAGAGAGAGAGAGAGAGAGAGAGAGAGATGAAGAAAGTAAAGATTCACCAGTAGCAGCCAATCAGGGATTGGGTTAACCAGGAAGTGAGGGTTATTTCAAGAAATTAGTGTCCATATGAATGGTATAAAAAAAAAAAAAAAAAAAGGAAAGCTGCTTCTGATTTCTTCTTCCTGCTAAAATTGTCAATATAAATAATAAATAGAAAAAAATGTCTAAATAGAAAGTTTGTGGTGGTGTGGGAAAGTAATCCATTTTGGAAAAGTAAAAAAGGACCAAGAAAAGAGACATAATGCAGTCAATGAAAATGAGCAAACTTCAGAGTCTGACTTCCAACTAATGACAGAAGAAAGTCGAAAGAAAATGTAATTCCTGGAACCCGATTTCATATCGACGTTATCAAGTACGCAGCAGAACGTTATGAAACCGATCAGGAGGCGGGCGATAAATTTGACTGCCAGATCCTGTGTGGAGAGGGTGTGGAAATCTTTTCTTTTTTTTTTTTAATGCTATCTGCTATGTATGCAGAATGGAAAAACAGCCTACATAGTGTTTTCGTACACATTAAAATTAGCTTTATTAGCGATACAGCAGCATCTGTGGAAGGCCATCAGGGCCAGCAAGGCTTTCTCTGCTGGCCTAAACTATCAGAATCACGTTTTAATATCTATTAGTCCAAGAATATGAGGTTTCCTGGTGGTCTAGTGGTTAGGGTGCGGCGCTCTCACCACTGCGTCCCGGGTTCGATCCCCGGTCAGGGAACCAACCCCAGCCATTAGGGTTGCACAAGCCAGTGCACTCTTAGTGCCGGTCCCAGGCCCGGATAAATAGGGAGGGTTGTGTTAGGAAGGGCATCCAGCATAAAAAAATGTGCCAAATCAAACATGCAGGATCATGAATACGGATGATCCGCTGTGGCGACCCCTAATGGGAGACGCCGAAAGAAAGCTTAGTCCAGGAATATGTATAAAATTATTCCGAATAGTCTATTCTCTTCATTTCATATCTTTAATCTTGGGTTTACTGCTTCATGTAGAATCTGTTTACATTAAAGTTTCTATCCAATTAGATTTCAGCCATCACATCAGGTGTTTCCAGGGTCAAAAAAATCTGGAATGAAGCCTTCACAATCAGCAGTGCAGGCTTCTGGAGCTTAGAATAACCAATCAGATTTGAAGTTTAGCAGGTGTACAATAATATCGCCATTTTCATGTCCTTTGATTGGATGCTCAGAAACTGCTCTAGTCTGAGCCATTTACAAGAACGACCTTTCAAGAAGATAAATTAATAAATTTTGCGTTCCTGTAAAATTTGCACAAAAACACAAATTGCCTACATTTCAAATTCCCAGGAAAACAGTAATGCAATTAAATTTTTTTTACAGAAAACCCACGGTCATTTTATGATCAATGGTTAATATTGATGCTTCTGCTAGAGACGACGTATGCAGGTGGTGCAGTTGTGGCTACAGTGAAAGGAGAATTGTTGAATTGGGTTAATTGGGTTTTTTGCCATATTAATGCATTCATTCTCACTGTATGAGATTCCCGTCTGTGACGCAGCGCTCTGTTATACTGGGTTTCTGTATAATATTGATGGTTTCTATAGCCCTGGCATCCTAATGATGATATTAAGAGGTGGATTGATTTAGGCGGCACTTCATTAAAGGGCTACGTGTGAAATGCCAACCCAACCCACTGCTGATTTGTACCCGTAATGGATTAGAAGACGGCATCGCGTTAAGGCGGCGCAGGAAATGAAAACGAGCTGGATTATATATTACATTGTTAATGGTTGCAAATGAGGTAAAACGTGCTTGGTGAACAGATCAAAAGGAGGAACTGTGGAATTATTACAACATAATGATACATTTTTCTTTGAAAATGCGCTAAAGATGCAATTGATGTATCGTTTCACTTCTACGAGCACTGAGCACTTAATGTGCGTGATATCATTCTTACCGATGGTAAAACCGCCGACAGACAACAGTATGTTCATTACGACCAGACATTTGACAATAAGGAACAAAAGTTTTGGTTTCTGACTAATTTCTGTATAGCTGTAGATTACAGCGTTTTTTTTTCCTTTCGTTTTTTTTTGATGATAACAATGATGGAACTACAGTATGATGAAAGGTCATTCCGTGTCACCCAGATGCTGATGGGTTTCCTGGGAGCCTCTGGCTTACTCATTATTGATAAAAATATAGGGGTTAATTTATGCTGCTAAAATTTATATTCATAATCGATTTAATTCCCTAAAGTTGCCTTGGGATAATGTGCTTTGAAAAGGACATTATCCCAAGGCAACTTTAGGAATTAAATCTATTGACAATTTTCATGTAATTTCACATGAATCCAATAAAGATCTACACTTTCTTGAGTAAAGTCCAGTTCTTTATTGGATTCATGTGAAATTTTACCCCCGGAAGTGGAAAATTAGTCAAATCTTCAAGCAGGAGGGATGAGTCAAAGATGTCGGTCTGGATCTGGCACACAAAACACTCCAAGTTTCTCCAGACTCCATCTGAGAAATGCAAGCCCCGCCCCTTAGCTAACCACTGACACTTAGGTGAATTGTACGTAAAGCCACATAAAGACTCCTACATTTAGAGGACGCGCATCCCTTTTCTTGTCAAACATCAAATAAAGCTTTTCATGTTGCTCGCCACATCCTGCCTGATGTTCCTCAGCCTGTTTTCCTTTGAGGAGATCATTTGAATTTGAAACAGGCAGACTCTGTCTCCTTCCTCCTGCTGTCCTTGGCATGAACCTTGCTTTCAAGTCATCTTAGGTTCCACTTAATCCCAACGTGCCTTATCTTATTTCTTTTCCCGAAATCAAAAGTGAAGCACTCTCGCAGTCATCACGGAACCTATTTTTGTGCAATCGAAGGAGCAACGTTCACTTTGTACTGCTCTCTCTCTCTCTTTCTCTCTCGCTCTCTTTCGCTCCCTATCTCGTTCTCATTTCGCATGCCGCTCTCATTATCGCGTGTCAGGGTCGAGGAAGCTATGAGACAGACAATCGGACGTGTCCCAAAAAGATATATCTTTCTCTTAAGGTTAATTAGAAAAGTTTCTAGTCTTGACCACATGTGAGGAGAATGTCAAAATGTCACTTTGGGATGTTTCATAAAAGTAAGGTTACTAAAAGAAAATTAAAATCACAATTTTTTTTTCTTTTAAGGGAGAAACCTCATCAGTTCCATTCGGTTTTAAAGAAAAATAAGTGGAGAGTATGAGGATGTTTTTTTTATCAGAAAATCATGGAACCAGCATGTCCTATTTGCCGATGAAGTATTCTACTGCAGTGGTCCCCAACCCCCGGGCCATGGCCTGGCACTGGTCCGGACAGAAAGAATACATAAATTACATTATTTCCTTTTTATTTATTATCTGATTCTGAACGGTTTTATTTTGGAAAATTACCGGATTCTCTCCGCCACATCTGTCTATGACTCACTCTTGATGCATGTCATGATGCCTCGGTCACATGTCTTACCTCCATCCGCTACCTTCTTAAAGGGGCTGCTCCGGCCCCTAACACATAATACATTACCGCTAAACTAGAAAAAAGGAACAAAAAACAATTATTTATTATTATATTTTGAAATTTTATTTTGTTGTATTTATCCGCCACACTTTAAATGCCGGTCCGTGAAAATATGGTCTCACATTAAACCTGTCCGTGTGGCAAAAAAGGTTGGGAACCGTTGCTCTACAGGAAGAGCCAGAATCGCCTTTATTTTTTGACGAGGCTGAGGTCCTTCAACATCTGCCAGGCAATGCTGAGACTGTTGTGGCCAGTGGTCTCTGTCTTCTGTGGCATGCTGGGGGAAGCAGGCTGAGAGTGGCAGACACAAACAGACTCAACAGCCTGATCCGCAAGGCCAGCGATATTTTTAGGAAGGAGCTAGACTCTCTGACAATATTGGTCGATCTTGAACAACTCCTACCCACTGAATAAAACACTGGTCACTCTGAGGACTAGCTTCAGGAGATCATTTAAGTCTGTGAGCATCAGAATATATAACTCCTCCCTCTGAATGTTAAAAAGCTGCTCCACAATATAGATATATACTATATGGACAAAAACATTGGAACACCTGTCATTTCCTGCCATATTTTGCGTCCACTGGAACTTGGAAACTCAACCCTGTTCCAGCATGGCAATGCCCCTGTCCACAAAGCCAGCTCCATGAAGATATCGTTTACATGATCTCAACCCTACTGAACACCTCACTTACATCGGTACCTGCCTTTCCTAACACTCTTGTGGATGATAACCACAAATGTCCACAAGCACAATCCAAGATCTAGTGGAAAATCTTACCAGAAGAGTGAAGGGAATTATAAGAGCAAATTGGTACTAAATGTGGTGTCCACAAATTCTTGGCAATATTGTGTGGCTATAGATTTTCATGCCACACTGATATAATGTTCATATCTTGGGAAAGTTCATTGCAATAATTGTATATCTGTATCTCTGCAGTCTTACTTTTTCTGCCATCTGTTGCACTGCTGCTACACATTCATACAGTATATTTCAATAAGATTGGTTCATTGATTGTACAGCACCCAGACATAATATATAATGGTAATGACACAGGCTGTTCATACATTAAGGGGAAGGTTGTTTCACCTTCCTTTTAAGTGCTATAAGAGATAAGAGTCTGGAAGCAGGTCTTCCTTGTACCCTGAGAGATGGAGGTACCAGTTGAGAAGTGGTTGAGGATGAGAGGGAGCATGGTGCAGTACTGAGTAAAGTTCAATTCTTATTAAGAAAGAAAGAAAGAAAGAAAGAAAGAAAGAAAGGTGCTTTATACTTGTCACATGTACTTTAAAGCACAGTGAAACACAGAGAGTTAAGGGCCTTGTTTAAGGGCCACAAAAGGGCCAGCTTAAAGATACTGCTGCTTGAACCCCTGACCTACCAATCAGTAACCCAGATCCTTAAACACTAGAGGACGACAGTGGAGGACGTAAAGCAATTGGGTGGTGTTGATGAAGGAAAAAGGAAGGAAAAATGTAACGGAAGCAAACTTAAATGAGACACAAGTGGCAGCAATAATAGTTAGCAAACTGATAAAACCCAATGTGAGGCCCTCTAGTGGTGAAAATAATAAAATCCCAAATTTGGATGGTCTCGTGTACGTTGTTCCTATAGAAATGATAATGTACTAGAAACCAGTGCATTAATACCTAAACCTGTGATTTGCCAAGTAGCTGTAGCTACTTTGGACCAATCAGAATAGAGAACTGTCTGGTCATAAATATATGAAAAAAGTTTTCTACTTACATACATAAAGTAGTTCATGCCACAAAGGTTCTTGATATTCTAAGCGTTTCCTATATAGAACATGGGCTGGGTTTCACATAGAACCTTTTACATGTGACCAGTTTGGGCTCTTTTTGGAAACATCATATATTACAGCTGTCAATTAGGGAATAAATTATTTGTTTTAATACAAATTAAGAATTAAGAATAGAATACAATACAATAGCCTTTATTTGTCACATATACATCACAGCACAGTCAAATTATTTTCTTCGCATATCCCAGCTTGCTCGGAAGCTGGGGTCAGAGTTTAGGGTCAGTCATGATAAAGTGGCCCTGGAGCACAAAGAGTTAGGGGCCTTGCTCAGGGGCCCAAGAGTGGCAGCTTGGCAATACCAGGGCTCAAACCCCCTACTTTCCAATCAGTAACCCTGCTTTGCGTCTGCACTTAGTCTGCATACAATAAAGCTGAAAATTTCAACATCTTTTCCTGCTCTCTTCCACTTAATCAGAACGTGCCCTATCTTTTTTCCCTTCCCTAAATTGAAAATGAAGTGCTCCCTGTTCTCGTGAAAACCTATTTTGAGCAACAGTGAAAATGAAAGGGAGAGGGAGGGGGAGGGAGTGGGGAAACGTCCGCTCTTTTTTTTCTCGTGCGCTCTCTCTTTCGCTCTTTCTATCATTCCCAAATTTTATTTATGTGTTATCAGAAGCCTGGGTTTCAAGGTGCCCATGCACAGACAAATGAACGTGTCCCAAAAGAAATATCTTCCTCTTCAGATTAATTAGAGAGCGCTGAGTGTTCGGAGGGTGTGAGAAAGAAGTGTCAGAACATTGTTAGGGGACTAATTCAGAGAAGGGATGGGATAAGTCACAAATCAGGTTTAAAAGGAAATTACCTGAGCCAAGTAATTACAAGCAAGAAAAAAAGAAAGGAAGGAAAAAGCTTTATACTTGTCACATGCACTTTAAAGCACAGTGAAACAGTTAAGGGCCTTGCTCAAGGGCCCCAAAAGTGGCAGCTTGGAGATACTGGGGCTTGAACCCCTGACCTAGGGATCAGTAACCCAGAGCCTTAACCACCAAAGGACAACAGTGGAGAAAGTAATAGGGTGGTGTGGATGAAGGCAAAATGTAACAGAAGCAGGACAACTTAAATGAGACACAGGTGGCAGCAATGATAGTTAACAAACAGATTAGAGGTCGCCAGTCGAGACGGGATTAGAAGGTGACATAGCAAGGGGAGAAAGATATGGGTTTTCTTGGATATATCACCGTTTTCCGGATCTTTTAAACGTTTTTTGTTGCTGGGTTCTACAAAAAGCCTTTGAAGAATATTTCTTCAAATATGATCAAACAGAAGGTAAGATTTAGAAAGAAAGAAAGAAAGACACCAATTCTTATCTAAAATCCAGTTTGCTTACCTTTATCTGTAAAGGACTTCCCTTGATCCTACACTGTTCTATACCTTCCTCAGACTCTTAGATCAAGATGGTGCCTAAGTGATTTTGTAATTCCGTCTCGAGCAGCATGTTTTTAATGCTGAGCAATTTCCCCTTTCATTGCCTCTGATGTGTTTTTGAAAGTTATTGACTGAGTGTGTTCTAGCATCTTTTGGAGACCCTCCAACACTCCAATTGAACATTTTAGAAACCCTTTCTGATTTGGAAACGCAGTCGGCTGATACTTTACATAGAACCGAATATATAACTTTCTAAAATATTCTTTTAGATTTTTCTAGCAGCTTTTCAAAATCCACTTATCTCAACAATGAGAGCAACTGACACTGCATCAGGTTCTGCCTGCTGAGTAGAGAACAGAACTCTTGAGACTAAGATCAGACACAGCAGATCAATCAGACCAACAAACACACACACTGTGAAGATCAGATCTAGCTCCTGATAAATGGTGTCTTGCTTAAGAGCGAGTAGGTTGGACTTCTTGATCTTGAACAACACAATGATCGAGCAGTGAGATAGCTTAAAAGGATTTAGCATTTTTCTGGTACTTTAAAGTAAAAGTTTACTCTTTTTGGGGTTAAAAAAAATCAATTTGGGCCTGTTACCTCGCAAAGGATGTTATAAGCTGTCAGATACCCTTGCTTCCCCGTTGCCACTTCATGGCATCGCAATGCACATAGTACGTTCATGGCATTCAGCAGACGTGCTTATCTAGAGCGACTTAAGGGCAGCAGTGGCAGCTTGGAAGTGCTGGGATTCGAACTAGCGACCTTCTTATCCGGAGTCTAATGCCTTAACCACTGAGCTCATGTAAAGTTTTCACTCCTGTCACCTTATTGGTTCTTTCTTCACATCCGTTCATTCTCGGGTGGATTCACTTCTGTGTTTATTAGTGTGTATACTCGCACCAACAGATGTTCAAGTTAAATAAAGGCCAGATTTGTACATATTGGAAAAGTTTCTATGATAGAAGTAGCATGTTCTAATATAAGGGCAAAGTATCCATAATGAGCGAGGCAGTGGTGACTGTGAAAAAACTCCCTGAGATGGCATAAGGAAGAAACCTAGAGAGGAACCAGTCCTCATCAACACCAAATGTCCATTCATTACACTTCCATCATTGTTAAGGTGTACTGTTACTGAGGTGCTAAAATGCAGAACTGTAATAGCAAACTGATCCTGTGCCATTGTAGCAGACTTGTAAATTTACAGTCCAAATCCAACAACTTTGAGTTCGTGAGTTGCTCAGTAACATCATGGATCTTTAGACTGTTGAGGTGGAACCGTCCCCAGCTGCACACAGTGTCTTCAATTGAAAAGAAAAAACATTCAGAGGTAGGATAAATCATGCAGATTTTAAGTGAAGAAAGGGACTGGAACAGGAGCCTCAGGAGCATGTTTACCTCAGAAAAAGAGAGAAGAGAGGCAATAGGGAGAGAGAAATGCAGATAAAGTATTCTCATTGTTACATAAATATTTGGTTGGTGACTCTTTTGTTTTTTTTTTTTTTTAAGACTAGTCTTAAACATAATGCTGGAAATGTTATTTGGTGCGGTTATGGACACTTTTTTGATAACTTGGTTCCTTTTCTTTTTTTTTTTTGCGTGTCAATGGAGTAAAAATCATTTCCTGTTGAAACGCATGAAAAATGGTGGGAGTGCTGCAAACCGCCATGTCACCAAATTCTCTTGGGTACAAAACTCAGTGTGGTCTATCAAAGGCTGATGTGTAAGGTCCAAATGTGAGCGTGTGTGTGTGTGTGTGTGTGTGCTTTTTTGTCACACATCTCCTTCGCCCATCACATCTGCAATGCAGCAGCATTGGCAGCCTCTGTAGAAGCAATTGTCGCTCGACACCCACTGCAAGAGGCGGCCATTATGATAGTCATTAGGAGCCTGAACTCCTCCCTCATTTAAATATTACAATTTCTAAAAACTATCTTTTTCAGGCATATCACACAGACACACACATGCTCTGTAGCTGTGTAGCAAATGTAGCTGACATTTGGATTGTAAATCTTGTTGAACCTCGGAACAGGTTTCTCCAAGGATTAGGATGAAAAGGAAATGGTCTTGTAGGTTGGGAGGGACCAAGTTCCACCAGACAGGAAGACGATAATGCTTTTTATATCCAACACAAAATAAACCAAACATTTTTTCATTACATTCACAAGGCTGGGGTTTTTTTTGTTAACACGTTTACCATGCTAATTAATATAATGTGTCTTCAAACCATGTTTTCTTTACAATTGATTCTGAAACTTGATTCTGGTCTCAACTCCCATTTCAAGGCAAGATGTTATGAATCCAAAGGGGTGGGGGGGAAGAGAAAAGATGCAAGAGGTTAAAGAATAAAAAGCCTGTGCAATGGTATGACTAGAAGGGATAGAAGAGAGGGGGAAAAACTATTAATATTTTAATGAGGTTTTGGCATAGAAAGAAGGAAAACCTGGACAGAGTTGAATTTAACATCCTGTGTCCGAGACCCTGAATGTTAAAATATTCCTACTTACCTAATTATCACAATGTTTTGAGAGTTCTTTTACCAGGTGTTTTATGTAAAAGCACATGGTCCCCTTACTATTTAGGGCAAAGATGGACTGGGGGGAGGTGGTAGGTAAGTTATGACATTGTACATAGGACTTTAGATCTGTGACTTCAAATCCCAGCCATACCAAACTGCTCTTCCTGGGCCCCTAAACAAGATACTTAACCCCATAGCTGCTCAGATGTATGAATGAGATAAATGTAAGTCTCTCTGGGCTCTAAGGGCATCTTCCAACTGCTGTAAATGTTCTCCTGCAAAAAGTGACATCCCACTCAGCTTCATGAGTCATTGGATAATTATTATGTTCTTGGAATCTTGAAAATATTCCTTCTAGGGGTTTGTTTTTTGGGTAATTAAGAGTTTATGGCACCTTAAAATGGTTCTCAATTTTTAAGAGAGAACCCTACCTGATAAAGACATGCTGTTCTATAGTTCTTGACACCAGTCACCAGTTTGGGCTGAAAAATAAGTTAATGTTATAAAAAAAAAATCTGTGCACTCTTAGAAAAAAGAGGGTTCTTCAGAGATTATTTATTGGTTTATTCGATTAATTGAAAAATGGTTCTACTAAAATTCTTTCTGATATAATAAACACTTGTTTTTCTTTTATCTTTAATTCGCTTATTTACTTCCAAAAAGTAAAAATTGGAAGAAAGAACGCATACCTAGCAGTGGTTTTAATGGTTCAATAGGTAATGAAGGGTTTCTTGGTTCTTAAATAGGTTTTAGGAAAGAATCTTATTGGAAATATAAACACACTGTTGTGTGGTTCTGCACAGAACCATTTAAAGGTCACCAATTTTTCTTTTCAGGGATTCAATAGAAGGTAATGTTGGCAGAAAAAAGCAGTTCCCGGCTTATTAAAATCATCTAACTTTGTTGTACAAATGAACTTTCAAAGGATACTCTTCCAAAGACTTTGAGTACCGCAACAGAAGATATCAAGAAAAGAAAGAAAATGTTTGCATCACATTCAGAATTCAATATCATTCATCACTTGCTAGAGATATGAGCTTGATTTACTTCCAATCACTTGCTAGTATCATGTATTAGATCAAAATTAAGATAAACCTTCAGAAACTGGTCCAGGTATAGTATTAGAGAACGAAGTTAACTGGTGTAAATATGTATGCAAAGTATACTTGATGTCCTACAATGTATCAGCATCTGCTCAATCATGTATGTCTGCATTACACATGTAGATTGGACTGGCTCAAGATCCATCACTGTCCTGACCAGGAGACACCACCAAGTAGAGAAGCATGATTGAACAATGTTACTTTTGGAATACAAGCTAAACTTCAGTATTTGAGAAAATCTGGTAGAATCTGGATAGAATCTAAATACTTCTAACTAGCTGCAAGACCATAGTTCATGTGTCATTTGGTAATTGTTACCATTAACATGCTGTCTGGTATCTCATTTTCTTATAAATTGAATTGGATGTTTTAGCAAGGACAAGAACTGTCTTTCCACAATAAGATGCAATTTAACTGATATGACAGTTGAACAAGCATAAAATGTTTACGATAGCCTGTTGGTAAATATGTGATAACCATCACCCACAGCTAAATGATTGAAAATGTGTTTTTACTCCAGTTTTATTTGCATTTAACTGTTAAAATCTTATTGGCGGCCAGATATTTGTACAGAAGCCCAGGGTTTATAGTAAAAGTACTTTTGGGATAAATTTAGATTTCAGGTAAAAAGTAGAAGTATTTACAGCTTTTGGTGACCATGTATATCTTTTTATTTATTTATGTATTTATTCATTGCTTTTTATCGGAATAACATTTATGAGATGATTTGACAAACAAAACAAAAAGTACATATTGGGAGCAACTCTATCAGGGAAGGGGGAAAAAACAAACTTGCATTCTTGGTATCGTTGATGAAGGAACTATTGCTGCATGCCTCATCTACCGTTTGAGGTGAAGAAAAAAAAAATCCATAGAAATGGAAAGATACATTATGTGCCACTGCCTGAGCGACACCATCCCTTAGAGGCCTGGTACAGAAGGTACAGAGTGAATGCTGTGAGCAACTTCTCCCTGCATGCTTACTTATCGACTGCCTTTATTTCTCTGCATGATGGCTGTTGACTGTGATAGAAAGTAATGTTCAGGAAGTGTGCTCTATGCAGGCCTTCACACACATGGACAAACACTGGAACACGCACACATAGAACTCCATCTGTGTTGTCTCTTCTGAGGCCAGGCACCCAGCATTTGACCCAATATCAGTGCGGGGTGATCTTGATATCTTGATGGTATGGATATGGTCGTGTGCAGTCGAGGAGGCTGGAGAAGCTGCTATCTTTATCAAATCAGTCATTTTTTTGTATCACCGGGGGTAAAATAGCACACACCTCTCCCTCCACCTCCCTGCGTTCTCGCTTCCATCAGGCTTGCGCTCCCATCATCCGGGTATGAGTGGCTCCCTGAGGAGAAAGCATGGTAATTCTGAAAGATTGTGTTGGCTTTAGAGGCTTTACCTTCTGCCCCTTTGGTTGTTGTGTTGAGTGCGTTTGCTTTTTGTTTGTTTGTTTCAGACTTCGAAACGAGTCGCAGGCTGCAATCTGTGCGATTGGTTCTGGCGGTGCACGGGCTCAGGGTCCCAAAAGCTACATTGAAAAATCAAATGCTTGGTTAAGTCTGAAATGATGAAACACGGTTTTTGCGATTGCAAATTTTACTTGGAGTGGCATTTGTGTCTTTCCACAGTGTCTCTCAAAGACTTGGATAAAAGTTCGAGGAAGTGTGGTAATAGTTAGAAAAGGAAATCCCTAAAAAAATGGGGAAAATGTAGATACTAAATGTAGAATGTTAGATTTAAATCTGTTGCTTTAAGCTGTTAACCAATCAGACTGGTCAATAAAAAGTCTTCAGTGCCTCACCTCTGAATTTGCACGTCCTTTAATTGGCTGGTCAGAGAGCACACTAGTCAGTCCTCGTAACCCACATCTGTAGTGTAGTGGGTTTCTGTTTTCCCATTACACAATGGCTAACAAAGGAGAAGAAATGGATTTGGTCACAGATAGACCATTGAAGGCCTTCAGTGTTAAATGCGTGGTCTGCCATTGCGAAATACTATCATTAATATCAGGAGCACGGACAAAACATGTCACTGTATTGCAGAGGAACGAAGTACAAATACTTAGTTACTGTAATTAAGTAAAATTTATATAAAAAAAAATCTGTACTACTTTGTACTGCTTATATTTTCAAACAAGGCGTCTTACTTTAGTTTAAATATCTCTCTCTCTCTCTCTCTCTCTCTCTCTCTCTCTCTCTCTCTCTCTCTATATATATATATATATATATATATATATATATATATATATATATATATATATATATATTTTTTTTTTTTTTTTGCTGTGTACTTTACTGTATATGGTTGGCATGGCAAAAAAAAAAACCTACTTGACGAGAACATTGGTAGTGAGTAGTCTGGAAATAGGCATATAATAAACAATTGTGGATGAAATAAATAGTGTTTATTATTATCACCAAGAATCTCAAAAAAAAGTGTTTGATTAATCACAACAACTGGTCCTGTGAACATTAAAGTTGGGTCATTGGGATCAGTGGTGATAAGTAGTCATTGGAAACGATCCTTAGGAGCAATGTTGATAATTGGGAACAATGATAAGTAGTGATTGGTCAATAAAAACGATGGTGATCAGGAACAATGGTCGCTGTTGTAAACAGTCACTGGGAACAGTGTTGGGCATGGGAAACAATGTTTTGTCAGTGATTTGTCATCTGGAACAATGGTGATGGGTGACAGGTTGCTTAGAACATTGGATTCATGCAAGTACAGCTCATTCAGACTTGTTCACTTAACTCAATGTGTAATGTTCTCTCAATTTGTCTGCTCAGCAGCTGAGATTTGTCACATCCAGTGCAGTAGCACTACTAATGTCTTCACAGACGCCAATGTATTTATCTCTAGATTGTCACTAAGTCCAAGGCCAATCTGACCAGGGTTCTAAGCTTTGTCAAGTTACTGGTTGTAGATTTAATTTTTTTCTGTCTAGAAAGTCTTAGCTAGTGGGATTCAAGAGTTCTTTTGTCATAAACAACCCTCAGGGCCAGTAATCTGATGAAAAGGTTACTGACAATGAATGGTCAGCGAAGCCTAAAGATGAAATCAGTATTTCCTTTTCAGGCAGTAAATTGCCACTGACCTTTATAAAAAAAAAAAAAAAAGAGGTAAAAGTGAGCGATTATTGGCAAAGCAAAAGCTTTTAGGCAGGTTTTTCTTTTTTGGGACATTCAATGACACATTTTGTCCTAATGCTCCCCAAAACAAAGTGGAATTATAATGCTAGCCTACATTTTCCCACACACATTAAATACAAATCCTAGACTAGACATTGCAGTTCCAGAAATCTTTTCACACAGTGCTTTTCTCAGAAAAAGAAAATGGAACATTTTTAAATATGAACCCTGACATGAAGGTATGTCAATTGCATACACTAAAGATACAGACATTTCTGAAGCAGGAAGAAGGAATTTACATAGTTTCTAATAATCACACAGCTTTTGACAAGGATTAATGGACATGTTGCGCTAGACTGAACACAATATTTTATAAAAAAAAAAAAAGTTAATACTGAAGAAAAACAATATGCAGGCAGATCTTGGTTGCGTCAGGCTGACATTTATTGAACTGAGACAAAAAGTTAACTAGGCCGTGCTAACCTTTTGTGTAGAAATTTATTCATTTTCCTATGAACTTTGGAGAACAGCTGTGAACAACAAAAAAGCCAATCAGGCTTGTTCTTCAAAAACAGAGATGGCAGTTCGGGAGAGGTCCTGATCCAAAGGATTGACATGCTAACAACCCGTCTATTTAAATGTTTGGATTGCAGCGTTTTCAAACTTAGCTGTAAAGAGATGGTGTGTCTGGATGGTTTTATTCCATAGAGAAGAGAATTGATCACACAAGTGGAGCTAGATGTGGTGCCTACCTGATGAACCTCGAACACAAGGTAGAACGGCATTAAACATGTATATTATCACATGCCATAGTATTTTATGTCTGTACTCATCTGAAGAGACTCAAATACCAAGACATGGATCACTAGAATGAGAAAACTGGAATGTATTTGTCCCCTGACAACCCAATAGTTCCATCCAAAGTTCTCAAAGGACTGTTCTAGAAGCACTTAACTAGAATTATTAGACGTTTGCCATCAATCCTGTCGGCGAGCGCGTCCTCGTCCTTCTCTGTTCTCCATTCTCTCCTGGTGTCATCTTTACTGCATCTCCAGCACTGATTGATACCCTCTGACCTTGTCTAAAGGCTATGCCTCTAGGAACCTAGAGGAATGCTGATTCTGAAAGACAGCAGTGGAAAAGAGCTCAAGGGAATTCCATCCCTCCATCCTTCTATCTCTCCTCCACTATTTTGCCTTCAGCGTAGACAAAAGATGTTAGAACTGTCTCAAGAAAAATCCATGATCCTCAGGGCTAGCGATGTCTGAACTGCCTTTTTGTAAAAGGGGTGTTGCGTCACGTTTATAGATGCAAGATTAGCAAGAATTTATTGCCTTTGTACACAAAGTTGAGCTTCATATCTTTATTGGTATTCTTTATGCTTGGTGCTTAGTATTTGGCGAGAAGCGTCGGTTTATTCTTTTCTGTTTAAATGAAAGCGTTTTGTGCTGGCGCCCCTACACCTTCCTGTTATCCGGACGCACTCACGAGGGTTTGAAGTGTAGCTACAAGATATGTTCGAGCCCAATTTCATTAATCATGTTCTATGGTCAGCATGCTGACAGGCTGAGCGCTGTGTGTCGATAGGAGTAAAAAATAGCAACGTTCCGATATTATGCAGGCTCTCGCGAATGCAGGAGTGCATCCTATTCATCATGATGGAGCCTTATTCCCAAACAGTGGACCGCTTCCTGTATTAATCTCATTAGGCCTGCGAGAATGATCGTCTCTCTCCTCAATCCATCTTCTCGCAGTCACGGATCAGCAAACAAAGCAAACACCCGGCTGTGTTATAACACCATACACACTGTATTACAGTGTTGCCTTGTCCAGGCTAATGGCTTCATTGCTGACTTATGGCAGAAATTTGAAGGTATAAAAATAGATCAGTGGTGTCTGCAGCTCTTTCACCCCTCATATATGTTTCAGATGTATGTTTTTTTTTTGCGTTGCTTACCACTGCGATTGAGTCCTCAGTTCAGTTGTTTTTGTTTCTGAATTATTCCACATTCACTTGGAATACACTCTGGGATCTCCTGTTTTCCCCAACCTCCCAAAACAATGCTGGTAGGTATATATGATGTGACAAATTGCCCCTAGGTGTGAATGTGTGTGGGGGGGTCTATGATATATTGGCATCCCATTGAGCAGGTATCCTCATCTCACTCCAGTACTCCCAGGACAGATTCTCTAGATTTACTGTTGCACTGATGATGGATGGAAAATAATAGCCGTTATTAAAATCCATGCAAAAGAAAATATTATAGTATTTTCTCAAATCAGATTATTTTCCCAAATATTTTTCATTTCTTAGTTATTAGCGTTCAAATCGCATTTAATTGGTCAACAATCACTTGAACATGGTGCGTTAGTGAAGAATAATGACTGCTACTTATTTAATAATTTATACCAAATTTCACAAATAAGATATTCAATTATACTAAAATATATAATCATACCTCATGATGCAATCTTGTGAAAGTGGGACGCACTGTTTCACATTATAATAGGATTTGAAAGGATGCGGAGGATGTTTTCAAGAAAAAAATCGGACCCACAAGGAAACAGGACTCACATGTGGGTGTATTCTTTAACAAAAACAGGAACAGCACTGATCGGAGGTGTAAAGAGTACCTGAAAATCATACTTGAGTAAAAGATACCTTACTGCAAAATTCACTCTATTGCAATTTAAAATTCACCAATTCTAATATGACTTGAGTAAATGTCTGCGTATCTGAATTGAACAGTGCTTGAGTATTTGACTCGTACTGAAAGTAGGCTTAAAGGTGCACTAGTCAAATTGTACACCATAACACTGCATTAACAATAAACACAACAACCTCTTCAACATGCCAGAATAAAACAGATTAAAGTTGGTAAAAAAAAAAAAGTAGTAGTAAAGCAATCTTTAAAAAAGGGATCTTTAATTAACACACAATAGTATTCAACGGACAAATAAAATAGCTAACAACCAATAAGAACAAATAAGCCACGGTCGAGAAAGCGGTAACGTTCATTGTCATTTAATAAATAAAATATATATAATATATATTTAATAAATATATATTATATATAATATATAATTTAATAAATAAATATAATTTAATAAATTATATTTATTTTTATAAAATATTATTAAATTATATATAATTTAATAAATAAAATATAGTGAAGTAAAAAGTACATATACTGAATAATAATTGTCTTTCATACTCAATAAAACTAGAAAGTAGCCAACAATTACTTAAGTACAGTAACAAAGTACATTTACTCATACATTTTAGACCAATGATTATTTGGAACAGTTGCATTTGGTGATTGGTCATTGGAAACAATGGTGATTAGTTTTTGGTTACCAGGAACAATGAAAGTTGTTGGGAAGAATCATTGGGAGCAATGTTGGACATTGGGTAGAACATTTAGAAGTGAAAAAGTGGTCCTTGGTAGCAATTGTGATTCCTCATTGGAAATTAGAAAAATAAGTGATTGGTCAATGTAAATTATCATGACCTGTGTTTGGTTATTGGGAACTGGTGATTGGGACAAAGATTGGCTCATGCAAGTGCAGCTTATTTAGGCTTGTCAAGTAGACATGTTCTCTCAGTTTGTATACCATGCAGCTTTGAAGAGGGGTGCCTTATGCAGAACAAGACTGCTAATATCTGCTCAGATATCACTGTGTTGATCACTAGACACAAAAACACCAAGTTAGCCACACTTATACTGTTGTACAGGATAATGGGTGAATTGTTTTGAATGGATGCATCAAATGCTTTCCAGATGCTTTGAAATGTAATCAAATGTGGGTGTATTTTGTCTCCAAAAAAAATTTATTAAAAAATGTTATCATAAAAAATATCCTGTGGAAATGTTATAGTTCGAAGCACTGTAAAAGATGCACAGCTGTAATAGAAGAGGTTGAAAACAGGACACTTTTGTCTTTTGGTAAATTTTTAGTTATTTGTCCTATGACCCTGTGGTAATATAGACTTTGCATATATAACTCGCCGAATATTTCAAATATTTCATAAGGCCGAAAGTGTTGCTGAGTAATTGAGCAAATATAAAGATTTCATAGCCACAACTGGCAGCCAATCACTTGTGGTGTCTTGTTTGTCTTTATGCCGTCCTTGCCCACTTTATTTATACTTCATTACCTCATACACTTTGCTAACCAGACATTTTGTTTCTCTTGTGTTTGTCTTGCAGCGGCCCCAACCCTCCCACCCTTGAAATCGGAGCACTTCAAGCCGTGTCAGGAGAAAGACTTGGCCTATTGCCTCAACGATGGCGAGTGTTTTGTCATCGAGACCTTAAGTGGCCCTCACAAGCACTGCAGGTAGGAAATCAGAGAAATAAAGTGAAGTTCTGGCTCGGTAGCTTTAAACTGATGGGAATACTGTATTCGATTTGCCAAAAGAAGGATCCTTCTGGAGCACTCAGGCAGTCCGTTTCTTTCTTTCTTCTCTTTTTTGTCATTTTTTTTTTCCTACCCCCACCATATTATTTTCATCATCTCTCAGGGACTCGCGTTTTGCTTCGAGCGCTTAGTCATGCTAACAATGATTGTTCCATTAGAGCTCGAAAACTGTCTAAGGTCCCTTCCCTGCTAATTAAAAGTGGCACTTTGAAGAAGTTCATTAGCGACACGTTGCCTCGGTGCTTCCGTGTCTAGAAACCACGTCGGCGGTAGATATATTCTCTGACTACTCAGTTAAGCCATTAGCAAAACACTGGCCGATGGTTGAGATAACAACTTTTTTCAACTCTGTGAAGGTCAACGTCCTGTGGTTTCGCTTGAGATGTCGTCTTGTTCGTTACCTCAGGAACATAGCGATGAATAAGTAAATTGTCACGCCAGATGAGGAGCAAAGGGGAACGAGTGTCCTTGTTTGAACAGTAGTAATTGGCAGAGTTGCTCTAGATGTTTTGTTTATTTGACTGTTTCTGGAAGCCAGTTCAGTCATCTATAGACACCTCAGGCTGCTAATTAAATCTCTGAATATAATTTCTAAAAAACGTCAGCCTACGGTGAAGCAAGGTGAACATCTAAAGGGAGAGTTCATGCACAACTAGCATCTTTTGGCTATATGCTAATATGTTCCAGTAAACGAAGTAATTTAAGTATTGTTTGTCAAACTCAAATGGCTGGTGTTTATATAGGACTGATTCTTTTTCCCCAATAAGGATGGCTATACAATGGGTTGTGGACAGCAATGGAAGTGGTAGAAATACAAAGCTTGGAAATGCAGAGTTCAGCTTGGGCTACTTTAGCAAACCTAGACAAAAACAAGAAGAATAGTTCATCTACCATTAGCATCATAAGCATCATAAATGAAGTGTTTATGTGGGCAGGTTATGTGTATATCATTTGCGAATTGCAGATACTGCAATTTAATATTTGTATGTATTATTGTATCAGAAAATGACCAAGGTGTTCACCAAAACCCATAAATTATCGACAACTCACCAGGTACAATAAACGTGAGAACTTTTTTCTTTCTTAGCACACAAGCAGGAACATTTTAAAGATTACTTCTGTCTAATACTCAAATTCTTTGTTACTAAAAAGGAACTAATGTGTCTCGGTGAGTTAGCTACGTGGATAGTTAGCTTGTACTGAGCTCAGGGCTTAAATCTGTGTTTGACATGTAACTTTTAATGTTTCTGTTGTGGTACAAACCCCAGTGTAAGTGTGTGTTCAGTCGTCTCGTTACACGGCGGTGAGCCAAGCGTGTCACTGTGTTATGTCTTTTGAAAATCGATACAATTTCATTTCTGAAAGCAAGTTTGTTTCTGGCCTCGGGAGAAAAAAATCCACCAACTGAACAGCAGCATGGTCCTAATTTTAATTTGGACATCCTTTGATTACATCAAGCTCCTGGCTACATAGAACGTAGATTATGGATTTTTTTTTTTTTTTTTGCTTGTGTCACAATGATGCTCAGCATTAACCGGAGATGTTCTAGGAATCACTCCTTGATCTTATGAATGTTAATTTGCCCTGTTAATTTCAGAACACAGTATTTGTGCTATGGGCCAAGCAGTCATTATTGCTTGGTCCAATGTAGATAAATATACAGTAAATTAGGGAATAAATAATATAAATCAAAACATTTGAAGAAATCAATTGCATTAATAATTACAAAAAATATTAAATAAAAATTTATAAAAAGTTAATAACTAATATATATATATATATATATATATATATATATATATATATATATATATATATATATTTTTTTTTTTTTTTTTTATAAAATGTGTGTTACTTTAATTTGAACTTAAATATATACAAATTGAATGAATACATTTAAATAAATTTAAACATTAATTTTTTTTTTGACTTTTTGACTCTATTTTTTTTTTGGACAGGGTTTTTTGACTTAGTATTAAAGTATTTATAATTTAATAAAAAATAAATAATTGCAAGTAAATAAATAAAATGGGAAATAATTGCTTGTATGCCTCATTTGATGGGATTATTTGAATGATGCACTGAACTGTTGCTGCCTCTGGCCTCATGCGCAGTCTTCCGTCCCCAAGGTCAGCATTAAATAAAACCATTTATTCTCTCCCTGACCTGCTCTAATATTTTCTAAACTTTGTATTATTTATTTTATTTTCCTTGGCGTGCATCCGAGTTGCTCTGTACTCACTTTGACTAACTGGCAGACCATCAAACGAGGATGAATATTTATTTTATTGAGATTTAATATTCTCTCCAGACTGCTATTGAAGAAAATGATCAGATAAAGGATCGTTGTGGATTTGTAATGCAACTGCATCTGACACATGACGTCCTGTTCAACGTTTGCTTCTCATTTGCTGTTCTAATAACCTCCACTCTTCTGGGAAGATTTTAGAAATTCGAGTGTGCTTGTAAAGATTTGTGTGAGATACATTCAACAACATAAGGGTGTTAGTAAAGTCAGGTAGTTATGTAGGTGAGGCGAGGAGGCCTGGGGTGCAGGTTTGGGTTCTCCTTGTTCAAGTAAGGGAAATTTCAAGCTACCACATCCAAAGACATCCTATACATTTGTGTGCCTCCAGCTTTGTGAAAGATGCACATATGGCTGGAAAATTCAGGTGCGTCAATATTTTTGTCTGTATAGTATAATAACAAACTTAATTTTGATCTTGATCTGCAAATAGTCAGATACTACAAAACTAATTTGATGCAAATGGTACAGTAAGAGCTCGCTGTCACCAACAGTCTGCATCACATTTGGTAGTTTTGATTTGTTTTGAAATTTTGCAGTATGCTCCTAAATAAATGTTGAACTCAAGAGAATATGTAGAACATACTTAAAAACCAGAACATTGGTGTGTTCGAAACCTCCTCCATTCCCCTGTTGCAATTTCTGGAAAAGAAAAAAAAAGATGATATTAATACAAAGCTATAAAACACTAGAAGCCTCACAATACGAATCCACGAACAACAGATCAATGAAACTCCAATATGCTTAGTTGTCTCATTGTATTGAGATGAATGAAGCTCTTAAAGCTGCCATCGTATTGATAAACTCCAGCAGGGTTCTGAAAGCAATACGAAGTATCTAACAAAAACACCATATTTACACTGCCTCTGTTTTCCATTTCTCGTAAATCACCAGTGACTCGGTCCATATTTTGGGGCCATCAAGCCCATGAGAATCCTCTAAAGCATCTATTATCCCATGCTTACCGAACGGTCTACAAAGCTTTTCTGGGGATGTACCTGTGAAAACCTAATGCTTTCGAGTCTCTACATTCTGGTGCAATTTGGCAAAAATGCAGCCATTTTCATGAAACGCCGTATTAGACAGCTGTGCAGTCCAAAGGGAAAATGAGTACCTGTGAAAGAATTACTACAGGACATGAAAATCAATGAATGGGCCAAAGATGAGGATTATGAGAAGACGTCAGGGTGTGATACTTGAATAAAATCCAGAATTGAATAAAAAAATATACAAATGTAGACCTAAGTTTTTTTTTTTTAAAGACATGCTGCAGGATTTATGGCCAAAAAATTATACTTTTAACCTATAACTTTTAAAACCGCCTTAATGACTCTTCAATCATTGGAAATGTATTCAGCATTAAACACTATTTCAAAGAAACGTGTCTAAATTGTTTCTGCGAGGGTAATAAATAAGCTGTGCATATTTTGATTCATCGCTCTAACAGCCAGAAATATTTAATTTAAATCACAAACAGCATATGCTTGGCACAACCTACAGCAGACGAAGTGACAGTAAGTTGGCAAAAATGTCTTATGTTTAAATTTGGAATTTTTTTTGACAACCCAAGTATGTGTTTTAGCTCTACAGACATGCATTTTTCTATTCAGGTACGATTTTCTAAAGCTTCTTAGCAGGAAGTCAAGCTCAAGGTGCCCCTGAGGCAAAGCGGGTCGTGTGGCACATTGGTGAAATTTTTTTTTTCACCTTTTTTTTTTTCAAAATTGGAAGTCAGGCTGCATACGGTTCTGCTCGTCTAGCTCTTAAAGAGCTCATTTCAGCTTTAGTCCTACATCAATGACAGAGTTGTGGATGTCTCTGCAGAATAGTGCGGTTTCGTGACGCTTGGAAGACTCTGAACAAAAGAAGTTTTTTTTTTTTTTTGGAGAACGAGTGGAGAGAGGAGCTCGTTTAAACTTGATTTATTTATTTGTTTATTTTTGGAAGGATTGGTTTATTTATTCCATGGTGAACAGAAGCTGGATGTGTAAGGACCAGACTTTTGTTTGCATGTATGCGAATAAAAAGAACCCCAAAAAAACACACAAAATACTACATGGTTTTTAGAGTTCTCTGACAGTATAACGGCACGCTTCAAGGAACACAAAGCAGCATATGAGCCAAATTCAGTTGTGATTTGAGTTGCTTCTGCATATTAAGGATTCAATTACCGTATTTTTCGAACTATAAGCCGCTACTTTTTTCACACGTTTTGAACCCCGCGGCTTATACAACGTAGCGGCTAATTTATGAATTTTTCCTGGGTTTTTCCCGGTTTCACAAACTTTAAGCCAAAAAAATGAACCCCATAACATAAGACCAATGAAATTTCCGAACGGAAACGAAAAAACGCACCTCACGTGTGTTCTGAGCTGCACGGCTTCGGGAGAAAAAACTTCCATCGGGTGATTTCTAAACGCACGACGATGCCAAATGATAAACTCCCGAGAGAAATAGTTGTGAAAGGAAGAAGGAAGACAGTGAACAATGACTTTCTTGGTCGGCTACTGTTTAGATGCAAGCCGTTGTAGCGCGTCGAGTCTGGGTGAAGGGAGAGCTCGCTAACTCCAGTTGCAACAGAAATCATATAAGCACAGACAGGTTTCCAAAACTCGTGCTTTTTTATTTTTCTTGGCAACAGCGTTAAGGGTTAGTCAAAGAAATTCAGAACTGAGCATCAGAAAATAATAAGGACATAATCCTCGTCTTGAACACACGCAGTAATACTGGAAAAATGCAGTGGCAGGCTATTCCCAAAATACCGCTATGCTCCTAAAGGAAGCGCAACATATTTCACCTGTTACACCGTGTGTAACGTGTCTTTCGTTAAAGCCTGTGTAAAGTACATTAGTGTACGGCTTATAGACAGGTGCGGCTTATTTATGTTAAAAATAAAAATATTTGTAAAATTCAGTGCGTGTGGCTTATATATGGGTGCGCTTTATAGTCTGGAAATTACGGTAGCAAATTCTGCATGTTTGCATTCAATTGCATGACTGTTATGCACAATAGGCAGAGTTTACTTGAAACCTTCGACTTGGAACATGTCGTTGGCTTCAGTGGAGAGCAATATTAATAGTAACCCTCCTTACAGAACGACATATAAAAATCGCTCCCGTTATTTTATGTAAAAGCGCAATCACACAATCACGTTCTGGTGCTCATAAATAAATAAAAAAACATAAATTATTACTTGATAGAAGTGGATGTTGTTGTAGAGTTCATGACGCAAGGTGATTAGAAAATTAGCAATAGAAACATATGAAAAATAAGATTAGGGAAATTACAAGAATTTACAAGAAAAATAAAATATTGTTTAACATTTTAATTTCCCAAAAACTGGAAGAATAGAGGAAACATTTTGTGGGAAAAAAAGGAAAAGTAAAAAAAAAATTAATAAAAAAACAAACAAAAAAAAATACAATGTTTAGGAAAATAAGATAACAAATGCACATAAATTCAAATCTGGGAGTAAAAATGAAAAAAGAAATGTATAAACATTATACAAAAAATTGGAAAATCTTAATTTAAAAATTTAAATAGGGTCAGAAAAAGGACAATAATATGATTGGAAAATTTGTAAACTTGCACAATTATGTACTGGTGGTCAAAAAAAGAAATAAATAATAATAATTTGTTTGGATTAAGTGCTATTTTTATGGCTATTTTCCAAAGACATACTGTCAAAGTCCTAAAAGTTTATTTCCATTCCTTCCCATCTTTCGGTTGTTTATCTTCTGCTACTGCGACAAAAGCGATTTCCCTCAGGGTTCAGTAAAGAACTCTATCTATCTGCACTAATATCATGGAGCACTGGCAACCCGACCGTACAGCTGAAATATAAACCTCCGTTTCCATCTCGGAGGTCGTATGATTTTCCTGCCCTTCCACTCGGCATATAAAAACCTGGCTCTCACTAGCACAGATGCTAAGCCTTGCTATAATGTAACCGTAACCCTATTTCAGTCCCAGCTGTCATTGTGTAGCCAGCATGGGGTCTCAAAGCTTGGCTGGAATAACAGAAAAGTCCACATTAGTGTTACTGAGCTCCAACCGCTGAGCTCCATCAACATCCACAGCAAAGAAAACGTGCTACGCTCCAAGATTGATTTCCGCAGGCTCCCGGATGTTATTAAAATATATATTGTGTAATGATTGAGAAGGATATTCCTGGCTGTATTGCAGGGTTACATGGTTAGAGCTTGAGCAACAATGGGAGTGGAACTGAAATGAATGTATTTAAAAAGTATGCAGAGTTGCACATGGCACCCTTGTCAATAATCAGTGTATAATAGGGATGTTAAGATTCACCAATTTCGCATCGGTGCATCGCTATAAAAGTTAACAATGTGATTCATCGATTAAAAAAAAATGTGCATCGGTTACAAGTTGGCATTTGTATCGCGATGCATTGTTTTTAACATATTTGCATCAATAAAAAAAAGCTATTATATATAAACTTTTAGTGCATGCACTACACTTTTATTATTTAGAAAGTGGGAAATAATTTGTGACCAATATTTGATATGCAGATCGATTTCTCCTCGCTAAACTGTTCACGTTCTCTCGGCACCACCACTGCTACAGAATGTAAACGTGAAGTTTTACAACACTATGAAGACCGAGCTGTGTTCTGAGAGTCACATAGAATATAGATTAACATGGCAGAGGTAGAGCTGCATCTTCCCGGAAACAAAACAGGAAAAAAAAACATCTGGTTTTGTTTCATCTCATTTCTTTATTTGGGAAAAATTCAGAAGCCATTTAAGTAAATGTATGACTTGCTGTCTGTCTGATCCAAAGAAATAAAAGTAAGCTATATTTGACATTGATTTGCAGAGCATCATATTTTTACAGTTGAATCTAATCAAAATAGGATCACACTTCTTCGCAATCGGTTGAATCGTATCGCATTGGCAGCTGCTTTATGTGTATTGTAGGGTTGGCTATACATCAAGTTGCGAATCGCATCGGCCTCAGTTATGAAGATGCGCATACATATACAGGAAGGTGAAGCATTGGCATGGTTTACAGCTCATGCTAAATCACCATGAAGCCTTGTATATCTGCCACATTTGTCTTTCCTTCCATCTTGAGATACTTCTCAATCTTGGTCAGAGTCCATAGTAACTCCAGAACCTATCCTGGAAATACTAAGTGTACAAGGTGGGAATACCGTTTAATGGGATACCTAAAGTTCAAGTCAGTGTACCATCCACACCTATGCAAGGGGTATAAACCAACGTTTTAGGTTTCTTGCACCAACACACTCCAACGAACCGCAGCTTACCTTAGACTTCCAAATAACGTAGCACCACCAAGGCAGTTACTAAAATTGTGTCAATGAGAGGAAAATGTCAATATCTGGCAGCTACCACCGAGTTACAGTCATCCAATTTGTAACCCATCACTCAGTACACTGATAGCCGGGTATCTTCGTGACATTTCATGAGCCAGTTTCCCAGCAGGTCATTCAGAACCCGTGCTGAGATGTGACACTGGAGCTGGCGTATAATAGAAGGAATTCCGAGTCACAGGTGACATTAATTAAACCCATTGAGAGCCACTGAGGTCTGAGGCTTGAGTGGGTTGATTGATGGGCTTATAAGCCAATTAGCCTAGTTGTCTTGTGCCATGGCTTGACGTCAATGTTCATCTATTGGGCTTTTGCCATGTTGGCCTTGAGCAAAAGTCCTGAGATTGGTTAAGCATTTGTGTGATATCAATGAAATGCAGGACCTTTGGAGCAACGATGGACAGCTGATTCTTTTCCTAGTGACTCATTATTTACATAGCTACATACATCACCTGTTCCCTTGTGTGTGTGTGTGTGTGTGTGTGTGTATACACAGATACCACAGTAGTGCATGGAGCATCCAGTTTAGAAGTGTATTTTAGTTATGGGAAGGCTTGGTTGGTAGTTGTGGGGAAAGAGAACCAACTAAATTGGGCATAGAACACCGTAAGTAGCTACAAACAAACATAAAAAGAAGATATGAGATAGATAGATAGATATATATATGACACAATTCACAAACTGAAATTTCTACCTCCAGGGTTTTCCATTGTTTTGGGGCATTCTGTGGTACACACAGGTATATATGAAGCAGTGAAGTAATAGAGATCCAGATACAAGCATTGCATGGCACTAAAAGCTCTGATTATATGTATTGTTTCTTTTCGCTTCATTTGAAACAAATCTCAAGAACCCCAGTACAGGGAAAATCTAGTCTATTTGCCGCTCATGTGCCATTTTTCTTACCCAAGACACAGCTTGGAGGTGTAAGTCCTGAAATTTGAGCACTGATTTTGGCCTGTTCTTGTTCGAAATTGATTAAAAAAAAAAATACGCACTACAAAATACTACTTTAGCGAAGAGGGTAGGGGGTAAAATTGGTGAGTAAGAGGTTTCCGTCTTAATGCAGACCCATGATGATTAGTGCAGGCGTGATACTTGTTGGAAAGTTGGACGAAAATTCTCACACTTGGCTTAATGATGAAATAAACGTGCTACTCCAGTGTCTCCAAAGTGATCATTGCAATCAAAGTGTATTTTATTTATTTTTCTTTCTTCTCTGAACGTTGGTTGTCCATTGGAAATACATTTTGGGTCAGTTAAGTACATTTGTGGTATTTCGCTTATCCAAAGTGACTTACAAAGTTGTCTGAAGTCTCTATTAATGAATACATTCTAATGCAGGTTCTTCGGAGTCAGAATCCCATCGGTCCAATCCTCTGTTTGGAGAGAAGCTAGTGCGATTTTTCGTTGTCAGTTTGTTGTTAATGAAGTGCTAATTTAGGCTATGTCTACACTAATCAGGAACAATTTGCAAACTATGCTTTCGTCTAAAAAAAAAAAAAAAGTTACGTTTTTTTTTTTCCAGTCATCGTTTTCAGTCATTACCTGAAAGTTGCACATCCACAACAAAACGTCTGAAAACGCTTGCATCCGTAAGACTCCTCCACCTGCATCATTTCTGCCGGCAGTTTATTAACTTTCCAGCCCTGTGAAATCCGCACTGTGACACGAAGACGGCGTTTTTCAAACCGGTCCACTTTGGAGAGCGTTTCCAACAAGCTACATTTCTATTGACCGAAAACGCGTCTCGTTTGGACGGAAAGGCTACAACGGAGAGAAAATACGCCTTTACATATGAAAAATGTATTAGTGTGGACATGGCCTCGAGGTGCTGGAAGAGGTAGGTCTTTAGACATTGTTTGAAGACTGTTAGATACTGAGGTGTTTGTACATCAAGTAAAAGCTTGTTCCACTACCTCAGTGTCAAAACCGAAAAGAGTCTGGAAGCAGGTCTTCTTGGACCCTGAGAGACTGGTGGGACCAGTCGAGCAGTAGTGGAGGATTACAATAACAAGAATAACACAAAAAAAAGACACAATAGGAAAATATTAATAAAATATCTTTAACTGATCTTTATTAAAGTTGGCCAATCTTCAAGATTTTTGTTTTCTAAACATGCTTGAGATCTCTGTATGAGTCAGTCAAAATGATTGATGCTGATCATTGTGTGAAAATGAGATTTTATATTTGTGTTTATTGTGCACCAACCCATTTCCCAAATGGGATTGGGTTGGTGGTGGTGGGGGGGGAACCCTTTGGGAACCCTACAGTGTACTAATAAAGAGCACTTGGTTGCCTAGCAAGAAAACAAACAAACGGCCTCCTCCACAAAGCCGATTAAAGCTGAAGCAATTAAAACGATGTTCTGCACAACAGCACCAGATTATTGCACACTGATAAAGTTGTTTTTGTTGTTTTAGGAGAAAAAAGAAAAGAACAACATACCAGATATACAATCGTGGCTTTTAACGTGGTCCTGTTTGTTTGTTCTGACATTCAATTTTTGGGGGTATCAGATGTGAAGTTTTCAGATGACATTGTGTGCCATCTCAAATCGATCAAAGCCCTATCCTGTCACGTCTGCGGTCGCTGGTCAGCCTTACGAACTGACGGTTGTGCTACATAAAAAGCAGACAAACGCAGCATAAATGTCAAGGTGTGTTGAGATGCGAATCATTAGATTTGAAGTGAACAGGACAGAACAAAATGGCAACCCTCCCCAACCCTGAAGGAAAAAACTCTACACTGTGCGTCTCAATATTTTTTAACAAGGACACACACAGTGTCAATGATGTGACGCTAACATGGCACCCTGGAGGCTTTTTGCCTCTGGCAGAAATGAAAATGGTGATTTTCGTAAGGCTGGGTTGAATATTTATACGTGCAATCAATTATAATTAGAAAAATCGCTGGTTATGCTTTTACCAGTCATTTATTCATTTAGTAAATTAAGTATTTCTGATGGATGATTTCTGATTCCTTCTGTATTTGAGCAGTGAATTCGAGAAAGATCTAGAAAGCCCACAGTTAGTAGCACATATACCCTGTCTCCGTTTTGTTTTGTCTATCATGTGTATCATTCTTGATTAATCTTGCGTAGATTTGCATTACTACACGCAGTAGGAAGTGGCTAGTGTGTGCTATTACTGATAGGCAGCACACGTTAGTTAGTTAGTTGGACGGCTAGTCCAGATACGGTTAATCAAGATGGCAGACAACAGTTTTAGTGCATGCGTTAGGTGAGGCGTGTGGTGATTTAAGTTTCTTGTGAATGAAGAAGTAAAACTCATGGATATCTACTGAAGACTTCACACACAGTATGGTGATGTTTAAAATTGCGTAAATCATCAGGACACCAAACTTATCCTAGGTTTCCACACGGACGGTTTTGATTGCCGGTATATGTGCATCATATGTCATAATGGCGGTATTTGGTGCTGGATTTGAGACTTGGCGCATCATTAAAACAAATGTTTAGTGATTAATCCACCGAAAATGTCTTTTTAAAAAAAAATATCTGATTCAAGAAAGGACCTCATGAATAAATGTGGGGTTGCGTTAAAGGTTTTAATTTTGCCTGTTTTATATATTTTACGTTCCAAAACCGCCCGCGATAAAATAGCATTTTTGGGGTGGCGTCCATTTAGGTACACTACTGTATTGTATTAACATCTTACTTTATTTTTATAATTAACAATTATAAAATTTATAAATGTTATTTCAACATAAAAGTCCATAAAAACAATTCGCTATACGTTTTTGGTCTATCGTGCTATTCGCGAGAGACTGGGAAAATCAGCCAAATAAATTAATGTTGCAAATGCAATTTGCCGATAAACCGGGGGCGTGAGATTCGAACCGGGGTAAAGTGGGGGATCACTGTGTGTGCATATGTGTATGTATATATAATAAATAAATAATCAAAAAGTGGCAGCAGCATTAAGAGGTTCGTGACCTCTTGCTTTCTCAGATATGAATAAATGATCTTCCTCCAGGGCTGATCAGACATGACAAACAGGACTTCTAATGAATGGGGGAAAAATAAAGTCAATTGGAAAGAAAAGCAGCGGAGAGGGGGGGTTGGGTGAGGATTAGACAAACAGGATGAGAGAAAGTGCTTCACATGGGAGTGAGTGCTACTTTCTGCTTCACTTCACTTCCTATACTGAACGTTTACATTTATTTTTTCTAATAGATTTTTATTTTTTTTCTTACCAACTTTTCAACAAAAACATAATGATTAAACAAAGAAGACAATCAGCATCCAAGGTAAGCTGCTTGGAACCAGCTACATGTCGACGACCACTTGTTCACGTTAAATATTTGGACAGGTGCGGCTCCGAAACGACGATGAAAGCAGTGATCTGTGCTATATTTATTAGTAGTAGATGCGCTATATTTTTATTCTTTAGAAAGTGAACAATATTTCTGGGGCCAATATTTGATTTATAGATCGATTTCTGGTTGCTAAACTGTTTCTCGAGAACGTTCTCTCAGCACCGCTGCTGCTACGTGAATGACGTATCGCAACACTACGGAGGCCGAGGCGTGTCCTGAGAGTCACATAGAATACAGATTAACATGGCAGAGGTAGAGCTGCATCTTACTGGAGACAGAACAGGAAAATAAAGTCTGGTTTTATTGAATTGGGGTTTTTTTTGCACTATAAAGGCCTGTTTGTGAAAGGGACCTTGCGTTAGAAACCAGAAGGCACTTAAGTAAATTGATGATTTGCTGTCTGTCAAATCAGAGAAAGAAATAAACGTGAACTGTGTTGCACTGCATCGTAATAGAGGGGAATCATATCGTATCAGTAGCTCTTTCATAGGGATCCTCATTGTATCGTTTTGTTGGCTATGCATTGAGATGTACATTCCTAGTAGACACCCTTATTCAGAGGGACTTATTTATACCCTGAGCAGGTGTGTGTTCAGGGCCTTGCACAAGGGCCCCACATTGGCACCGTGGCATTGTTGGATTTGAACTCACGACCTTTCAGTCAGAAGGCCAACATCTTCACCACTGAGCCACGACTTCCCCATGCATCAATGCCCTTTTTTGCGAATGCCTCGAATATCATGTGTCTCGGTCACGTCGGCCGTGCGTTGTGTGTTGATGAACTGTGCTCGGAAGTATCTTTGACAGTCAAACCTCGACCGCTTTGGCCTTGCCCTGTTTCAACAAGCCCATGGGAGGTAAGTCTCCTTGAATGCGGCGTCTCGACGGAGGAGCACTTATGCGCTATAAATCACGGTTATTATCGCAAGGGAAAGCTGCTGGGGGAGATCTGCTGCATCCTGATGCCTTGATCTGTCTCTCCTTTTCTCTTTCTCACTTACTGTATACTCCTTTTCTTTATTTCACAATTGGAAATGCACTGATTGAACTATTCAAGATGACTTCTTTGTTTGCACTTGAATACATGGAATAGGATATATCGGACAAATATGTTGATATAATTGTTTGAATACTTGAAGGAACAGTGTTTAATTGGCTAGTAGTGGGCTTGTGGTGTCGACTTGGTAAAGCTGTCGAGCACACTCTTTTTGTGTGTATGTAAAGAATGTGTGCATGTGATAGAGCTGCCGTGTGTCCCAAAGCTGCTTCTGTGAACAATTCTGGCCGATTAAATGGTGATTAGGATCACTTTGATATTTCCAGCATGGTCAAAATGCAATTCCCTCACCTCTTCAACTTCAAATTGATTTGTTTTGACTCCATTGTTGTTACTAATTACTATGATTAAACAGGCTCCAAGCTTTTGCAATCAGGGGGACGACGGTGCCTTTTGCAGAGTCAACTGAAAAAAAAAGGGGGGTGCGAGAGCGAGAGCTCGGCGGATCGGACAAAGTGCAGGGAAAAATGACGCATGAGTCAGAATTGCAGAAATAAGTAACAGAGAGAGAGAGAGAGAAACATGGATTGCGTGTAATTCTGAAATGCACCCTTGTTTGTGAAAGTGGCTGAAATTGGGGAGAGAGCGAAGAAGGAAGTGTGTGAGGAACACACACACACACACACACACACTCTTGTACTTTTGGAAGACTGGGCTTAAATTGCAGAGTTGCCACATCTCTCTGGAGAGTACTGTTTACTTCTCACTTTCTCTGCACCTGAACCACTTCCTGCTGTGACACACACACACACACACACACACACACACACACACACACACAGATATAGACCAAGAGAGAGAACGAGATGAAGAATCTTAGTTTTTCCTGTATACCTTTTGATAATTCTTTCCTATTTTTGATTTGCAACATGGGTTAGTTATAACACACACACACACACACACACACACACACACACACACACACACACACACAAAGTAACAGCTTGATATACTGTGATGTAATACAAATGCTTTAGTCCTATTGTCATTGTCTTTCAGGAGAGAGAGAGAAAGTGAGTGATGGATGGACGTAAGAGATGTCTTGCTCTCTAATCGCTGCTTGCAATAGTGTTTTTTTTTTTTTTATTAGAAGGTTTAAAAGTTGTTGCTTTGGTGTTTCTTGCATTCTACTAGGGGGTGTGGGTGTCTTTCAGGGGACGGATAAAAGAAGGAAAAGAGTGCATGGAAAAAGCGAGCGATAAATAGACTATAATAAAGGGTGGGCCCAGAAGTGCTTGGCCCCCTAATCACTGCTTGCAATAATGCTTTATACATTAGTAGGGTTCAAAGTTGTATCTCTGATGTTTCTTGCATTCTAGTAGAGGGGGTGTGGTTGTCTTTCAGGGGAGAGATAAAAGAAGGAAGAGTGCGCATGGGAAAAGATGGAGGGGGAGAGAGAGAGAGAGAGAGAGAGAGAGAAAGAGAATAGAAATGGCGACAGCAGAAGTGCTTGGCCCCCTAATCGCACCTCTGGCGTTTCTTAAGTCTTTGTCTCAGTCACTACTGGAAGCCTTGTCTCAAAGAGAAAGAGAGCAAGCCCAAGAGAGGAATATCAGAGGTTAGAGACCTACAGTGAACAAAAAAAATCAAGCCTTCGTCAATCCTTTGATCAAAGAAAAGGTAAAGAGAAGAATCGAAGAAATTAGCTGTAGCGAGTTGACACTTATTTTTTTTTACTTTGATCCGCCATTAAAAGGAGAGAAAGAGACCGAACGAAAACAAAGAAGAAAAGGAGGCACGAGCGCTGAAGGTCTCACGCAGTGCAGGAGTGATGAGTCTTGTCTTGCGTGCGCACACACGCATATATACACACACATTCATTTTAAGGCCTTGGCGAAAACTGTTGAATTGACGCATCTTTCTTGGAAGTAGTGTTTACTTCTGACTTTGAACTACTTCCTGCTTTTAGAGAGCAAGCGAGAGAGAGAGAGGAGTGATTTCGTATAGGGAGTGGAGAGAACAGAGAATTCGCACTGATTCATGCTTTTAGAGACTGAGTGAGAGAGAGAGAGAGAGAGAGAGAGAGAGAAATAGAGCCATATCCACTGACTTACTATCCAGCGGTATAGATACAGCAGAGAGAGCGATCAGGTGTTGAGTGTACTGGCTTGATTAAACAGCTGAGTGCCACTTTTGGCTTGAGAAGCCAAAAATCTTTGGCTAACAGCCGTACTGATGAAAGCTGGAACACCACTAACACACGGTGTATATGGAAAAAGATGTGCTTTCATTCCAAGACAAGGTGCACTAACAAGGTAGAAGGAAATGCACGTGCAAAGAAGTACGTACACCATATGGACCAAAGTAATGGGACACCGGACTTTTCCAGACATATTATGGTTTTCTGATGGCACCCAATTGTATAAGATGTCTCTGGATGCTGTAGCCTGTTGAACTAGGAGACCCAAACCTGTTCCAGCATGACAATGCTCCTGTGGACAAAAGCCAGGTCCGTAAGAATCTGCTTGATATGGCTTGGATCATGTTTTAGTGTTGACATAAGACAAGAACTAATGTGGACGAGCAGTGGTTTAGAGTATTTGAGTAAATGTTCAATCGATATATATACTTTGTACTCCACTACATTTCAACTGACACTGAGCGTTACCAATTACATTTTGCACCTCTGCTGAAGATAAAGGCTCGACACTCCCCTTCGCGCATCTGCTGCCTTTGAGGGACTGCTTTTCAGCACCACTGGCCTCATTTTCAATCCAAAAAGAGCTTGAATCAAATCCAAAACTTTGACAACCAGTTCTTGTTGAAGTTGAATAAAAATATCGCCCCATCGCCTCCCAGTCAGCGCTGAATTTTTGGTTTTAATTGATCTAAAATGAGTCATTTTATTTGTCCAACAGTTCTTCTACTCTGTGACATGATACTGTCATTTCATACAAACTAAAGCTCCCTTTTTGAAAGATCGCTTTACTACTTTGCCTTGTTATTTTGACCGACTTTCAATCTTGGTTTCATTTTTGCATGTTGAAGAGGCTGCTGTGTTGATGGTTAATGCAGTGTCGAGGTGTACGATTCGAACTTGTATTTAAGGAACCTCGCAAATCAACTGTTATTGGAATTGGTTAATTGTGAACTTGTTCTGGAGTAAGTTTTGGAGTAAAAGGTATCTATACTTTTACTCAAGTATGATTTTCAGGTACCTTTTACACCTCTGTACCCGAATGAAGCTGTCAGGTGTTCTTATTAAAGTGGCCCATCAGCATATGTATACAGTATATTCATCATTCACTGATTAAAAGGTCTCCAATCCTCTGTGTGTGTGTGTATGTGTGTGTGTGTGTGTGCGCTTATTTTGGCGAGAGAAATTGTGGTCTTTCTAATCAAGGCGCAGCTGGTTTTTGATGTGCTAATTACATGTAAATAGATGCAAATGAACCACCTACTTTTTTTCCCTGCTGAAAACTGAGTGGTGCTGTTGTGTGTGTGTGTGCACGTGTGTGTTTGTGTGTGTATATATATATATATATATATATATATATATATATATATATATATGTATATATATAAATAAATAAAACATTTTTTAACTCTTATAAATAAGCAGGTCTGTAATGTGTGTCTGTGAAGTGGTGGAGATGGAGGTGAAGGGGGCGGGGCAAAGGGTGAGTGATTTAATCATTTCAGGCATTACTTCCTGTCTACCATTTTGGGAAAGTGGTAAAATGGTTGTGAATTCAAATCCCAGCACCACTAATCTGTTGCTCCTGGGCCCTTGAGTAAGGCCCCTGCCTCTCAACTGTTATATGAATAGGATAATGCCTATTTATATAAATGTAGTGTAAATATAATCCCCCCCCTCTCTCTGTCTCTTTCTCTCACTCTTCCAATATGATTTGTACGAATTTGAACAAATAAATGTCGAGAACACAATCCAGCCGGAACACAAGTTATGAACACTAACCCCAACCCCCTAACCTTCATATCTTTTTAATAAGATTTGTGAATTGCGACAAATTCGAGAAAATTGCCATCACATTCTCTCCGTTTTACAATGTCTTCTTGAAAAACTCAGAGAAACATCTTCAGAGATTCAAAGTTTAGTTTTGCAGCAACAAATACGCAATCAAGCACTTAAATGTTAGACTTTTTGTGCTACTTTTTATGCATTTTTAATAGTGGCTGGCCAGCAAGGCCTTCTCTGTTGGCCTAAACACCATCAGAATCACTCAGGTTTTAATCTCTATGTCCATGAATATGCATTGAATTATTTCTCATAGTCTATTCTCTTTATTTTATAGCTTTTCTCTTGGGTGCACTGCTGCCCCACCGGGAGAAAGTTTACATCTGAGTATCTATCCAATCAGATGTTGGCCATCACCAGCTGTCACATCAGTTAATCAGACTGTCATTTGGCCACTCTGAGGGCCCTTAACGGGTGTCTGAACACGTCCTTTGTTTAGATTTTTATATTATATTATATTATAATAATATATATATATATATATTTTTTCCCCACAACTGCTGACAGAGAAGATGAAATTGATTTGGCCACAGATACATTTACAAGGGCAATTTCAAGACGGACTTACAAGAAAATATTCTTTATATCAAAAAATCGATATTGTTAGGAAAGGTCGGCTGAAACTGTTTACGAAACAAATTAAGCTTTTTTCATGAACTATTTATACATTTGTGTTTACTTTTTTTTATATTGAATTTGCACAAAAACCCAATTCGCCTTCATTTTATTAAAACCTTAAAGCACTGAAAAAATGCATGGAAAACCCGGGGGCATTTGATGAGGTTAATATGGAAGCGTCCACTACACAGCTGTAGTAGAAGCGTCCATATTTACCTCATAAAATGCCCCCGGGTTTTCCATGCATTTTGAACACAATTCAACAAGTCTCCTTTCACTGTAGCCATGCACACACAGCTGTTGAATTGTGTTCAAAATGCATGGAAATGCATGTTGAATTGTGTTCATTGGGTTTCTTGGGTCACTAATGGCATTCAATCACACTGTATTAAATATGTGTCTGTGATGCAGCGCTCTGTTATACTGCGTTTCTGTATAATATTGGTTTCTATTACCGTGGTGTCATGATGCTAATAAAGGGTGGACTGATTCAAGTAGTACACCAGTGGAGGCCAAGGTGTGAAATGCATGACCTGTCCATGATTTCGAAAAAACATATGTTGTAGAATAAAAAAAGAAAAAAAAAAATTTTTAATAAATGCAGCTTGTCAAATAAAAAAGTGCACAGCGGTGATTTTCTGGCCAATCAGATTGGGGAATTTGTCAGCAAATCATGGCTTTCTCAACGTTGAAATTCGAACTGTAAGACGAACAAAATGTGTGAATTTTTTATTTATATATTTTTGAAAACTTATTGAGTGGCAGCGTATGAAGCAAGAGTTCCCACCGCACATGAAGAAAGCTCAAACGAGCGCGAAGCCACGAGTTGAGAAGAAAAATTTGGTGATGAAGCGATGAAGCTGCAGGCAACTGGCATGTGCTCGGTTTGAGCCCGCTTACACTTTCCACTGAAAGGTTAAACCCGTCTGTCTCTGCGTTTGTAAATCCATCAAACTATTTATAGTTTTTTTGCAGGTAGAAGCAGAGGATTGATCAGGGGTAGGCGTCAAAAACGCTTTGTATCTGTCCGCACTGTCTTCTTATCAGGAGTCGTGGATACGTCTTTCTCCGATGTTGCCGTGCGAACGGCTTGATCATGTCATCCGGGCTGGACGAGTGTGAGGTTTTTCCTTCCTCTTCCCTGTGATGTAGCTGTCAGTTGTCTGACCGGGTTCTTACTTATGCAGCAGTTGAGTGAGTTGTGCAATTCAGAAACACAGCAAACACACGCTTCAACTGCAAATACTGGACAATCCGAGCAAGAGGGAATTAAACTCAAGCAGCAAGAAGGTCTGATTTTGCTGCCTTCACCTTTTGAATTTTTGTTTTTGTTTGTTGAATTTTTTTCTCAATTGAAAACAAAATTGTTGGCTTAATTGCTTTTTTGATTTAACATTGAAAGCAAAAAATGGAGATTTTTTTTTTTCCAAAGAACACACAACAAAGTGAAAATTCCTTTTATTCCTTCTAATTAATTTTCTCTTTGTTTAATCAGAAAGGGTGCAGCAAGCAAAATTGCACAATGCCAAATATGATCAATGCCCTAAAATGGCAAATATTTTCAATCTAACATCCAATCCTAACCTGAAAGTCAAAGGGAATTTCAGTGGTGCTCTTTCCTTATGAAGAAATGTCCACTCTGGAGCCATTTGCACAAAATGATGAATAATGAGACACAAACTAGAGTGTCATATTCAGAAATCAGACACTCTTATAGAACATAGTGTGGGGTTGCTCAGGATTGATCTCAATTTAGGTACAGCATTACATTGCCGACATGTCTGAGACTCCCATTTCCTGTCACACTCTCTCTGTTTTTGAAAAGCATGTAGTGATCCATATGAGCGTCTTTGAGCCAGAACGTTGGATGAAGCCATCGATGAATTATGCGCTGATATTTGCTTAAAGTAATGGCTCTGCTGTCCTGTGAGTGGTTTGCAATAGTTGTAACAACTCCATGGAATTCTGGGTGTTTGGCCTCGAAAATGCTGCTTGCTTAATGGCCAATTGGCACATGTTTTTATGCTGGATGCCCTTCCTAACGCAACCCTCCCATTTATCCGGGCTTGGGACCGGCACTAAGGCTTGTGCAACCCTAATGGCTGGGGTTGGTTCCCTGACCGGGGATCCAACCAGGGCTGCAGCGGTGAGAGCACCGCATCCTAACCACTAGACCACCAGGGAATCCCGGCCCAATAGTGGCATACTGGGACTTAAATCCCCAACCTTTCTGATCATTAACCCAGAGTCTTAACCACTGAGTTCCACCTCTTCTTTATTATTCTTATTTTAGAGCAACATATAAAATATTGATTACAAATGAATCAGTGACACAATGCCACCAATAAGATGATTTCTTTAAAAATGTGATGAAAATGGAATGTCAACAAAACAAGTAAGTTTGTGTTTTCATTTTCATTGTAGTATGTATAAGCAAAAAAAACTAAAAAGCTCGAGATCTCCAACAAAAAAGTTATCTCAGACAGTAAGAAAGAGCTGACACTGGAGTCTCCATCTAAACCAAGAAAACATGGCTATATCAATGATTTCCACACATCAATCCATACTATGGGTCTCTGTGTAAGGTGTTACCATAGAAACAAGAAAATACGAAAGGGAACCTGCGAGTTGCCACTAAAGAAAGAAGATCGAGCCGATATTAGCCACAGTTCCAGGTGAATAAGTGTTTTAAATGAAGCAGTGTTTTGCGCACATTAAGCTGTGGGCGCTCTAGAAATTTAGTTCTAAAGATAGAGGTGAGCTATTTTTTCATACGGATTTCACCGACACTGCAGAACCCAGAGGTATTACTGGTTGAAGAATGTAATCTTGGCAATCGCAGCGTGTTCAGGCGTTATTACCGCAAAGAGCCCAAATAAATATAAAACTAATGACACAGAAGTGATACAAGGTAGGTGTGTAATTTTTGGTGCAAGCCGCCGTAAAACCACCGTCGGCCATAACAAACGCCACCATCGCTCATGTGCAGTAGATTTTTGGCCGACTGGGAAGTCACTTGTTTGATGCATGCCTGAGGCTACATCTCCACTAATCCGGATAAATTCGAAAATGTCGTTTTCGTCTAAAAACGCTCCATACTTTCGTTTTCAATCATTTCCCAAAAGTTGCTCATCCACCCTGAAACATTTGAAAATGCTCATGTCCTGTACCGCACATATTTTTTGCGTCTATTAACTTTCCGGCCCTTTGAAATGTTGCGTCAATGTTGAGGAAAGGCACCCTCACGTGACAAAAAATGTGTCGTTTTCGAAAGCCTCCATTTTCACAGTCCACGGAAGGGCAAAACAAAGAGAAAAATATACGTTTTGGAACTAAAAAGTATCAGTGTGGACATGGTCAGAGTAAAGTCTGATTAGGTTGGACCAATCAGGATTGGTGGGAAGGTAGTTTCACCTGCATGGGTTTGTGTGTATAATGAAAGTTGTAGGGGCTTTTAGGCTTTTGCAGCAAAAGCATGGTGTTTCCATGGCACGTGTCTAATGTTACGCCAACAAAATCTTTTTTTATTTTGCATAATGCCAGCAACATGGCAAGACATCTGGATAAGAGGCTACTCACCCCCTTCTTCCTCTGATTGGCAAATCTGCTCTCGAAAAGTTGCGAAATTCAAAAAACAAGAATTACTTTCTAGATACAAGAAAGACATGCATCAATTTTTTACCAATCTATGAGGTCCATAAGGACTAGAGCTGGGGTGTATGGTCTCTGCCCCTAAGCTGGACATGGATATCTTTTGTATTATCAGTTTATCCATCAAGGGTTTGATTAAGCCAATTACTTGCCAAATATTCCAACTCATCTGCCATAATTTCTCCATGCAAAACGTTCTAAGCTGAGAATCTGTCCTCTTTTCCAGAGAATTTCTTGCGATGATTTCTATGTCGATACTTTGTCTTCCATGCTGTTCCAATAAAATATTCATGCACCAGGCTTTATGTGAAGGTACAAGGTGCTTCAGAAGCAGAATGTTCCCATAAAACTAAAAAAAAAAAAAACCTTTTGATTTACCTTGAAAACTAGGTGTGCTACCAGATAAATGTTTGAACTTCAGATTTTTTTTTCTCCAAGTTTAAAATAAAATGAGGTAAGATTTGTATTTTTTTTTTACTTGGACTCTTTTTTGAAATTTCTCCATAAATTCTTCATAGGAAACTTTATATCAGGAATATTCCAACTATTTGAAAATATCACGTAGGTTTGATTAAAAATGTTTTTGGTTAAAAGGTTATTTTTCAGGTGGTATAATCATTATTATTCTGATAAAAAAAAAAAAAAACCTGTGTGAGAGCAGGTTCATAGATAAACAGATGTCTGTGTCATTTCTGCACACACACAAGAGATCTGTCAAACTTTTGTTCAACAGGTCAACAGGTGTGTTTTTGAAATGGCATTCATTACCATAAACTAAACCATAAAATCAGACTAGAAAGACATGTTCTAAACAGCCACAAACAGGAAGTTTTTAACCATTTTTATGCTAAGAATGCTTGCTTGGCCAATGTGGTCTTGAGCTCTCCAGTTTGTGCGGATTTTGTGGTTATAGAACAAAGAAAGAAACGCATTCGTTACCGTAGTGTCATTTCTCTTTAGTACCTGTCTGGTCAGATGGTACTATTTGATTGTTTGTGTTTTGGGAAACTAAATTTGTGCAAATTGTTAGTTGCATTTTTACTTGTACCTGCCAATATCTAGTTGAGACCGATTCTCAAGTGAAACTCTGGTGATCTTTTAGAGGTTAAGGAACTGTCAAAACCAGTATTCATACACTATTTGGAACAGGGGCAGTTTCAGAGCCAAAGTAGGTAATTATTAGACCACGCCCCTTGGGTTTAATTCTAAATATGGAGCCTTTTTGGATATTTAAATAGATACTGATGTGTTCCACCCATATTACTTGCATGCTTAGGTTATTCTAGCATAGTTCTCAATATTGATGGGCATGTGCATTTGAAACAGATATTCACAGGCTTATTGCTCAGACAGGGTTATACAGTGTTTTTGTATTTGTTGTTTTGCCCAGCATACAGTAAGGTAACTGGGTGATAAATTGCCCCTTATTAAGGGATTTTGTGAATGCAAGTCTATTCTCATTGTAAACGTAAGGTCAAGCAGAGTTGGTTGAAGCTTGACTTAGCACCTACAGGGAGTCGGTGCAAGGGGATGAAGTGTATTCGATGTTTGCTGTGTGTCTGTTCTGAGCCCCAATGTACTGCTTAACCTGATGAAATTATACTTACTCTCTCAGATTTTCCTTATCATACTTCACTTCAGTTCAATTTAATTTGTTTGGACATTGTCCCAAAGCAGCTGTACTGACATAAATAGATTAATCATACATTAATTCCTATAATTCTATCTCTAATAAGCAACATAATTGTGACACAGGCAAGAAAAATGAAGTGTGGTGGGGGGAAGAAACCTTGAGAAGAACCAGACTCAAAACAGTTCCATCATTGTTAAGGTAATCAACTCTTCACTGTTGGACAATTAAAAGAAAAAAGAAAAAAAGTCCCCAAGCTACTGTAGCAAACTGTCTATGCTAATCACAGTGCAAAATCATTGCCATTGTTTCCAAGTCTAAACATCCAAAGCAACCACACAGATTATTAGGCTGTCCAAGTGAAGCCTTCTACACTCACAGTGAGTGGTCTCCTGGTCTCCAATTGAAGAGAATCCCATCCAGGATAGATCTGCAGCCAGGAACTCTTTGACAAAGCATAATGAGCTTTCATCAATGAGATTTTATGTCTCGTTGGGGTTATTGGCATGGTGTTAACACTGTACTGGATTAACTCTATCATCAACACAAGAATGCATTCAGTCATATCCAAGTCTCGAATATTAGCGAAGAATGCTGTCTTCTAAAATAGACAAATAGGTGCCTTAGATCTGGCCAGATTTTGAAGAGACAACAGATGTCATTTGTGGTCCTCACATGTGTCTCTCATCCTTATGATCTCTCAAGTCTTGTTAGCGCTGAGGTCTTTACCATTGTGGCAAAATCACCAGCAAGAGAGTGAACAAATTAGTTTTTATGCACACTTCCATTGCAATACCTTTTGAAATATACAGATTAATAGACCCTGTAATTTTATATTTTGCCAACATTCTGGTTTTAAACCCCTTACTTTATCAAGAAAACACCATTGATTAAACAAGTTGAATTTGGTGCTAAAGAACCCACACAGCAAACCATTCAACATGGTAGTTAGGGGTATGCCAGCAGTATTGTCAGGAATAACTTGATTAAAGGGTCCTATAGCTGTTTAAAACTAAACAAATACACCGAGATGTCCATAACCTTCAAGTGAACAGCACAGCCAGATAGTTCTCCCGTGTGGGGGGAAAAAAAAAAAAACATGGCTGTGGATTTTTGGCTAGTCAAGTTTATTTCTATAGCACTTTTCACAACAGACATTGTCTCAAAGCAGCTTTACAGAAATCAACAGTCAAGGTGAATGGTGCGCATTTATCTCTGATGAGCAGCCGTGGCGACTGTGGCAAGAGAAAACTCCCTTAGATATTATGAGGAAGAAACCTTGAGAGGAACCAGACTCAAAAGGGAAACCCATCCTCATTTGGGTGACATCAAGAGTTTGATCATAAATTTTTCAACAATACAGAACACTGGAGAGTGAGAACTAACATGAGTACTGGAGTATAAGATTAGTATTAGTATTAGTATAAGTACAGTAAGTAAATTACAGTCTTATACAGTCTTTATGGTTATAAAACTAGGAGCTACTGATCATCACAGATCCAGCACCAGCTTCTCCATGCCAGAGCCTTTAAACACTCCAGGAGGTCCAATGTGAACTAGTCCAACTAGTGAATAGGATGAAGCTGAAAACAGAATTAGCCATGTGCAAAGAATTGTATTTGTTAAAAAAAAAAAACAAGTCAGTGAAGGCACTGTTGACCATTCTCATTAATCAGCTCCAGCTGAATTTAACTTCTTTACAGTGTTACAGTGGTTTTCAAGCAGCTAAATGGCCTGTCATGCAACACAGTTGCTTTCAGGTATCTTGTTTCACTTTAAATAAACCCAATTGTCGGGCCGAATGAATGAACGTAATGTAGTGTTTGCTGTTACATGATCTCACAGTTGTTTCTTTTGATGAATGTATTGTATAGTGCGGTTGATGTGGAGCGGCACGTTTGACCCCACATGCTAAAATTCTCTAAGTGTGAATTAGCTGTGTCTGGCTATCAGGTTGAGTAATAAATACTAGAGTACTCTAGTGACTTCCTGCTAAATCCATCACTCCCATGCTATTGATTTCCAATGCTCATTTTCGAATGTAATGTATATCGCAAGCTCTAAATTAGGATGAATCCTGATTTCTATGAGTAAACCATTCTGTGTGCACATGAGCAGCTTTGTATTTCTGTAAGGACTCTCACCTTAATGAGCTCAGATTCGGTGACATTTTCACTTCCTCTTCACTGAAGAGCCTTTTGTGGCTGTCTGAGTCACAGCAATACAATTAAAGTCGCTTTCATGTGAATAACTAATGCTAATTCGTCCCAAAACGAGTCTTAGCTGTGATCAAACGCCGGCCAGATTAACGCCGGAGCCGCTCGCGTCCTATCCACGTCCTTTTGTGACGATGCGAGTGTAATTGTGTCGTTCGTTTACATTTGGGCTCTGTTCGAAAGTGTCATACCAGAGAGCTGTTTTATTATCGTTGCCTGGCTCAGCTCTGAGCAAAGCTTCTATTTGCGGGTGAGTAATAGCAAGTGCGCTACCGAGCTAGCAGAGGCATCAATCACCGTAACGCACCGAGCTGAGATGCTACTTGACATCAGTCTTATTCACTTAATATGTTACTAAGCTGATATGAGTGACATGGCTCGAGAGAGAAAGGGGAAAAAATCTCATTTGTTGATCAATAGCACATCTTCAAGTTGTGTCTGCCTGAGCAACAGTGAATTGTTTGTTTTGAGGGACGAGAAGAGGTTTCAATCTGTTTTTTTTTTTTTTTTTTCTTCACGAAGCTTAGCCCTGTGATAGACTGGAGATTGCTAGACGACTTTGATTTGATAGAACAGAACAACTCTTATTTTGACTGATTGACATCCCTAATGTAGTCACGGCAAAAAGCGAATGGATGTATTTTGGCTGCTCAATCACAGCCCAATTTGCAGTTTTTTGCAGAGAGGAAGTCGGAGCGAATCTGAGAGTGCCGGCAAAAAAACCCCACATATTTGCCAGCTAGTGCTTTAGTTTTACATACAATAAAATGGAAAATTCATGGAAAAGGGTTTATCAACACCTCCATTAACTCTCCCTTGGTGGAAGTCTCAGTGGACTTGAACAGTGTCGTTCTTACATTTCCCATATGTTCTCCTTCATTTTTAAGATGTCATGCTTGTGTAATCTTCTGATCCTGAGCAATAGAATATACCCATTTAGTAAGCCCTTGTGCCATTTAAAAGGTAGCAGATTTAGACTGAATAG
Source organism: Silurus meridionalis (assembly GCF_014805685.1). Classification (NCBI taxonomy): domain Eukaryota; kingdom Metazoa; phylum Chordata; class Actinopteri; order Siluriformes; family Siluridae; genus Silurus; species Silurus meridionalis. The sequence continues at coordinate 29,322,969 of NC_060885.1, read as the reverse complement.
TTTAAACAATAGGTCTGCATTAAACTGTGTTATACATTACCATATCTGTTACCTCTTCCAATTGACCTCCAGTGGTGGACGAAGTACACAAACCATGTAGTTGAGTTAAAGTAGAGATTTATCGGTGTAAAATATTACAAAAGTATCTGTTTTTAAATGTACTGAAGTATACAAAGTGCTATGATTTATTATGGCTATAATGGACTACTATAATTTTTTGTCACAAGAGTCTTTGTCAACTCAGTTTATGTGAAAAGACTCTGTTACTCTTGACACTGTTAATAGAATTGTTATTTGCTAAAACACCGATTAATAACTATTTAAATTATCACGAGGCCAAAACTTTCTTTTAAACTACTTAAAAAAAAAAAATCACGCAAATAAAGCCACGGGTGCTGCGACAATTTAGTCAGCCTTCTTCCATCATTTACTCTCTAAATGGTTTGCTTGCTGTTGAACTGACGCTGAACACCAAAGTTCAAAACGGAGCGTGTGCTCGACCTTGATTGGTGGCTTGCTGCGTGCTCAACCATTTATTATCCACTCATAATAAAATGAAGTTGAGTAAGATATTTAACTTTGAAATGTAGTAAAATTAAAGTAAAAAAAAAAAAACAAATAGAAATACTTCAGTAATCTACAGATATGCTAAGAGCTGCTTAAGTACAGTTATGAATTATTATCTATTGTCTATTACTGCTTATCTCTGACTTAGGGCAATTCCTGACCTGTGACAGTCCAACTACAACATGAAGGAAAAACGAATGGCTTGTTTTAGGGTTTAAAGCAACAAAAGTCTCAGTTTACGGATGGACCACTCAATCCAAATCAAGCATAAATGATTGCTGAAAAAAAAAGCCCAGAAATATCATTATAATTTCCCATGCCTATAACCAGTGCCTTCTATCTGTTCTTTATATTTGACCTCTGCTATTTCGGATGGTCCACTTACAAATAAAATCATATGGAATTGGGACATGTCTAAAGCAGCATGTTAACCTTGAAATTGTGGAAAGAATTATCTGACTTAAGAGACGGACCCAACTGTAAAGTCACACAAATATGCATACGAGAACAACGGCACAACAACTCACCCTTGATGAGATATCTTGAGATATCACTTCCTAGCCCGAAAAATGTAAATGCCGTGAGCATTAGGCATAAACTGTGTTTGACTTTCCAAATGCAATAAAATCTCAATTTGCCTTGAATTTATCTGTTGCCTAAATATAATCTGATTCGACCTAGAAACATCTGCTATCTGGGATGGTCCAGTTACCTCACAGTTGGAAAAGGAAAAATCAAGAATCGGTTGCGGTCTGATGCAACATGGCAACCTTGAGCTTATAGACTGGTGGTGCAATCAGAGATAGAAATAAGTGTGACGGACCAATACATGCCTACATACTTTCTTTCTTCTTAAGTTTATTTCAAAAGTGCTTTTTCACATTGGACATAGTCTCAAAGTAGCTTTATAAAGGTAAGAATTCTAAAACCAAAATGTAAATATAAGTGAATTATGTATTTATCACCAAGAGTGATATTTAAAATCATTCTGAAGAGTGAGAAATATCATGAGCACTGGAGTGCGTTATTATGAGTAATGTCTCATACAGTCAGTTTAGAGTTTATTTGCTCAGCTTGAGCTCTTAAAAATTCAAAAACAACTCCTCCATGCCATACCCGTTAAATGTTCAATGACAAAGAAACAACATATGTAAAATGTTTATTTGAGCATTTGATTAAGAGGTTGTTCATCCTCAATGTCTGGTACATATTTAGATGGCTCAGGATCCTCGCAGGGTCGGCATAATCTTTTAAACTCAGGCAGAGTGTGTCTGAGCCTTGCAATGTCCACCTTTAGTGGTCAGATTGCTATTCTAGGAACTACTAAAAGGCCAACATTTTGAGATCTCTCAGAGGTGATGCTACTATTGTAAAGTCACCTAAATGTTCTGGCAGCTTTATACAAATATACAACTGGAATATGATACGTCCCTTCTGTTGGGCCACTTTGTGTTTAAACATTGATTTGCATTCAATTTTTAAATGCCATGAAATCCATTATAATACGTCGGATCTAGAAATCTGAGGCAACATGTTGACCTCGAGTCAAAGCTTCTTAGCCTTGCCTTACCCAAAAAAAAAAACCCAACCTTGATTTTCCTCAAGCTAGCATTCTGTTGCTCTTCTTTACGTGCTCTTTAATGCCTCTACTCTGCCTTTTGTGTGTTTTCGCTATTCAAAGCTGTTGTGTTTACTTTCCTCCAGCCATCGTTAATGAGATGTTTAAGACCTTGGGCTGTTTGATCCGACAGAGCGGTACACGAGCAACCCTAAAAAAGGCCCATAAGGTGTTCCGACAAAGGCGTAAAACAATATCTCTTGGCGGATATGTGTTTCAAGTGCGGTGCTCAAAATGGATTTAATCGAGTCTCTTCGGTTTTTTTCTTTCTCGTCTCAGTGTCTTGTGGAGGATGATGTGGCTCATAAGAGGCAGAAGGCATGTCTGCGGTCACGGACTTCTAATACAAATACATCAGAGAGCAGCAGAGGTTGAATTTAGGTACTGCATAAAACCAGTACACCTTTTCATTTCTGATGATTGAGATTTTGAATGAAAAAAAGCTGTGGCTCGAACCCTTCGAAATGGGAAATCAAGGTCAAAGAGCCATTCTTTAACATAGTTCTTACAGACTCATAGAATACATTGCCTTGCATGTATGATGATATGAGGCACCATATGGAAGATGAAGTAAGAGACCTAAAAAAAAAAGACAAAAATAGGCAGATCCACAGGGTGGGAGAGAAATAAGAGTGAGAAATAGCAGGTGTGTGCTAAAGGGTTGAGTTAATGATGCTGCAGAGAAAGCAGTCTAAGATAATGATACGCCTTTGTAGGTCACACGGAACCATTTTTAACATGTTAGCACTTTAGCGTATCATTATCTGGGCCTGCGGTTTCACTCCGCCCTGAAGTCCACTCGAACACTTCGTAAGACTGGAACGTGTCCGGCTTAGAAAAATAAAGAAGCCATGAGGTTGAATTTTCAAGCAGGAAAAGAATTGAGGATATAATAATGCGCACAAAGGGTTTATTGGGGATCAGACCTATGTGCAAAATGCGCTCTTGAACCCCAGGGGTAACTTAATTATAGCAATATTATTATATAAATAAATGTCTGTGTTGAAGGGCATAACATTGCAGTGTTGTGTCTACTCTGGCAGGAGTGGATTGTTTGTTTTGAGGGATTTAGAGGTCTCCTGCTGATTATAGACCGCTAGGTACTGTGATTTGATCTAAAAGACCAGTATTTTCAGTCATGATTTAAATGGTCGGAAAGGCTAACAAGTGTTTATGTTCTGGAGAAATGGGGGTGGGGTAGGTTGATGTGTGCACTGATACCAGATACAAATACTAGCAATTGCATATGTATAGGTGCTTAACTTTTTTTTTTTTTTTTTTTTAATGGTTTGTAACCTTAGTAAAATGGAAACTCCTGAGTGAAAAAAAATCTATGACGGAACCTAAGCCGTGTAGCTCAACGATCATTACATGACCCAATTGAAGAAATGACAAATACAAGCCTAATGTGTGGTGCTTCTGTTACATGTGTGTGGGGCAAATGAATCATTCCATTGAAAGCGTGTAATATGGCATGACGATGTACGTGTATGAAGTGGCAGTGCAATTTGTTGCACAATAGAAACGGATATGAAATAGCAGTGAGCTGTGTAGCAATCGTATTTTCCGCTGTGATGTATATCTAACAGTCGGTGGATGTATAGTACAGCCGTTTTTACCTCTAACATTCGAGGCATTTGTCAAACAGTCGTCTTGTGGTCTCCGGGTCAAGAAGTGTCTTTACTTATGGCTCAAACGGCTCAAAGGACTTGAGATGCAGTGCAGATTTCGAGCTGTCGGGAAAGGAGCAGGGTTTTAAATTGAATTCGGCCTGCTCCAGGAAGCCAGTGGAGGAAAACCGGTGGTGAAGTGATGTGTGCCAGCTTTGATTAATGATAAAACAGGATTGTGGCTGGATCAAATGTAAGGACTACATGGAGAACACATGATTAGAAACTTACCCCCTTAGAGAGAAACGGTCAGATTCCTCTCTGAGAAAGCAGCAAAATTTTAGAAATTGTAATTTCTTTTAGTGAATTTAATAAAGCAATGTTCACCAAACATTGAAATATGTCTCTAATGTTAATCCAAACCCAAACCATGAATTTGAGATTAAACTAATCATAACACGGACTTGAAACCAACTTCAAATTTTGATCTCTAAAATCGAATATAAAAATCTTAACCCGAACATTAAATCATAAATGCAATCGAATCTATACATTTTAAATGAAAACTAATCTAAAATGCTTATAGATAAAACCTAGAAATCTATACACCACTATAGCATTGAACTCCTAAATCCTAGTGATCACACTGTACACCACTGCACTTAGCCAGTCTTAGGATTAGCTTATTGAGCGATATTTGATCGTGACTAGCATTCACTGTTCACAGCGTACACACTGCCAACTTAACGTTATTTGCTCTTCTGCTGTCACACTGCTAATAATGTTCGTGTCATGTTTGTGCTGCACTGTCACTTTAATTCACCTCATGTCTGCTGGAGTATCAGCAAAGTTTACACAAAATATACTTCACATCACACACTCACTGCATTTCTACACACCGTGTCTGTCTTTATTTAATCTAACTTATGTATAATATATTTTTTAATAGTGTAATTTTGACTTTTTGTGCTGCTAGTTGTCTATTTGTCTGTCTGTCCATCCGCTGTCTGTTGATTCACCCCTCTGTTTGTCTCTAGCACAAAAAGTTTAAACCTTTCCGAACAAACTAAACTTAATATATTTATACTCCCTAACCCCACGCTGATTAAATGTTTTTTTTTTTTGTCATTTTAATATAATTCATAACCTATTAATGAATCCTGATGCTTTAAATATAATAACTAACCATATACTGCTCATGGAATTGACACTTTTTAAAAAGTTTATATATATATATATATATATATATATATATATATATATATATATATATATATATATATATATATATACTTCTCATGCCATTTGCATTTATGACGTGTCCTTTGTGTCTTATCCACAGTGACATACAATGATCTTCCTTCTACAAAAGAGCAGTAGAGGGTTAAAAGGAATGCTTAAGGACTCAGCTAAAGTCTAATATCTTAACCACGGAGACTCCTTACATAACCTAAAATCAAATAGATAAAATTAAACGATTTTAATTTTGATTAATACATTTTACACTACTACAGAGATTTCAACATGCACTCATTCTAAATATGAAACTGTGCTGTGCTCCACATTTTAACTCCTTTGAAAAGCTACTTTGTGTATTTGTCCCTCTGCAGCTCCCGTTTTGACCTTTGCAAATTTCAACCCGGGTCCTCGTGGCGATGAATACGAACGAGGCGTGATATATTGTACCATGCCCCCCTTTCCCCTGGCATTCAATAAATAAATTAATAAGTAAGTAAGTAAATAAATAAATAAACAAACAGGATGCCGCCACCAAGAAAGGGTTTGTGTCCCCACCTTGTCTGCGACGTATTTAAACCTCTTCAAAGATTCGATTGTATTTTTTTTCCAATATTTTTTTTTTACATGTCTCTGTTGGCCGTAAGAGCGTTTAGACAACGAGACGGCGGAGATGAAAATGCATCACCATCAATAAAGACGAGTGGGATTTTGAACATACGAGACACCCCGGGCGCCAGAAAACGTAGCTGCTTTTTTTTTTTTTTAAAGGGTCACAAAGGAACTTTACAGCCATCTATTAGTATACAGCGACAAGGCTTATGGAGATCTAAGGAACAGGTCGATTCTGAGTAAAGTAAAGTGAATTTGCCCTAATGTGCGTTATAAATCTTGGTAGGCTGACGCTGTTTGGGCTGCAGAGAATGACTGATGGCATATCCTCCAGCCTGAGCTCTTAATTCACATCCCTAAACACGTCAATGAAAGACCTTAGACCACACAAAACACGTCACAGTTTAACAATGCGCTTTTTCAATCTCTCTCTCACCCTCTATCTCTCCCTCCATCTCCCGAACGTTCTATCCTTGGGTACACCCTCTTGCATTAACCTCTATTTTCATTTCTACGCAGAGCCGTAAAGTTTGTTTACAACGTTTCGACATTTAAAGAGCAACTCAAGAGCTCATTAAAAGAGTAACTCGATTGGACGAATACTGCAAAATCCATAATGTAGCATAAAACCCAAACATTGCAAATGATTTCGCCTCGACTTTATTCGAACGGAATGGAATAATAGGGTCCGTGTGATAACCCGGCTAATTTTGCTGAGATAATCATCGTATGGTAGTTGGTTGCAATTTCAGATCCCCCGAAGGCCACCAGGATCAATATGTTCCTCATGTAAATGCATAAAAAGCTTGAATACTATTGTTAATATTAATCTGTTGGTAGGAATACAATTTTTTTTTTTTACTTTTATTTATTTATTTTTTTCCTTGCCTCGTTTGGTCACTAATACTTGACCAGAACTCTCGTTGCTTGCTAAAAACAAAAGTGATGACATTTTAATCTTTAGTGAATTTTTTTTGGGTGTTGAGTCCAGCCCTAGGTAAGGTGTTTAATACCTTAATTATGGTATATTTTATATTTGGCGGCAAAATTATAAATTAAAAGCCGTAGAAAACATACTGAAATGGGGGCCGTAGAAAATGACGGATTTTACTCGGCTCTCAGGGAGTCTCCACCATTGGCATTTTGTAACAGTCAGTGGTAAATTGATAGTTATGTTTTCTGGCAATCCAAAATCGGCCACCTTATTGGTTGTGCTTCCTACACGTGACGTGAAGCCGAATCACTCATGGTCAAAATATGATTCCGCGATGAAGGAACTATTGCCGACTTTAAACACTAATAAAAAATAAACTGCAGGATTATACATGAAGAACTTTTATTTCCTCGCTCAAAACCAATAGCTCTTTTTATTGGAATGAAAATAATTTAGTGCCCCATATATGGGAACGGGATTAAACGAAAAACGGCTTCACCTTACGGCCTACATGGAAGTGTCTTGAGAACAGGAGAAACTGTGTGCTTTCTCAGTAGAAGTAACATGGCAAGCTGACATTGGTATTAGTAGTAACTGTTATGCTGTAGAAACCTTATAGCACAGTGAAATACTTACAGTATTATTTTCACATATCCCAGCTAGTTAGGAAGTTTGGTTTTAAGCGTAGGGTCGGTTGGGGCTACAAGGGGTAACGACCTTGCTCAAAGGCCCAATAGTGAAAGTGTCAGATCAGTAACCCAAAGCCTTAACCTTTGAGCCACCTTGGCACACACTTTTGGGATTACTCCCTTCCTTAGTCACCACCTTCCGACCACTCGGGTTCAAGAATTCCACATTGCTGTGGTATTTTAAAAGCTAAAGATTTATCTAATCCCTCGCACAGTATGCATGCTTTTAGGATGAACTGATCCTGATTGGAGAACGGCATGTAGTCCTCAGCCTTTTCTCTGCGCAGCTCTAAAGTTCTTCCTGCAATAAACGGAAAGAAAAAAATAAGCGAGTCAGGATCTTCTGACGGCGCGTTTGAGCACAGCAGTCGACTGAGATGCTTTCACACGGAATAAAAGAGTAGAAAAGCGTTGCGCGTCTTTAACGACGCTGCTCTCGCCTCTTAAGCAAGAAGGTGGCGTCCATATTTTATGGCCGAGTTACGCTAAAATGGCAGTATCTAAGCGCCGCTTTTTCTCCCGCCGGTTTCCCGCACGCTCGATCACATGAAGGATTTCAGATGAGCATTCTGGGTTTTATTCATGAAGCCGAGAAGTATGTCGAGGTCGTTCTGAGTTTATTTCACTCATCGCCGAGGGGGGAAAGTGAAGCATGTTTATTTTATCATAAAGGAGGGTAAGCCAGGTCTATGTCTACGGCTTGGTCGTTTATTGAGGCGGACAGAAGCGTGTTGCGGTTGTGTAATAAAAATTAATGCGCAATAAAAATGCCTGTGTGCAATTAAAACCGGCGCATTCCTCGCCAGACGTTTTGCACAGGACCGCAGTGCGATCGTTTCATTTTTAATGCCGTTTTTTACAAAACCCATCACTCGCCCTGATGACACGGGAAGGTTTTAAAAAAACAAAAAATAAGAAGAAATTCAACCCAGAAGCTCATTTGGTAATTCTAATTCGGATTTAGCTGCACGTGAAATGCCCTTGCTCACAGGGTTATGGTTTAGGGGAAAACGACAAGGCTTTTGCTATCGTCTTCGCTGTTTCTCTATGTTTTGCTAGCTGGATAACTTCTGTCAGGTTTGTTTTGTATCTTAGGCAAGCAGGCGTTCTGGCTTCCTGTTTCTAAAAGATGAATTGTAAATGAAGAAGTAAAGGTTATCTAGTTAATTTAGGATTAAGCTGCCGAAAAAAGTCAGCCATTGCTACTATTCCTACACTCAAACTCGAATCTGAAAAAGCGTCATATGTTTTCAGGTTCATTTTCCACTTGATTACACCGTAGACGTTACGTACGTGGCCGTGGTATGCCGCGAACGATAACACCTTTACCGCCGTTATCGTCGGAAAAAATACACTGACCTCGGCGTGCCTTTATGAAACAATTATGCAGATATCTATGCTACAGGATTAATGAGGCTTAATCGCACTCAGCGGTATCCTGGGCTAGTCCACTCCATAAAAACTCAATTTGTTGTATGTTGTTAATCACCATCATTTGAAGCACAAGGGGGAACACGTGTGCCTTAGCGGGTAGGCGTCTGGCTCTGTTCTCTGAGTGTATGTGTGAAAGAGAGAGACGGACAGAAAAGGGTGTGAAGGTCAGCAAGTAATTAGACTTTTTTTTTTTTTTTTTTTTTTCCTTCTCTCGCCATCCGGAGGGCATGTCAAGCCTTGGGGATGAAAAGTGATTATGTGGCTGTAATTGAATGCTGGTACAACTTGTAGAGAAAAGAATGACAGAAAGGAAGTAAGAGAGAGGGACTGGTGCTGAGGGAGGGTGGGGTGTAGAGGGGCGGAGCTGAGGTGCTAAGAGAGAGCGCAAGGAAATTTTTTGTGATTTCAGGTGTATTGTGATTTTGTTTTGTTGCGATATGCCATATTCACGTAGCAGGAGTGGTGCTGAAAGAACACACTTGAAAAACAGTTGAGTGAAGAGTAATCAATCTAGATATAAAATACTGGCCACAAATTATTGCTCACATTCTAAATAATCCAAGTGAAGCGCATCTACACTGTATTATATCGATGTATCACATTGTTAACTTTTCTGCCGATATCATGGAAAAACTTTATGCAGGATAGAGCTCCTGAGAAGTTCTGTGTGTAATTGTATACATGAATGTGTTCATACGCAGTAAACCTGCCTGTGAGTGTGTATTCTTATACATCCTCAAGCATCTGTGTGGCTATGCGTGGGCCACTAAATAACGATCCTAATTCATTCTTCTGTTAGTTTAGTCTCAGAGCCCACGTTAATCTGGCTTTGCCTTCGATAATGCCGCAGCTCAGAAAGAAGCCCTGCTTCTTTTGGTAAATATGCCATTGATCGACAGCTCGGTGAGTGCTGCCTAAATAAATAGGGGTAATGAATAAATGATGAGTGAAAATTGGATCCAAATGAAGAGAGAGCCCTTAAAAAAAAGACTGCTTGAAATTGAGAGTTCAGCATAGGCAAACAGAATTGTAAAAAAACCTGTCTTTTAATTCCGAGCTGTTGCTTTTAAATGCTCCAGGGAATTTGGATGAAAAAAAGAAAGCCAGTTTGCTCTTTTCAGAAATGCCCGTGGTGGTCAGCGCTCTGTGGGACCTCGGAACAGTCACTGCTGGCTTTAGCTTGAACGCCCTCGCTTGCACTTTTCCCTCCTAGCCAAAGCTCAACTGATCGATGCAATTATACTGTTTTCCGAACACAACATGATTCCACCATGCAGAGTGTCAAAGAGTCTAAAAGTCTCTCAGCTGGCTTCCAAGCTGCTGGATCTGCACTGCTTAGCTTGTTTGTGGTGAGGGTTCCAGTGCTTGCGAGCAGTTTTGAGAGAGCTGTATTGTTAGATATGCATATGATCTGGCAGCGTTTGCTAGAACATGTCCACTCTCATCTCTGCCTTCAATCTGGGCTTTTTTACTTCAGCATATTTCTGTCTCGTTGCATAAGTTTTCCAAGTTACACCACTGTTTCTTAGAAAAATGATCCATTATTTATAACCCCACTATTCTTAGTCTTGCTGGGTAGATTAAATATATTTATATTTCTAGCATACTTTGTGTTTTTAGAAACTGTGAAAGATTCTTTAGTTGTCCATATGGGGGAAATTCTTAACCCTGTCTTCACCCCATATAACATAAGTCTTTCCATATCAGGAACATTTCCAATTACAATTTTTGAATCTAGAAATGTATCCAATGCCCATTTATTCAATGAACCCTTAAAGAACCGTTCCATTTTGTGTGTCTTAGAAATTACATACACTACACCAGTCAGGGATAACATTGACATTAAAACATTAGGTGAAGTGAAAACCACACCGATTATCTCTTTATTATGGCACCTGTAAGTGGGAGGCAAATATTAGGCAAGTGAACATTTTCTCCTCAAAGTTGACGTGTTAGAAGCAGGAAAAAAGGGCAAGTGTAAGGATTTGAGCAAGTTTTACAGGAGCCAAGTTGTGATGGCTAGAGGACTGGATCAGAGCATCTCCAAAACTGCAGCGCTTGTGGGGTGTTCCCTCTCTGATGTCCCGGTCAGTATTTATCAAAAGTGGTCTGAAGAAAGCGGCGACAGGGTCATGGGCGACCACAGCTCACAGTTGATTTACGTGGGGAGCGAAATCCGGTCCATGTGATCCGATCCAACAGATGAGTTCCTCTAGCTCAAACTGCTGAAGGTAATGCTAAAAGGGTCAGAACTGCTTTGGCAGCAATAGGTTACCAACACAATATCAGGCAGGTGGTTATAATGTTATGCCTGATCAGTGTTTGTGGCCACCTGACCAAGGGAAAACCTTTTGGTCATATTTAAACATATCCTATACAATTGTATGCCTGCAACATTGTGGTAATACTTTGAGGAATAACCACATATGCCTAGAAATGTTGTGTCCCAGTAGGATTGTGTGTGGAGTGTGTAAATAATTTTTTTATCATACCTATAACACAGAAAGAACCTCTGTTATAGGACAACTGATACAAAAGTTCTCTAACCTGAAGACTTTTTTTAAAAAACTCAAACTGTAATACCTGTTGCCACAAGAATGATCAAAAGGTTCTGGTTCCCTTGATCTTCTGGTTGGTTGATCTTCTTTGTTACTTTGTGAAAAAGTTCGTGTGTTGCCTTATAGTTTTGTTATACTTCCCAAATATCTCTCGAAGAACTTATTTCATCCGTAGTTAACCCTGCCATTTCGATAGCAAAACATATATCTGCTTTTATGGAAATTGTAGCATCCTCAAACTTATACACTGGCTTTCTGGTTTATCGACCCAAATGATAATGCATGTTACGGCAAGGCTGTAAAAATGTCTCAATGACCGATCGGGACGAATTGCTGCCTCACAGCTCAATCGTTCCTGGGTTAGATCCATGCATGGATTTCCTTCAGGGATATATTTCTACCTTGTGTTCATTGATCCCTGGGTACACATGATTAACCTGACCAGGATAAAGCAATAACCCTAGACTAAAAGCTGTATATATCTTTGCATTATACAGAATCTCTGTTTCTTAGACTCCTTAAAAGGTCTTCATTTGTCACGTTTGTGGAACAGATCACCCTTTGGTTTAGCCAACAACAAATTTGTACCTTTTGAAAAAGATTTTCTTGTTTGCCTAAGCTAAAAGAACCAACAATTTTCCATGAATCCCTTAAACAATCGTGGTTATTTACTTCCAGTTTTAGGAAAGTTGTTATTCTCAGCCTCACTGAGGATGTTGGTTTAGTGTTGCTCATTACCCAAACTGCAATACCCATCCTACTGACAAAATCTGCGATAAGATGAGATAAAATGAGATGATATAAATCCCGAAGGAAATGCTTTTTTCCAAAAACTGCTTCAAAAGAAAAAGTACCACTGAAATATAGATAATTTAAAGACTCAAAAATACAAAAAGGTGCTACGAAATAAACTAAAATAGAGTAAAAACGTGCTAGTTTAAAAACTAAATTTGGAAGATATAAATTCAGAAGAATCTTGGAACAACGATCAAGCACAAATCTGGTACCATATACCAAATAGTTGTAACAATAAACAGCAAATGAATGCCTTGCATACTGCCAAGACTGAATTTAGTGTTATGTATCTAACCAAAGGCCCTGGGCAACCAACTGACAGTGTTTAAAAGCAGAATGTGTATGAGGTAGTAATGTGAGCTAAAATTCATTATGCCAGCCTTAAAGAGCATGTAGCTGTTTTCCTACTCGTATCCATATCTTTTTACAAGCGTGTAAGAAAAATATTGTTCTTGATGATAAAATAATGCCTAACAAGCTTAGCAAAGCTTGTAGTATTGATGTCTCATGCAGACAGGGTTTGATGCTGATCTTAGAAAGTCCTTCCCAAGACTACATTGATTTCCCCTCTGCCAAAACATGCATGTAGGTGGACTGATCTTTTCTATGCTGCCTCTAGTTATACACTTGTTTGTGAACCATCCAGATGGTGTTTCTGTGATAATCTCCAGATCCTCCGACCAGGATACTGTGTACTTCCTGATGAATTAATCCTGCACTAATGTAACCATCCAAGAGATATTCCCATTTGGGAAAGAGTGATGGCACATGACTAGCAAGTGTTCATTAATTCATCATTCAGGATAGAGGATTTGTGCTGAATCCTGGGAACACTGTGCCTGAAGTAATACAACCTGGGTGATGCATGCGTGCACACACACATACACATGCACACAACTAGAGGCAATGTAGGGTAATAGAATTTTTCGGAGACCTGGGTAGAATCCAGAGAACCCAGAGGAAACCCATGTAGAGACCGGGAGAAAATGCTAAGGATGAAAACTGGAGACCTCAGAGCAGTGAGGCAACAACGGTAGCGAACGCACAACCATGCTGCCAGGATAGAAGCAAGTTGCGCTGGGAGAATGGAGCATCAACAGCCTGAAGAAAAGAGGAATATAAAATCAAAGGCAGCATGCAGACTTGGCCAAATCCTGTTGGAACGTTTTTTTTTTTTTTTTTTCCTCAACATAATAAATCATAATTACAAGCCTGAGGAGATGTTTGTAAGCTGTTATTTGTAAGTAAGTAATGATTTAGTAGGCAAGAAACATATACCCAGGCAGTGCGATGAAGGAGAAATGCAAATGCGAATGATGCAATGCGAGCATCGAGTTCGACAGAGACTGGAAAGAAAAGCAGGCTAAAGGAAGGGATGGGTACCAGCCCCCCACCCACCAGAGAGAAAATGGTTATGGAGAAACTGAGCAAGAAGCCCAGAGGAAGGAGTTCTTGCCTTCGCTGTCTGACTAAGGTCTGTGGGAATCAGAACTGATTACGCTGGCATAATCGAATCCCTCTGATGTGCATTATGGCCGTTTCAGCTGCAGCTCAGTGAATGATAAGCATGGCTAATTTAATAATCGATTAATCCCTTACCACACCTAGGCATCTGTCAAGCGATCTCCAGTTGGTAATTATATAATAATCCTTCAATTTCCTTCTCAGAAAACTTCTCGTTCTTCAGCTTTTTTTTCTATGCATATCACTACTTCCTTGTTTTTCTCTGTAAACACAACTGATGCCAAGCAAGACTGCCTCTTCTTATTACCTGCATCCATCCATACACAACCAGGATCACTTTCCTTCTCTTTACCTCCCTCCCTGTCTTTCACCTCATACTTTTTCCTAGATCACCTCCTGTTGTCAACTCAAGGTACTACCAGAAAGAAAAAAAAGCAGTGTTTGTAACACCACAGGCCACATTTTTAACTTCTTCCTAGAGCTCAGTAAAACCGTAGCCAAGACCTCGGTACCTTGGGATCAGCCAGTCACCTAGCATTATTTCAAAACCTCCTCCCAAAGTGGCACGAGTTGCCATCGAGAGGTCAAAAGAATCTCCACCTGTCGGTGCGATTCAAATCAAGAGCACTGACACAAATTTAGTCCGAAGGCAACGTTATTGACAAGACAGGTCTGTGGGGGACAGAAGCTCCCTGGCTAGTTCTGCAGTTATTAGGCTATCGATTTGCTGAATTTACTACGGAGGATTTTCACTATACTACATCTAAACTATCCAGTGTCCTAGGATTTGCTTTCCACAAGGGCTGCAAAAAAAAAAAGAGTAAGTTTTATGAGGTTTTGTCCTTCCAATCTCTCAGTAGCATCAAGATTTCAACTTTGATTTATTTACATAACGTGAGTGACATTCGGACCGTGGAATTGGCTCTATTTCGATCAGGGTTTTAAACGATGAACCCTTCATTGTGTACCACTGAAGAGCCACTGGAGGTGGTGTTCTCATTGTTTCAAGAAGCCAGTTGAACTATAATATATACGAATATACGAAATATAATTACGACCTTGCGCCAACATGTATTCACCTAAAGCCTGGGTAAGAGCCCGGTCATGGTCAGGTAGTTTTGAGAACTTTTGTTAAAATTGGTGAAAATGGGTCGCCGGTGTCCCAAAGCTTTAGAAATGGCTTTATAACTTTTTCCAGTCTGACAGATCTCAATTAATTTCCTTCTCATTTGTTTCTGAATTTCTTTGGCATGATGTCTAGCTCTTAAGGATCTTTTGGTCTACTTCACTTTTTCAGGCAGGTCCTATTTAGGAGCTTTTTTGAATGCGAACAGGTGTGGCAGTAATCAGGTCTGCGTGTGGCTAGAGAAATCGAACTCGGGTGTGATGAACCACAGTTTGAACAGGGGCAAACACTTTTTCACACAGGGCCATGTAGTTTTGGATTTTATTTTCCCTCAGTAATAAAAACCTTCATTTATAAACTGCATGTTGTGTTCACAATTTAAACTAGTTTGACGATCTGAAACATTAACGTGTGACAAACATGCAAAAAAAAAAAAAATCAGGAAGGGGGCAAACACTTTTTCACACCACTCTATATATATTTCTAAGGACACTTGAATGTTCCTAAACCTTCCTAAAGGGAGTTCGTATTTAGAAGCAGATTCATTTAGATATGCATGACGTGTAGCGGATATTTACCAGATCTTTATCACGGTCATCATAAGGCCCCCATTCAGATATCGAGTAAATGGTACAATATTGTTTGCATATTGTAAAAAGAAACGATGCCCCACAAATTGAATACATGCCCTCCAGACCTTCTTTATACCATCGTCTTGTGTTGCACTTTTATGAACACCTGCATGGGCATTCCGGATGCTATTGGACTTGCATAAAAAATGCAGTAGCTTCTGTAAGATCCGTAGATCAATGGCCGACAGCCGTGTATAAATCAAAGCTTCAGTTCATAAGGCAGAATCTGAATTGTGTCGTACTCCTGAGTAGTAGCACATACTCCAACCTTCACGTTTAGTTCTTTCTACAGCTCCGTGACCAAATGTATGTGCACCCCTCACCATCACACCCATATCTGGGTGGTAGCTCAGTGGCTAAGATCTTTTAATTAGGTCATGAGTTCAAATCCCAGCACCACCAAGCTGCCACTGCTAGGCTCTTGAGCGAGGATCTTAACTTCTCAGCTGTATAAATGAGGTTTGGAAGTTCGCAATTGTATAGTTTTTCCGAGCACATACTTGTGCCCGATCTCAGTTGATTGACTGCATCAGTGATTAAATAGAAAGGCCAATGAGCTGAAAATCCAAAATGGCCTCCCAAGTTCACTAATACAGACTGATGAAGCAGGAACTGCAAGAAATTCAGATAAACACCAAAGGTATGGTGTAAAGATTGGAAATATAATGAGTGAATATGTGAGATACATAGTTAGTATCTAGGTGGTAGTACCCCCTGCTGGTTGGGAGGGTGTATTATCATCTACATACTGTTTTATTTCCTGATTCTTTAGGTGGAAGTCTACTAGAAAGTCTTTCTTTCGTTCTTTCTGGAATGTGGAATTAATATTTTGATAGTTATTATCCTCATCAAAAGTGAGACTAAAAGATAAATTCTTAGTGGGCATAGTTACAGATAGTACCAGCTCCAGTATTACCACATATCAGGCCCAATCAGGGTGAACTATTCAGTGTTGAACCATATTTTGACCAGAGAGAGATAGAGACAGAGTAAATAAGAGTCTTGACAAGGCCTGATAGTAATCTATTGAGGGCACTTGGAATCATGTGAAGTAGACACTGCCTGGACTCGCTCCTATCTGATTAAAAACCTTCACCCAGTCCTCGAGGGAAGTCTGATTTTTCGCTTTTGCTTTTCTCGTCTTCTTTTACTCAATGAACTGGCGTCTGCAAGGTTTTAAACAGTTATGATTAAGAGGGTTTCATGTCAGTACTTAATATAAGCTAAAGCAGCCGTTCTGAATAAAATCAACTGAAACGGTCACAAAAAGTCTTTTACTTTCCATTACAAACATCTTTACAAATCATCAGCTCCATAACCATTAAAATTAATACATTTGTGCTCATCAATAATTGGTTATCCTCAAACCCCCCCAAAAACACACACACACACACACACAGGGACCATTAAAACCAATACAACTTCGATTACAACCGTCGAACCCATTTAAAATTATATGATGTGTTCTATTGTTGTTAGTTTTTTGTGAGACTTTTACTTTTTTTTTACCATATGAGCTTTAGGTGATTTTTCAATTCCATAGTTGCGACCCCATTGACAAGTTATTTTAGCATCTATGCTTGCCAGACAATTTGCTTGCCATGTTAAAACAAGCTAAATTCCACACCTCAGAACCATATTATGCAAGTTGAAAGTACAGTAGGAATGGAATTGTTACAAACTAATCATATAAAAACACACGCTTTATAACCTAGACCTCCTGCAAATATGCTAGTTTATTTACTAACTGTATGCTAGCTCTGTATTGTTACTTAGCATAGCTGATTGCAGTCAAATAATAAGTGTGCCACAGCAGTAGAACAGGAAACTCCTTTTTTTTTTTTTTTTTTTTTATCTAAATGAAGTAACCTTCCTATCCAGCTAACGTTAGCATGATTATGAAAAACTCAGGGTGCATATAATGTTTTTCATGTGTAATATCAGCCCCGAAGTGCACGAACTGAGGATTTAATTCTGAAATTGCATGATTTGTATTCGTGCTTAACCCAGTTCTGAATACACACATTTCCCAGTGTAAGTATGGACAAATCTTTCTCAGTACAGCCTAGAGCAATGATTTTATAAATGCTTTAAAGATCTTTATAGTTAACAAAGCAGCTGTGTTTGTGCAAAAGCTGTACTGCTTTGGAAGTGCATGAAAAAAAAATCGTATTAATAATAAATATTAAAATTAATGTTCTTTTGCTTATAAATGACTACTAGAATTCTACAATGTATGTTTATTTGCTGTCATTGTCAAAACCGTATGTTGAAAAATGTCAAAAACCGATGCTTTTGCGTGTATATTTCTTTCCCATATGTATATTCTTAGCATTAGAAACACCAATAATGCATAATGCAATACATTTCAAATACTTTACATTTTTGCAAAAATGAAAAATGCATTAGCAAAAAATTACATTACATATTATAAACCTAGTATGCTTATTATATTTAAATTATTTATTAATATTAAAATTATAATTAATAAATCTCCTATTATACCATTAATATCCAAAATACTTAAAAAAATTGGGACATTTTTTTTCTCTCCATACCTAGTACATATAGTATTAGATATTATTACTCAAGTGTAAACAACCCACACACACACACACACCCAAACACCCACTCATACCCCAGCCAGTATATTTACTTTTCCTGTCATATGACTTCTGAGTATTTCATCCGACACTAATATTGGATAATCCTGCAACATTTTTCTGTCATTGCTTGCAATTGCCTACTCACCGGGGAGAACCGCTGAGGTAAGGGTGTTGGATTTATTGTTAATATAAAACTTTCTATCTCTCTCTCTTTTTTTTATCTCTTTGTTTGAGATACGACTGCTCAGTTGTGCATTCTGAAAGAATATTGTGTTCTGAGATCTTTAACAGAAGATGAAAATAAATATATACTCTTCCCTTCTTCTTTTTGTTTGAGACAGTGTGGTTTCTATTAACATAGAAGGTATATGATGAAGATAAAGATTAGATACTGGATAAAGTGTACAAGGTGGTTCTGGGGGGTTGCTTAGGATAATCCATTGGATCTCCAGTAGAAATACATGAGGCAAATCCTTCATAGAAGCAGAAAATGCAATGAAAGAAACCTACAGTGGATAAAAATGAGTAGGGGAAAAAAAATCTGAATCACAAACGTGGAGATTCTGGATTCAACAGCCGTAATGAATTCCAGTGGGATGGATGGAGCGAGAGAGGGAGAGAGACATGAACTCATTTGCATGCCACTCACTTAGCTGTTTTTGCCTTGGCGGGAGCTAATCAAATAAATAAACTGAGGCCAGGCCAAGTGAAGTTAATGGCCCTTGCTTAAAAATTCGTCTGTTTCTCAATTTCTCTTTGTTCTTCTCCGCCATATTACTTTTTTAGCACAGTTTGTGTGTCAGTGTGAATAATTCAGCCCTCAAGTTCCACAAAGGTGAAAAAAAAAAAAGAAGAAAGACCAAAGAGAAGGCCGTTACTTTAGTCCTCTTTCTCTTGTCTGATCAGCCCTGGAGGAATTTCATTTATTCATATTTAAGGAAGTGAGAGGTCACTAACATTTGTATGCTGCTGCCACCACGTATATACTGTATATATAATTTTTTGAGAAACATCCATATTCCTTTTTTCTATGAGCAAACTGAAAAAACACAAAGTGAATAAGTGGATGAAAGTTCTCTAGATGGACATTTTTAGCTCTAACAGAACAGCTTGTGTAAGATGAAGAACAGGAGAGAATATGTGATCAGACTGCCTCAAAGATGGAGGTGGAAGCTTAATGTTTTGGAGAAGGGAAGGTTGGAGACTTATTATGGGTGGAAGGAATCCTGAACCAACATGGCTACCATTATATACTTCATCACCGTGCAATTCTCTTTGGACTGCGGCTCATTGGAACCGACTTTCTTTTTAATGCTTTGCAACCATTATTCAGAGAGCAAACAGTCAGATGGACTGTTACTGTATCCATCATGGAATGTCCTCCTCAGTCACTGCACCTAAATCCTATTAAACTGCATTGGGATGAACTGAGTCACAAAGTCAGAAAGAAATCTCCAACTAGTGAAGAACACTTTTGGCATGTTCTACAAGAGACTGTTGATTGCCAAGAGTGTGTAAAAGAATTATTCATGTTTATAGGGGATTTTTCAATGGAAATAAAGTGAACTATCTATACATTTATATATTTGTTTGGTTAAAGCAAATCATACCATTACATTAACTAGTTTGTTGCATACAAACAAAAGTTACATGCTTGTGATTTCTTACTGTAAAATTGGGAGATTTTTCACAGGCGCAGTGTATATAAAAATATGTAAGAATAATCAAAATGTTTTATTACTTAAAAAAAAAAAAAATATATATATATATATATATATATATATATATATATATATATATATATATATATATATATATATATATATATACACACACACACTGATGTGGGGTTTTTTATTATTGAAATGTTTGGCTGAAATTCTTCCATTATTAAGCTAAGTTGTTTTGAGCTCATATTGTTCTTCCACATATTTATATATCTAGTCATAAAGATGTATTATCATTATCAAAAAGGAAAAACTACCTTTTTTTTAATTTTTGAATTTCCTAACAATAAAATGTATTAAATACTTATATAATAATATTATATACATTCAAATATATGGAGGTCTAATAGATTAGTATTAAATTCATTTACTATGTTCAATATTGTTAAAAAAAAATATACACATTCTGTAAATTTGCATACTCAGGAAAAATCTATAAGTACTACAACTATCTTATATTACTATCATCACATTTTTTTAATGCCGTGTTCATTTTTTTGTATTAAAATTAATGTCCTACTTGACGGCAAAACATTTCGTTGTGACACTTCTCCTTCACCCTAATTACACTCATGTAGCACTCAACATTTTTTAAAATCCCTTTTAATATGCGGTGTCATACCTCCTGCCGGCGATTGTTGCCTTCCGGAGAACAAGTTTTTAATTGACAAAAAATAAGCGCACAGGTGCTATAAATCTTATGTGTAATGAAATAGAGATCTGGAAAAAGATGTACGAATCCATTTATTAGCTTTTAACTAGTGGATCTGAATTGTGCAAGTTTTAGGTAGTTGATTGATGTGAACACGTATATATTTACCTGTAGGTTTAGGGTTTGATTAACCCGATAGATAGATAGATAGATAGATAGATAGATAGATAGATAGATAGATAGATAGATAGATAGATAGATAGATAGATAGATAGATAGATAGATAGATAGATAGATAGATAGATAGATAGATAGATAGATAGATAGATAGATAGATAGATAGTCTGACATTAAAGTGCAGATGCTGAGGATCCACTTGGACACCTAGAAAAGGATTTTGCCGACGTTGCATCACATTTTGTCCACTATTAACCTTAATGGTCTTTTTTTAGCAGTCTCTAGAGTCACTCATTTGGTTTTTTCTTTTTTCCAAGATTTGAAAGCAGATGTTCCCGTGGTGTTTACAAGCTAATGACCGTCTCGCTTCAGCTCTCGATACGTCTCACCGTACCAATTGGCAGAAGCTGCGTGTACTTAGATCAGCTATTTAATAATGGAGAGGTGTTTGCTGTGAGGTAAATAGTAAGCTTTCCAAATGAACTACAGTAAGTAGACATGCTAGTCACTTAAATAACCAAAACAGTTTGTCTGTTGCAGCCATGATGTGATGAAGCGAGGGGTGGTCTTGTTGACTTGCGCTCACGTAGCATCTATTTCCATCCAGGGTTTTTTTTTTTTTTTTTTAGCGTACTGTAGTTGAGAATGATAAATTTATAATTTTTTATTTTATTTTATTTATTTACTTTTTTTTCTCCATATATAGTGTTTTATGTGGTAAGCAAAGTATTACCTATTAACTATTGTTGCTTACGACTGTACATGATAGATCTCCACAGGAACCAATGATCTCCTCAACATTCTTTTAAGCTTTATCTTTGCGATGTATCTATAAACTGTGCACCAAAAGTTGTGTATAATTAAGTTCAAAATAAATAGTTAAAGGGAAAACTATTTGGACAAAAGTTTGTGGACACTTGAGTAAAAAAAAAAATGGTATGTGCTTTAAAATTTGATTTGATAAAAACATTTGATTCCATTACTGTTTTAATAACCTCCACTCTTCTTAAAATCTGTTCCACTTGATTTTGGAGTGCTCTGGAGATGATGTGTGCACATTCAACAACAAGGGTGCTGGTAAAGTCATGTACTGAGGTGAGGAGGCCTGGGGTGCTGTCAAAATGCTGCCATTACTATTATTAGCATAGTAAAATAGTCCACGCCCCGTTCACGTTATGATTTCATAACCTTGATGTAGTGACCTAATTAAAAATCTGCGCACATTCCAACTATATATAAATGAATGCAAATGAATAGTGTGCTGGATCAAGTGCTATTCTACAACCTGCTGATTAATAACTCATGTGGAGAATATATTGTTCATATTGTACTCTTATTAGAGGTCCATTACAGTCTTTTATGTTACATACTGCATAACAGCAAAGTTACTGTAACAACATGGACACATACATTATAGAGAACATTTCACAAACTTGTTAATTAAAAGGTATGACACAGTCCTCTGTAAGGAGACGTTTATTTGAGACTTCCGATGCCATGTAAAGAGTGGGACGTGGATGCACGTGCAGAAATTTCTTTTAATTTTTTTAAGCTGAAAGAAAATAGAGTAAGAAAGAAACACGACCCTGAGAAACACAACCTGAAAAAAGCAGCTGAAGATTGTGAGATACGACAACCATGGAAAATAAACATGAGATAAGGAGTGCTGTGAAACGTATGCATGTGCTAATCACGGGTAACAAGAAAAAGGTGCGAGTGCCATGGGACAGTCATGTGATCAGAGTGGTGGGTGATGGGAATTGTAATCCAGGGCCATTATATTGAGTTTGGGTGCAATATTGAAGTCTTGCAATTAAAGTCTAGAAAAATCCATCTATTTATTTATTTAGTAAGTTATTTATTTATAATAGTATTAAACAACATACAATAATGTGCAATTAAAAAAATAGTTCAACAATAAATTATTAAAGAAAAATAATATATATTTTAATAATTGATAATTGTGTGTGTGTGTGTGTGTGTGTGTGTATAGGGTTAGGGTTAAAAAAAAAATTACACAGGAAAAAAAAACTTAATATAAATATATCATTTTTTTTTTTTACTGTGTAATGTTTTTTTATCAGCGTTATTATTTGATTATTTATATTAATGTATTATTTATATGAATAAACATACTAGTATTTTCACTACGCACGCTATTTCACTGCAGCCACAACTGCACCTCCGCACACATCATCTCTAACAGAAGCATCGATATTATCCTCAGAAATCCCCCCCGGGTTTTCTCTGCATTTTTGTGCATTTTTTTCTTTACATTACAGTTGTCCTGGGGATTTAAAGCGTAGGCAAGTTGTGTGTTTTTGTGCAAATTCTACAGGCAAGAAAACACAAAAGTATAAATGGTTTATGTAAATGCTTTAAAACTGTTTTAAACTGTTTTGGCTTTTTCACATGATGTCCAGCTTTGCTTGCAAATGTCCTTGCAAGTGTATCTGCAAACAAATCTATTTCTTTCTTCTCTGGCAGCCACTACGGAATAAAAAAAAAGCAGCTATTAAATCCACACGTATAAATTCGAGCTTGTGCAGTTTGCTACAGGTTCAGTTTGTGAGCTCTGACTAGCCCACTGTCTTCCAATCAAAGGATTTAAAAATGTTCACGTTATTGTACACCTGCTAGATAGCCCTGGTGGTGCCAACTCGAAATCTGATTGGTTAAAGCAACAGCTTAATGAAACGTATTTTGCTATAGGAGCCTACACTGCTGATTCTGAAGGCCTCACGGCAGATTTCGTTGAACCCGGCAACACGTGATGTGACTCCAACATAAACATACACTCAACTGAGAGAAAAAGCTATGAAAATAAAAGAATAGACTGCTGAGAATAATGTAATACATATTCATGGACAAAAATATATTAAACTTTAAGTCAGAGATTCTGATTTTGATTCTAATAGAGTTTGCTGGCCCCAATGGCCTGCCACTAATTCTGGGTAATGACTAGTATAACAGCCTTATGCACTCAAAACATGCTCTACTGAGATATGCATTGTCATGTTTAAAAAAATATAATAAAAAAATAAATAATTAAATAAATAATAGAAATACTGCTGTCGGTTAATCATGCACAAACAGGTCTATTATGGAAAAACTGTAGCTCTGCTATCTGCAGTAGCCTTGTGTTGACAAGCTAATCTTCCTGTCGTTATTAGCATTTAGCGTACAGCTCGATGCCACCCCCCGAACTGCTCCAACACCACTAATCCACTTTCACGCTGCCTCTCCCTGGGCGTCGGCACTCCGACAGCGTCTCCCTCGTCCTCGCGTAAATCAAAAACATCAATTACTTGCGCTAATTAACATCTCCCCCTGCAACGACACTGCCTTTCAGAGTCACGTATCTTTCACACGCAGTTCCTCACATCGCTCGCAAACCTAGTGGTCGAATGCCACAAGGGGATGTTGTGGATTTTGTTTTTATTTTTTATAATGTGCGTTTCTCCAAACAGTTTCTGAATCCGACAGCCAAAAAGCTGCGAGCTGCTTCTGATGGGAGGCATGTATTCCAGGGAGTTGCAGGTTTACTCCCAGGAGAATCAAAGCTGTCTCCTCTTATTCTGCCAAAGAGCTACGCTTCACGCTGTATGCTAGCGCTGCTATGGAAACAGCAGCTAGCTGCCATTATTAATCCAGTCGGTGTCACTTTAAGCTGTAAATCTTACACCTATACTCTCTACTCTTCCAAAATGTCTGCCTTGTTTTTTTTGTTTTTTTACCAAAGATACTTACAGATTCCAGTTTAAAACGCATGCATCCACATTAATGTAATATATGTGAGGAAAGTTCGGCATATTCAGACTCAACTTGTGCAGGTATTTTTCAGATGACCCCTTCTGATTCTGAGCATTTTTACCTTCAAGGGTCTTTAACTGAATAATGTGTAAGTATCAGAAATGCCCTCTTCCCATGGAGTATTCCAAGCCAGAGTTTGCAGAGCACTATCCTCAATACAAACCAGTTCCACAGTGCCCACAGTCTGGGCTGAAGGTTCACCTTCCTATTTAACATCCCTGAGCACACCACCATCACAACACAGGAGTGGCTTAGGGACAACTGTGAATGTCCTAGAGTGGTCCATTCAGAGCCCTGACTTGAGCCTTATTGACATCTCTGCAGAGACCTGAAAGTGGCTGTCCACCGACAGTCCCCGTCCAACCTGACCCAGTTTAAGAGGATTTACCGTAAAATATGGCAGAAAATCCCCCCAATCCAGGTGGTCATAGCTTGTTTTGTCATTCCCAAAAAAAGACTTGAGGCTGTAACTGTACTGAGAAAAGGATCTGAATACTACTGAATGTACATGTGATTAAATTTTTCCCTTTTATTTCTAGAATTCAGATTTCACTTCGTCATTATGGGATACCTAGTGTGGGGTTCCCTGGTGGTCTTGTGGTTAGGATGCAGCGCTCTCACAGCTGCAGCCCGGGTTCGATCCCCGGTCAGGGAACCAACCCCAGCCACTTTTAGTGCCGGTCCCAAGCCCGGATAAATTGGGGAGGGTTGCGTTAGGAAGGGCATCCAGCGTAAAAACATGTGCCAAATCAAACGTGCGGAGGATCCGCTGTGGCGACCCCTAACGGGAGAAGCCGAAAGCAAGTTATTATGGAATACCGAGTGTAGATCAATGGAAAAAAACGGTCAATTTGAACAATTGCAGTATGAGGCTACAATGGGAAAAAAAATTAACAAGAGTTGAAAGGGGTTGGAACACTTTCTAAAGACACTGTAAAGGTAAACTTTATACAACTTCAGCAAACCATGAGACACTCAATTGAGGACATGCGTTCAACATCATCAATGTTGTTTGTAGTACATCTTTATCACATGTCTAATTTGCCTTTATTTTTATAACCTGGGTAAAATTACACCTGTGTTTCTGTTCATTTTGTAAAATCAGAGCAGATGCATTTGATTATTTTATGCTTCGGAACTTAATAATGCACACATCTGATGTATCGTTGGTCATAAAACTGTAATAAAATATTATTTACAGACCTTTGTTCATTATTATGTCCTGAATAACAAATCATTTTGTTCTTGGTTCATTCATGAAACATGAGAGTTACAACCAAACTAAATGTTTTGCTTTGTTTTTGTTAGGTCCCGGGTTTTTATTTTGTTGGTCCCTTGTAAACCATGGAAACACACAGAGTCCTTGAGATTTATGTTTCATTCTCAATACAGGTCCTCATAATATTAAAGCCTGTGATGCATCAGTACACTTCACAACCCATCTAGCCTTGCTCTAAAAGCAGTAACAGCTGCCATTGATAAAACTATGAACCTCCGAGAAGCTCGAGGATCGTTCGTGCAGCTGCTGTTTGCAAGTAAATAGACACTTAGGCCGCATTGTTGCCAGATACATGCTTTGTCTCATCATGAAAAGAGGATTTCTGCTGAAAAAGATCGACGGTCTTTGTGTTATAGTGCCTGTATTTCACACCTAGGCCTTTAGTGGTGACCTGCCTGAATCAGTTCAGCTCTTAATGCCATAATAATGATGCCACGGGTGTAGAAACATAAATATCATAGACAAACGCAGTATGACAGTGATTCATCAAAGACAGTTTTTTCATACAGTGAGAATGAATGCTATTATTAAAAAATAAAAAAGCAACCCAATGAACACAATTCAACAAGTGTCCTTTCACTGTAGCCACAGCTGCACCGCCCGCATACATCATCTCTAGCAGAAGCGTTAATATTAACCTTATAAAATGTGCTTTTTTTTTTTTTGTTTTCCTGGGGATTTGAAATGAAGGCCAATTGTGTGTTTTTGTGCAAATTATACAGGAAAGTAAACACAAGTATAAATGGTTCATGCAATTTCCTTGTAAGTGTATCTGTAATGTTTCATCTTCTCTGTTTGCCATTGTGGAATGAAAAAAAAAAACAGCTATTAAATCCGTAACAATATATTTGAGCTTGTGCAGTATGCACCAGATGTGGTTAGCGAGCTCTGACCCAGTCTCTCTCTGACTAAGAAGACGTGAAAATGCAGACATGATCAGATGCCTTCTATTTAAAGTTCTCAGTGATTGGTGGTGCCGGTGAAAAAAAGGTGGTCAGCTGGGTGTTTGATGTCCATTGTGATTTTTAGTGCTTGTTTCCTCACTCCGGTGGTGTTCAGTTTATAGGAATGGGCAGAAGAGCATCGATAATCTTCTCAGCAGTCTGAACATTTACATGTGTGGCATTTAGCGGACACCCTTGTCAAGAGCAACTTACAAAAGTGCTTTGAATCTCTATCAATGAATAAATCTACACTGGTACGCTAGATTACAAACTTAAATCGGACTCCAACTCGCAAGCAACTTTGGAAAGTGTTAGTGTTTCAGGAAGAGGAAGGTCTTCACCCATCGCTTGAAGATAGCCAGGGACTCTGCTGTTTGGACATCTAGGGGAAGGTCATTTCAACACCTTGGTGCCAGAACAGAGAAGAGCCTTGATGTACAGTATACTTACCTAAAAAAACAAAACAGCTATTAAATCCGTAACAATATATTTGAGCTTGTGCAGTATGCACCAGATGTGGTTAGCGAGCTCTGACCCAGTCTCTCTGACTAAGAAGACGTGAAAATGCAGACATGATCGGATGCCTTCTAGAGGGCCTCGAAATCAGCAAGTCGAAATCTGATCGATTTAAGCAACAGCGTTAAGCAACATGGAGTTTGGGCTGAAAAAAGCTTGCAGGTGCTAAATCTGAAGATAAATTAGATCCAATCTGTGGTGGCTCCACATTGCCAGATTTCTAGAAGCATGCTAGTTCTACAAGTACAAGTGTTTGTGTGCATATATAAATGTAGCCATATGTGCCAAAATCCGATCCCACACACACAGACGTCTGTTCACGAATCTGCTCCTTCGCTGCACAGCATGTCAGCTTTACGTTCTCAGCTACTTGAACAAGCAGAGCATGAACAGACTTGTTCATAATGTTGCCTGAGAATATATTATTAATCCAACACATATAGACACGGTCGCCTTGGTAACCAGGAGGATAGAGGATACAAAGGTAGTGGGGATAGAAAAAGGAGAGATTTAAAACTGGACATTTTAAGGGCTGGGTATAAAAAAAAAAGGTGGTTGATGGTTGACCTTGTTAATGACCTCTAGATGATTCTGTTGATTGCTGTCTGGACTGCGTTACTCTCGTCTGATGTTCAAATTTTTATATAGGAAAATAAAAGCATATGTTTATATTAAAATAAAAGGAAGCGAAAGGTTAAAAAATTTAACAAAACTTGTTAAAATAAAAAATACATTTGATTTAAAGATTTGAAATATACATCAATCAGGCATAACAT
Source organism: Silurus meridionalis (assembly GCF_014805685.1). Lineage (NCBI taxonomy): Eukaryota > Metazoa > Chordata > Actinopteri > Siluriformes > Siluridae > Silurus > Silurus meridionalis. The sequence continues at coordinate 29,295,204 of NC_060885.1, read as the reverse complement.
TGACATTTTAACATTGAGTGGTTAAGTAAATAACACTGATTTTATCTTTTCATCATGGCACCTGTTGGTGGGTGGCAGGTGAACATTTTGTCATCAAAGTTGATGTGTTTGAAGAGAGAAAAATGGGCAAGCGTAAGGATTTGAGTGAGTTTTACGAAGCAAAATTGTGATGGATAGACGATGTCAGAGCATCTCCAAAACTGCATCTCTTGTGGGGTGTTCCCAGTCTGCAGTGGTCAGTATCTATCAAAAGTGGACGTAGGCAGGTGGTCATAAAGTTATGCCTGGTCAATGTATCGGTCAATGAATATGTATTAAATTAGCCCCAGTACTAAGTTCTCTTTATTTCATAGCTTTTCTCGCGGATGTGCTACGTCTTGAGACTTATCAACCAATCAGATTGTGACTTGGCCACTCCGAGTTTAAGAAGGCGTCTAAACACCTTAGCATTTTTACATCCTTTGATTGTAGGTCAGAGCGCACACTAGTCAAAGTGTAAGTCACATCACTGAAGACCTAAGTGTGAAATTCATGGCAAATTCATTACCCTTAAGTGATAAGTATTGCAAAAAAACTGGTTTGCAATGTAACTTATATGCAACCTAATAAATATATAAATAGGAACTAATATATATTGCATATATTGTTTACATAATAGACTGAATGGTTGTTTACCAGGGGTGAGATGTTCATGAGGATAAGGTTTGCCTGGACGTAGAAAAACTGTTGTTTTAAAGTTCTCAGTGATTGGTGGTGCCGGTGAAAAAAAGGTGGTGAGCTGGGTGTTTGATGTCCATTGTGATTTTGGGTGCTTGTTTCCTCACTCCGGTGGTGTACAGTTTATAGGAATGGGCAGAAGAGCATCTATAATCTTCTCAGCAGTCTGAACATTTACATGTGTGGCATTTAGCGGACACCCTTGTCAAGAGCAACTTACAAAAGTGCTTTGAATCTCTATCAATGAATAAATCTACACTGGTACGCTAGATTACAACTTAAATCGGACTCCAACTCGCAAGCAACTTTGGAAAATGTTAGTGTTTCAGGAAGAGGAAGGTCTTCACCCATCGCTTGAAGGATAGCCAGGGACTCTGCTGTTTGGACATCTAGGGGAAGGTCATTTCAACACCTTGGTGCCAGAACAGAGAAGAGCCTTGATGTACAGTATACTTACCTCTTATTTTGCGAGAAGGTGGAACCAGTCGAGCAGTGCTGGAGAATCTCCGGCAGTGTGGTGCAGTGCGAGGAGTAATGAGATCTCTGAGGTAAGAGGGTGCTGGTCCATTTTTGTAGGCAAGTGTTTTGAATCTGATACATGCAGCTACTGGAAGCCAATGGAGGAAGTGCAGCACTGGGGTGGTGTGGGAGAACTTGGGCAGGTTGAACACAAGTCACCTGCCAGCAGAGAGTTGCAGTAGTCCAGTCTTGAAATGATGCACCTGAGCAGCCTGTGTGGACAGAAATATTCAAATCCTTCAGGTGTTGTAGAGAAGAAATCGACAAGAACGAGCCACATTAGCAACATGTGAGGAGAAGGGCAGTTGATTGTCTGTAGTTACCCCAAGGTTGCACGCAAACTGTCCTATAGTCTTCTAAAGTATTGTTTGGTAGCTGAACCAAACCAGACAGCAATCTACGTACATGGAACAGATGTACTGGTGCTGATTGACAATGCTGAATAAAACATAGTATAAATTAGCGAGTTATTAGCGAGTTGTTGTATTAATATTTATTGTTTGATATAAATCACATGAATCTAAAGCTACCTGAGGACAAATACAGATAAGTCTGCTAGAATAGATATGCTTTCTTCATACTTCAAGCTTTATTATTTTTTATTACAGCAGTTCCTACATGTCAAATAACCACAAAAAAAAAAAAAACAAGACAGTCACAAATATAAGTGCCACGCAAGCTTTTATCATATGACGCCTCCTCAATTTGATTTGAGCGGCTGCCAATTGGGTGTAAAAGTCTGACATTTTCACGCTTTTAATCAGCATGGACTGTGTTTAAAAAGGCTGCTATCGAAAGGCTGTAATGCAAATAGGCTGACAAAAGATAAGAAATTAATTTTCAGCTTCCGTCCCCTTTCATCCGCTTCGTCTACGCCGGCTTTCAGAGAACTACGACCCCAGGGACTTTCCTGTAATTCAGTCTTTACTGGTTATTTGGCCTTTCAGGCGATTTTTGTCAGTGCCGCCACTGCCAATTTCCACTCCTGAGTGACAGCTAAGCTTCAGGCGCCTTTGCCTTGGGGAGGGTGTGTCCTGCTGGTGAAGCCTACTGGGTGCACAGAGAAGGAACTGGCACCAGAAATAAAATTACGCACTCTTCCATTAGGGCTCCAGAAGAAAGGGAAATCCTGTTAGAGGGTGATGATTGGGTTGGAGGGAGTTCAATCTGTTCTTTTTCAGTCACCCAAATACTGGGCACTGTCATCTTTATGATTCACTTATAGTAGGATGGCTTCCCTTCCCTTCCCGTTCTTTTTTTTTTTTTTTTTTTTTTAAATCGATTACTAGATTTTTCCAATTAAAGAATATTTTTGTAAAATCTGTTTATATTTACATAAAAGTTTGTGGAATGTCTGTTAATCAAGCAGCAATAAAACTTTTGGCCTTTGGGCCTTCCACAGACTGTGACATTTCAGCAATCCTAAAAAAAAAAATCTTGTCACCTGTTAGATCGAAGTCTGCAATTCAAGGTAGTATATATCAGCAATCCCCAACCTTTTTTGCGCCACGGACCGGATTAATGTCAGACACTATTTTCACAGACCGGCCTTGAAGGTGTGGCGGATAAATACAACAAAATAAAATGGTATGACCGGCATAAAAACTGGTATTTTTTAAATATGATAATAAACGTGAATCCTCTGTGTTGTTTTTTTGTTCATTTTTGCTCGCTTGGGGGTTTGAATTTAGCGGTAATGTATTATGTGTTAGCGGCCGGAGCAGCCCCTTTAAGAAGGTAGCGGATGGAGGTAAGACGTGACCGAGGCATCATGACATGCATCAAGAGTGAGTCATAGACAGATGTGGCGGAGAGAATCCGGTAATTTTCCAAAATAAAACATCGTTCAGAATCAGATAATGAATAAAACAGAAATAATGTAAGTTATGTATTCTTTCTGTGCAGCCCAGGGATTGGGGTCCACTGGTATAGAGCACAGGTCCCCTACCATAGGGTGATGACCCAGTACCAGCGTGTGAAAGAGTTGATCACGGGGTGGCATTTTCCACACTTACGAAGGTTAGGCTAACTATTATAATGAGTGTTGAACAAATATCTATTAAAGGTTTCTTTAGTGGAGGAAGAAAGGATCAAGAGATGGTGAGAAGAAAGAGAAAGGCAGCTATTGATGAGAAAAAGGATAATATAACCAAAAATATTACTTTTTATCTTAAATATGGTTTTGTCTAAACGGAATGTTCACATGGTCCAAACTCCGTTTGTGTAATATGTGGAGATGCACTAGGTACTAAACCACTGAAGCTTGCTTTGGCATCTTGAACCGTTGAAAGGAATGGATTATGTATATTTATATACACACGTATATTGCACTCACTCCCACACACACCCCAGCAGGTCCGTGAGAATATTTTTAAAACACAACCAGTCCGTGGAATACAAAAGTTTGGAGTCGCCTGGTATAGAAGCATAAAACAAAATCAGCATGCAGTAGATGTAAATAGAGTAAGATGTTTTTGTGCTTTGGCAATTGTAAAATGTTCTTTGTGTTCAAACAAAACTGACTGCACTTGTTCAACTGGGAACTACAATTACTGCTGCATTTTTATCGGCTAGTCAGTAGCCGTAAGGGCTGAGATGGGCATCCTAATTTTCTGGCTCTGTCAGAAAATCTTCACAGGCCATCATTGGTTACGAGACCATTAGAATGGTAAGTTGTACCACTCTTGCAATACAGAGTCCATCCACTGTTGGTTTTTTTGTTTGTTTTTTGTCCGCGACAGCCCAAAATCATTTTTTGTGTGTGTATGTCACCATATAAAAAATGCTGCATTCTACCATTTACATTTACAAACATCTTGAAGAAACACTTATCCAGAAAAACTTGCATTTATCTCATTCATGCAACTAAGTAGCTATGGGGTTAAGGGCCTTGCTCAGGGGCCCAGGTGTTGCAGCTCAGTGTGCCTTGGATTTAAATTCACAACCTTCAGATACAAATTCTAACGCCTTAACCACAAAGCGACAATCTCTCATTGTGATTGTATCATTTGTTTTTTTGTAATATTGCATTGTGTCTACACTCAAGCCTGCATCTTCTCCATTGTGTAATTTCTTTCTTTCTCCCCGTATATATTGGACATTCTACATAGTTGCTCTGCAGAAAGACTTCAAGTGACCCAAGACAAATCTTGACTCGCGTCTCTAATCTCTTTTGCCGAGAGCTGCTTCAGCCTAATCGATTAACTTACTGTAGCATAACAGAAGCTTTTGTGTATGAGCTCCGGGGTGCGACCTGTGATTGATTGCAAGACTTTATTTTACAAGTGTATTTCACAGCCAGTGTATTTTGTTTATGCCTCGAAAAAACATCTTGTTATGCGTTAAGGCATCGCCACGTTATGTCTCCGGCCTTTGTTTGGGCTGCTTTGTTCGGCATGGGAAACTTCCACACGCGATGGCGTTATTTCAGCATTTATTTTAAACAAAACAAAAAAGCGGCAGCCATTTTGAAAGAAAAGAAATGAGAAAATGAACACACAGCTGATGTGCTGTTGGCTCGAACAAGGATTGGATGCAGTCCAGTAATAGCTCCTCTACTAAATCAGGTTTTACACTCAATAAACCTCGGATGTCACGTGTAAATTAGGTGGAACACGTGTGAGAATGCCCATAACAAGTTCTGTTATGGATGCAGAGATAAGTCTAACTTAAGAGATAACAGATAATGGGTGTAAGAGAGGGGGAAAAAAACGCATGCTGTAATTACAGATTCCATTTCTTCGCCGTATCTTGATTCGACCCGCTGACCTTAATAGCCATTAGCAGAATAATGTTGTTGAATACTTAAGGCTTGGAAAATGGACGTCTCGGGGAAGTAAAAAAAAAAAAAAGTCGGCACGTCCATCGTCAAAGCGAGCTGAACCTTTATTAGTTTAAAACGCATACAGAGCCCTAGAAAGCTTGTCCAGTTCTGGGCCCTGGGAAACTCTTTTAATCATCTGAATTGGAAAAATGCTTTAAAAAGACGGGTTCTTCATATCAACCACCCTCATTTTTCATAAAACCTATGTACAAGATTTCTTTTGGACACACTCTGAATCCTCAATGTTTCATGTGGGTACCTTTTTAATTCTAGCAAAGTACGGCTGAATTCTCAAATCTGATTCGTCAGAAGTTCTTTGAATTCTTGCCACTTTGTGTAGTATAAGTCAAATTAAACACTGTGGAAAAGTGTGGTTATGGAAAATCAACTCAAAAATCAACTTCAGGGTAGAAGCAGTAACTCTGCTTCCTGTAACGTCATACCATACCATACACGTGTTTATTTCCTTAAATATCATATAAGTACCGTATTTTCCGGACTATAAGTTGCTACTTTTTCCCCCACGCTTTGAACCCCGCGGCTTAAACACTAAAGCGGCTAATATATAGAATTTTCCTGGGTTTTTCCCGGTTTCACAAACTTAAAGACAAAAAACTGAGCCCCAAAAAATTAGACCAATGAAATTGCCAAACGGGTTCAGGTGAACCAGTGAAATTCTTTATATCAAATCGAGCGCTCCCACTGAATCGGGCCGCACCACATCATAAATATGGATGAGGTTTCTCTGACGTTTGACCTGCCGCTCACTCGGACTGTCAACAGGAAATGCGAATCATTCGTAACGCTGAAAACAACCGGGCATGAAAAAACACACTTCACCTGTGTTCTGAGCTGCACGGCATCGGGAGAAAAGATTCACCGATGGTGATTTTTAAACGCACAACGATTCCAAAAGATAAACTCTCGAGAGAAATAGTTGTGAAAGGAAGGAGGAAGACAATGAACAATGACTCTTGGTAGACTACTGTTTAGATACAAGCCGTGTAACAGACACTGTCTTTCGTTAAAGCCTGTGTAAAGTTCATTAGTTTCAGTGTAGACACCTGCGGCTTATAGACAGGTGCGGCTTATTTATGTTCAAAATAAAAATCTTTGTCAAATTCAGTGGATGCGGCTTATATTTGGGTGCGCTTCATAGTCCGAAATTACGGTATTTGTCTTATTTTTGTTAAATCAATAGACCTTTTGTTGAAACCTGTCATGTCAAAGCACTACTTTGACTCCATTTCCCAACCCACGTGATGGCTTTCAAATATGGATGCCACAGGTTCCACTTCCCACTCTGTGTACACACACACACAGTCACTTTTACTGCAAATCGAAGTATACGCTCAGGTCATGTGACACGTCTTTTCATGTGTGGATTTTGACCTTGCTTTTTTATTTGAGTTTGGGCTTTTATTCATTATTCCTCACTAAATTATTATTTGTAGAAATTTCTTTGATTATATCATGGAAGATAAAAAAAAAAATACTGTTACTTGTGTGACCACAATGACAAAAGATTTTGGCATTAGGCCTTGGTTTTCTAAACCGCAATTTATTTTTCTTATAAAGACTTGCATGCCATTTAGATTCCATGTGCATAATCCAGAAAGGTTTTAAAAAATGTTTATTTATTTATTTATTTTTTAATTTGCATTACATCAGACTTTGATATGCTCTAAACTACTTCTCCCCCATTCACCTTCTGTTCATTAGTACCAAACATAAAAGACGGACCAAAATTGGCACTGCGTTCACAAAAATCCAAAATGGCAGGTGGTTAGACTTGCTTTGAAACGTATAAACAACCTTTCCAACTTTATCTGTTGGCCGACAGAAAATAGGAAGAGAAGGAAAATAAGCTCTTAAGCCACTGTGTATGGTGTTGGAAAATGATATACAGGCGGCACCTGGAGCAAATTTCATTGCTTTAACAGAAGCAGATGTTTGCGACGGGCATTAGGAAGCCTGCCTGAGGAAAACGAGACATTTCCGCCTGCTTTAACGGCAACGGAACATGTCGATACATCTTTAGTGCAACGACGGAAGCGTTTTGTCTATCTTTGCACATCTGGAGCCTTCCCATCAAGCCATTATGGCATGGAGGAGGACTATAAAGCACAGACAAATGACGTGCTATGCTCGCTACTGTCTCTTTGGAAGTATTTGTTGTTGTCTTGGCATTTTAAACCGTGACCTTTTGAGCCAACTTGCACTTTACGTTCGGATTATTCTCTTTAATGCCACACTGTAGCACCTCGTAGCAGTTGTTGATTTTGAAGAGCTGCTGCTAAATAAAGCTGGGAAATGGCGTTTGCCTGAGGTCGCTACGAGCACGTAATCTGTACTTGTTGCCTTGAATTATTTAACACAATCGAATTGGATTTTTATTGCACTTTTTTACAGTACAGATCTGTCTCCCTTTTATAGCACAGGACACCAGTGCCATAATCCTTAACAAGCAAGTCAAAGGCAGCAATGGCAACAAAAAAAAAAGATAAAACTAAAAAACCTCATTCAGACAGATGGAGAAACTTTAACAACTCAACATGAGGAGCTCATAAATTATTTATATTTATATGGAATAATTAACTAGCTAAGAGAATAGCAGTTAAATCAATAATTTGGAGATAACTAGGGTCTACTGTTATTACACAGCTGAATGTACACAATTGTACAGGATGCCTAAAGATGTGGTAGCATTGACATTCCCCCATCACCTGAATATGGGTTTGGAGTAGAAGAATCTCCTGCTATAGAGCTCCAACCTCAACCATAAACACCTTTGGAATGAACTGGAACGTTGACCACCTCCTCACCTCACCTACGTCAGTACTTAACTTTGTTAACGCCTATGTGGCTGAACGGAATCTCTTAAATCTCTGCAATCACACTTCAAAATCTAGGCGAACATCTTCTGAGAAGATTGGAGATTATTCTTAGAGCAAATGGGGATTACAGGTTATATGGGATGTTTAAAAAGCACATCTTTTTTTCTCTCTATATAGTCAACTCAGATATTTTTCAGAAAGAATCAAATTTACTTTCAAGCCTCCAAGATTTAAAGAAGGAACTTGAGAAGTAATATCAGTTTTATTCTGTGGTACTAATCCCCCCCCCACCCCACATGCCCTGTCCTAATGCTTAATCAGCTCCAGTAAATTTAATTACCAGATTTCCTGATGGAATCAAGTCAGCAGAAGACTTTAGGGATTTTGGAGCTTCTGCAATTACCTTTGCAAAACAAGGAAAAAAAAATAATAGGCAAAGATGCTGTAGAAGCATTACCAGTTTAAAAAAAAAAAAAAAAAAAAAGAAATATTTGAGCTTTAATTAGTAGCAGATAGTGATGCTGGCCCACGTTTGGTAGTCGACATTTGCTTTGGAGTTTTACAAATCCAGATGGGTTGTTTTCCTTTTTTCCTCATCTCCCAAAGACATGCCAATTGGTAGAAGTTTTTTTTTTCGAACCCTTAATTACCGCTAGGTTACTCGCACACTGTAACAATATCCGTTCTGCTTAGGGCTTTTTATCATAATCCCACAGAAAACTGCAGTTGGTGTGGCCTGGCAATTAATTTTTTTTTTCTTTATTTTTTATACATTTTCTTTATTTAAATCACCAAAATGATCACCAGGTGGTTGCTACGGATGAATAAAATTGCTCAGTGCTGTAATAAATTATAACAATTCCCAATGCTAAGCATTTCTGAATGAAAAATATATCCCCACCGAAATATTATTTCTTTACTTGTGTATAGTTTGAATCCTTTTCAAATCTGTGTTCAAATCCAATGTACTATAATCTATTCATTTCCCTTAAAACATACCCTTTAACATGAACACATACATTATTGTGAAATCTTTTCAAGAGTCCCAAGAAAGTCACGATTTAAAGCATGATGGGATGATTATACACATTTCCTGGTCATAAGAAGAAGAAGAAAAAAAGAGTTTTTTAAACGAGTTTGTATTTTAAGTGGCGAGAAATGTGATGCCGTTACACAAATTATGGCTTGAAATCTAAAAGTGTTCTCAATGTAGTATGCTATTTGCTATTATGAATGAAAGTTGATCATATTTTTTTCTATGGTTAAAAAGAAAATCATATTGTGTAAGCCATTAAATAAGCTTAATGTGACATGAACTGATTTTTTCTTCAAGCTTCTTCACTGAGGGATCTCTCGCCCCTTCCCCCTGTTCTGTTCACAGCTTTGTGTAGCAAAAGCTCACATTGCTAAACTTTCAAATTCCTGTCTTGGTTTGCAGTGCTGTTGTTTTTGTAATATCTCCACCTCGGTCTTCGTTGCTCCCTCTCTTTGTATCTGTTCTTTCACTTCCTTGTTTGGTTAATGTGTGTATGTGTAATTAAACACACCTGGGAGTTTGCTGCTGCCATATTTGTAGGCTGCAATTTCCTGATTAGCTGTGATATGACAACATCTATTGCTAATGTTGCTAATTTTTGAAATCTATTGCATGCTAGGATGGAGCCAGCTGAGTTTTGTTTCTTGCTAGCTCGTTAGCCTAACCGGTACGTAACAAGACCGTTGATCATTTTCTATCTTTCTCTTCAATGCTATAAAATTGTACTCCTTTTGAAATCCCTTGTTTTTCCGATTCGTCCAGTCCTTTCCTTCAGCTCAGATCCTCTCAGGTAGCATGAGGAGCTAAAGAAAAGCTCTCAGGGTGGGGGCAGGGTGTTGGATTTTGGACCACGTTAGCCTTTCATTACGACATCTTTAGCGCTGTGGAATACCAAGTGGCAGAAATGACAGCTGGCGTGCGGTGCTGAATAAGGACTTATACGTGCATTTGTTTGTATGTGTGATCAAGAATGGCAGGCGTCAGCTGCTCGTCACGGTGGGTGGCTTAGTGCTGGAGGCAGCTACGAAAGTAACCGTTCCCCCGCTGTCACCAGGGGACTCGTTCACATCAGGAGTTTTACGCTCGCTGTTCCCTCTCTTAGAACTGGAGCGTGTACAAGTTGGCCTGGAAATTAAAAGATTACATACAGGTACACGAGTCCCTGCGTAGCTTTTGGCAGCTAGAGGAATTTGTTGTCTCTCTCAGAAAGCCGTGGGCATCTGTCAGGGTTTGGAGTGAGGGGAAAAAAACATTGCTGGAGTTTACTCCTTAGAGCTTTAAAACCAACACTGGACAGATGGAGTCTGAATTCTGCATCATCCTTGACCACATTAACGCCATCAACAATACACAGAGAGAGAGATGCCTCAGATCTGTTTTGCACTCTCTTCCTCTCAGTCCATGGCCTAATTATTCCTCTTATGGTTGCAATTTAATGGCACCTTTGAGTTCCATCACCTTTCAGACAAATAATTGCTACCATTCTGGCTGCTCTCAAATTTCCTTTATTTCCCTATTCATTTTACTAGGAGTAGTTTTTTCCCTTTCTACCTCTTTTCATTTATTTGCCCATCCATCCATCCAGCCATGCATCCATCCATTTTATTAATAAAAGGTTTTTCCTTCGTCCTCCATTCCTTTTTTTTTTTTTAAAGCCACTTACTTTATTCCCGTTCTTTTACTAACTGTACTTCTTTTCTTTTAGTCCTTTCGTTTCCTTTCACAAAGAGTACTTAACTCCTTTTCTCCTTCCCTTTACTAAATCTACTTTCTTCCTTTCTTTCCTTTTTTCTTTTAATAATTTTGTCCTTCCATCCTTCCTTCCTTCTTTCCTCACAGTTATCCTTTTAATAGTGGTACATTCTTTCTTCCTTCCTTCCACTAAGAGTGCATTCTTTTTTCTTACTTCCACAGAGTATTTATTTCCTTCCTTCCTTCTACTTAAAGTATTCCTTAACTTAATTTTAAAAATGGTAACCTATTCTCTCCTTCATTCCTTCCTTTGTTTCTCTTACAAGGGTACCTCCTTCTGTCCTTTTTTCCTTCTGTTGATCCTTCCTTCCTTTTAGTAGCACTACTTCATACTCACACTCACAATGCACTGGATATTCCTTCAGTTCTGATTTATGGGTCATTTTTTTTCTTTTTTACTGAGGGTTCTTACATCCTTATATTAAAAGTAAAAAAAATTTTTCTCCTTCTTTCCTCAATTTTACTAATGCTACTTTATTTCCTTTGCTTTCCTTCCTTGCTTCCTTCCTTCCTTCTTCTGCAAGTATTTCTCCGTTCTACTATGAGTACTTGCTTCCTTTCTTTCTTGCTTCATTCCACTAAGAGTACCCTTTTGCTTCATTCTGTCAGTAGCTACATGTAAATATAAAACATTTGTAAAATCTGTTTTGTTTTCCATTTCAGCTCTGATCCTATAAATGAATCTATTTGTTCTTATAAGTCCCTTACAAATTAAATTCTTCAGCGAAGTCTTATCTCAGCGCATCAGTTACATTCACAAGGTGTTCTCCTTTTCCCGAGAGTTTTATTATCTATCTTTTGAAACCCATTCTAATCTTCCATGATATCCGATAGCATCTGATACTTTATCTCATCATTCAGACTTCTGATTGAGACATTCAAGTCATACCCTGGTTCTGCTGATGACTTTAATGCGCGAGTGCGTCTTTCATCTCCACCAAGCTGTAATTATCCCAGATTCCGTACTCTTATGTTCGGCTATAATTTCACGTTCGCAGGGGGACCAATGGAGGTTCGGCACGCAAATGATATTACTCTGTAATTTAGCCACTTGGGAAGATAAGGATGTCGGTAAATCGAAGCGTGTTTATTTTCCCTTGCGTTTTTAATTTAAAAGCGTGTCGGCGGCAGCACTCGAGTTTTCGGGGTATGTCTACTTGGGTTGAGTGGCTCCATGCGGAGATGGCGATATTAGAAGAGGTGCAAATACAGAGAAAGAGAACGACAGACTTTGGCAAAAAGCTAGGCTAAACACTTTAAAGACAAAACACGGCCTGAGTGTGTAATTTCTCTTATAGTTCAATGAGTGAACGAAAGATTAACAACATTTTATTGATCAATCAAACAGTTTAAAGGTAAATATAACATTGTTTTGCATCTTAATTCACTGTGAACAAGAAGTTCTGAGTTCAGGCCAAGAATCCAACATTAGGACAGGCATCATTAGCTCACTTCACTGTATTCTCTTTCTTTTTCTGTCTCTTTTGACCCTTAAATCTCCTTTGACCTCCTGTCACCTTTCACCCAGACACCTTTTTTTTTTTTACTTTATATGCTCGTGTCCAAAAGAGAAAAGTTGCCAGGAGTGAATCTCCTCCCTGAGAACTTGAAAAGGGCAACCTGCCCCACTGTGTCCGTGTCTCTTTAAAACCCACAGGGGGTGCTATGGGGACGCCACTTTCACCCAGTTCCATCACCGAAACTCAAAAATTCCTGAGTTGTGGTGATGGCATTTCATCAAATTTGTGTATGTTGAGGCCAAAACGAGGTTTTGTCACATGCGGGGTAGAAAACACCGCTAAGCAGGACACAAGGGCAAGCTGTCTTTATTTATTTATTTTTTTTATTTCAGTTTTTTTTTTCCCGCCATCTGTTCCTAAGAGTTTGAACCTAGTGGGATTTCTTTATGTCAAACCAACAGTTAAGGAGCAGCTGGCTTTAATGTCGGGAGAATTTGTTTTTTTTCTGCGGTCCGCGATTTTTATGCGTCTTATCTTAAAGCATGTTACTCAGTGACTGTGTGAGGAATGAAACACTTGGGGGCATGCTGTTACTGGAAAATAATGATCCCTACAGATTTATTTTTTCCTATAAAGGCGCACCCTGAAGCATTTTATTCTTTTAATGCAATGTCGGGTCACTTCTGGACTCTTTTTTTTTTTTTTTTTTTTTTCTTTTTGATGGCCACCCAGGACTACTTTTCCCATACCTTTTGTACGGTCAAAATCCCCCTCATAGTAATCAGTCGCACCTTTTTTTTTTTTTTGTTTTGTAATCCAATTACACACTCGGAACAACCAGCGTTTGATAGGGATTTGTATCCATTCAGATCATTATGAAGTATACGTTGATTGGTTTGTTTTCTACTGTTTGGCTTGTGTGTTGATTTTTTGGGGTTTTTGATCATGCTCTTGTTATGGTTTTGCCTAGTTTGTGGTATCTGACCTGTTTTGCAGTCACAATATTTGGATTTGTCTTCCTGTTTATTTATGTATAATCCTCATCTTAATCTGCATTATCCTCAATCCTTCCTCTTCCTTCCTATATATATATATATATATATATATATATATATATATATATATATATATATATATATGAAGGAAGAGGAAGGATTGAGGATATATATATAATAAATTAAATCAATCAATAAATATAAATAATATAAAATATCATTAAATATCATTTATAAAATAAAATGATGGATAGATGGATAGATAGATGGATGGACGGATGGACAGACGGACAAAAAAAAAAAGCAAGTTCCTTATGATGTTACTACGAGTCCACACTCAAGATAATTTCCATAAATGTTCTAAAGAAAAGAGTTCAATAGACCATATCAGTTTATTTATTATTGATTGTAATCATCTACTGTACAAGCCTATGTATGACTTACTATAAATACAAAAATATTTCAATCGCACCCTTCTGACCAATCAGAACCTAGAATAAAGCAGCTGTGTGCTAAAACATTTGCTCATTCCTTCATCTGATTCCATGGAAGACATAAAAGGTGCAGATGTTAACTTCAAAACTATTTGATGCGTAATAATCCATTATTGCAAACATCTATTTAACTCGGCAGTCAGCGTCTCACGTATGCAATCGTAGCTCGCCTCAGCAGCCAATAACAAGCGTTATTTGATCATCGTAATACCCGGATTATTATCAAAGCCCTGTGGATTGAAATGGATGCTGAGAATATTGGTATTAAACATCGACAACTTGAAAAAGAACAAGCGAATGAAATTTATTGAGCAGTTTGACCGGGATTGTGTTTAATTATGTTTGTGTGAATGTGAGATTTTCTCAATGCTGGTTTTTTTCCCAGTCAAAACAAGCCGCCACTCGAAAGTTTTGGAACACCTGCTCCTTCTGATGTGTAGCGGCGTTTACTCCGCATGAGCGATACAGACACAACAAAAAGTCATGTTTTTTTAAATAAGGAGAAATGCGAAAACACATCTTTCACCAAAAACATAAATATCGGTTTTTCGAGTCTTGATTGACTCAATTTCGGTCTACGTAGGTCCAGGTCCAGGTTTGAGGCTTGATCAGGTTTTAGATTAGACAGGATAAAGTTTTGCTTCACAGTAAAGCTTCATGTGGTATTAATACATCAACATTAGTTTCATTTAGGAATATTGAATGTACAGTACATCATCTATACATTTTTCGACAATCTGATTTTGTTTCCCAACACACTTTTTTCCTCTAATACGCCTGAAAAATCTACTAAGAGGAGAAAAAAAATTAATAAGCACTACTAAAGTACATATCAAAAGTTTGAAAAACTTGACTTTTAAATGACACATGTATGCTCATGTTGTTTCTATGTTACAAACTAGGTGTTTTCACAGTGTGCAGATTTACTTTGACCAAACAACCATATAAACGTTCAAATGTTCCACTTTACTTAGATTTAAAAAATCCTCCCTCAGCATGAATAACAGCTTTATACACTCTTGGCAGTTTGTTCAGCTGAAATACTTCAAAATGCGTTTTGTAAAACTTGCCAAATATGTTCTTCACTAGTTGGAGATTTCTTTCTGAGCTTGTGTTAAAATTCATCCCAGAGCAGTTCAATAGGATTTCAGGTGCGGTGACTTGGCAGGCCATTTCATGATGGATAACACTCCAGCTGACTGTTTGCTCTGTTTGCTTGGGCATATGCTTCGTCTCGTCTTGTCGTATGGTGAATTCGGTTCCAATGAGCCGTGGTACAGATGGAATTGCACAGTGTTGACGTAAGGAATGTAGCTATTTTTATTTTAGTATTCCTTTTACTCGGAATAAGCGTCCAACCTTCCATGCTCTATAACAACCCCAAAGAATTAAGCTTCCACCTCCATGTTTGACTGTGGGGGTGAGGCATTCTTCTACCATAATATCTTCTGTTTTTAATCTTACAAAAGTTCTTTTGTTCAAGACAAAGATGTCAAGTTTGGACTCATTTGGCCAGGAAATTCTGTACCAGTCATTCAGCAGTGTGTTTGCCTTTTATTTAGTTTGTTGCATAAAACCAAAAGGAACATGCTTGTGTCTCAGTCTAGGTGTTTCTTAAAAATACAGTCATTTCTTTGGCTAAAAAATTGAAAGTAAGAAAATGTGTAAAAGGTAAAAAAAAAAAAAAAAAGAAAAAAAAAGTTCCTCATAGTTGCAAAGTTCTCAGTCGGCTCTCAAACTGCTGATTGTAGACATGGAGAGATTATGACGTAGCTGTAAAAAGGTCTAATTCCTGTTCCACTGACCAAATCAGAACCAATACCTGAGTGTGCATTCAGGATGAGCTAGCTTTCCTCCTGCGCTCCACACAAATGAATGGTGAGATTAGCGTTAACAATAACAGCTGGATGGGCCGGGACGCCGGTAGCGTAAGCAAGAGCACTATCTTCAACTCAAATAAAATTCTGAGTAAACGACTCTCTGCTTCCAAGACCTTTGAATGACTTTTCCACACCATCAGAAATCAATGCTCAGCCGGGTGGGAAAAAAATGGACGATGTGGCTGCAGGTATAAAAAATGCTCCGGAACATGTGATTTTGACAATCCATAATCTCCGCTTTGTTCCAGCGGCGCTTGGGCAACGTCACTTCTTTTTCCTCAGCACGAATCGATGACCTTTTTTGTGCTTTTAGTGCTTTGGCATATAAACCTGCCCAAATGCCCGGCAGCAACCTGTGTCTTATTTAATGCCAAGGCAACTTTGGAAAATGAGATCAACGGGGCCACTCAGTCACCTTTCTGCCGTAATCAGATATTAATTGTAATTGTTACCCTTCTCAGTGGGGTGTCAAAATATTCACCTTGAAGACCTTTCCTTCATCCTTAAAAAAAAAAAATGAATGTGATTTGTATTAAAACGTTTTTTTTTTTTTTCCTTTCCTTAGACAAGAGAGCCAACTGAGAGTTAATCAGGTACTAGTCAATTGATGCTGTTAAAACTTTTTGCTAATTTTCTCCCATTAATACTTTCTTCTGATTTCCTGAGGCACATTTGCATAATATTTTCGTTCTACACAATTGTATTATTTTCTGTTAAAGTCTGGACTGGATTTAATAGTCAGATTTAACTGATCTGTTTAGGTTTTAGAAAATGAGCAATGCTTCTGGGCCACTCATGAGAGATGAAGAAAGAAAGGAAAGAACAAGGGAAGGAAGGACTGACTTGTCTTTGTATATTGAACAAAGGAAGGAATGAAGGAAAGGAAAGGAGAAAGGAAATATTAGTCTGTCAGATGAATGAAGAAATATCAAGACTGGAAGGAGGGAAAAATCGTCTTTTTAATTTGAAAAAAGGAGGAGGGAATGAAATACTAGGCTTTGTAAATTGAAGGAAGAAAGCAAGGTAAGAAAATAGGAAAGAATCAGATTTATAGGCCAAGGAATTTGTTTTCAGCTGTTAGTGATTCTCAAAGTACAGACATAAATAAAACTATACATTCAGCTTAGACTATACAAGACAAAACAGACAAGACGGGACAAAAACAGACTATACAAGACAAAGACAGTGTGAGACAATATAGACTGTATGAGGATTAAATAGGGATACTGATTATATGACAGATCAGTAATGTACATAAAGTGTACATAGAGTGCATGGTAGTGGAAATGACAGTATTTAGGACTTTATACAATATACAGCAGCCATAGTGTGTGTAACATATACGGATAATGTGATTATTGCAGTACTTATAGATATGATATAAAGCAGGTAATATAGTTATGGTTAGTTGTTAATGAGGCTGATTGCCTGGGGAAAGAAACTGTTCCTGTGTCTGACAGTTTTGGTGAACAAAGTTCTGTAGTGCCTGCCAGAAGGGAGGAGATGAAAATGTGTCCAGGGTGCGAAGGGTCAGTAGTGATTTTCCTGCCCGGTTTTTGGTTTTTGTTGAAAAAAATCTAGTCTTTGTAAATTAAATGAAGCATGAAAAAAAAAGAAGGAAGATGGAAAGGAAAATCTAGTCTTTGTAAATTGTAGAAAAGAAGGAAGGAAAAAATAGAAGGAAAGAAGGATAGAAAATGAGTCTTTTGTAAATTGAAAGAAAGGAAGGAAAGAATAACTAGTTATTAAATGAATGAAAGGATGGAAGGAGAAAGAAAGAGAAGAAACTCCTGAGTAAAATTAAGTAAGGAAAGTACAAAAAGAACGGTAAGAGATTTTTCGTGGTAGCAAGGAGTAAAGAAAAACTACTTAGGAACCGTGTGGTGTGTGTGTATATGTGTGTGTATGTATATATATATATATATATATATATATATATATATATATATATATATATATATAATACACATACGTGGTCAGTAACATACTCGTTCTAACTAACACACGTGTTCTCTCTGGATTTATCTCGAGACGTTTCATATACGCGCCCGCGCTCACTGTGATCCAGGAGCCACTCGAGCACTCGCTGCTCTCTGTGTTTGTTCCGGCTCATTAATGACTTTGGACATTAATTTAAAAATGCGAGCAGCCTTCTGCCTCCTTCGAGAATAAGCAGCGTGAGCATGTGGATTTGTGAACGTTGCCACAAGAAAAGACGTGTGAAGCATAATCAGTTTTTTTTTATACAGATTGTAGAAATGACAGAACAGTTGTAGAAAGAAGAGAGAGAGGGAAGAACGATCAAGCAGTCAGTTACAACCCATCATTTATTCTATATTAAGGATGGTTCAGAAAGTGGGTTAGAGAGACAGAAAAAGTGAGATGAAGACAGAGATTGAATGTAAGAGTCAAGGAGGGAAATGAAATCAGAGACCAAAAAATTAAGTAAGGACCATGAGATGTTGAGAGAATTAAATGAAGAAACTGCATGTGAGAGAAAAATCAGACAAAGAGAGACAAAGAAGAGAGGGGAGAGAGAGAGAGAGAGAGAATAAGATGGAGAAACGGTGTGGTTGAGACTTTGAGAGACCGAGAATGAGACTGAGGAAGTGAGACCAAACAAATAGGAAGTTAATGAGATATTAAGAGGGGTTGAATGAGACACAGCGAACATAAAGAGAAGGAAGAGAAAATACACTGAGAAATGGATAGAATGGAAAGAGGGGTAGAGAGAATGTATGCTAGAGAGAGAGAGAAAGCAAAGAAGAGACAGAATGAAGAGAACATGAGACAGAGAGAGGAAATGAGAAGTAAGAGACAGAGTATAAGAAAGATGCAAATGAGAGAGAGCATATCACAAAGAAAAGCAAAAACATATGAAGCAGGCAGGTGGATAGATGGAGCGTGAGACATAGAGAGTGACAGAAAAGAATGAGAGACACCAACAGAACAGACTGAATTTGAAAGAGAGAGAGGTTAAGGCAGGCAGGGGGAGAGGACATGACAGCAAAAAGACAAAAGAGAGAGAGAGAGAGAGAAAAGGCAGTGTGAGAATGTATGACAGAGAGAGTAAAAAGACAGGTTAAAGAGTATGGGGAAAGAGTGGTGGTGAGAGACAGGGATTCAAAAGAACAAAGTATAAGATGAGATTGGAGATATTGGGAGACAAGGAAAGATAATGAGAGAGGATTCTGTGTGAGAGAAAAGAGAAAAAAAAGAGAAACTATCTGAGACAAAGATAGTGAGAGGTTTCAAGAGAAAATGAATCACACAGAGAGAGAGAAAGAAAGAATGAGACAAAGAGATGCACAGGAGGGAGAATGATGGAAAGAGAAATACTGGATTGAGAGATTGAGAGCGACAGGCACCAGGGGAGAGAGAAAGTAAGAGAGAGAAGGAAAGAAAGAAATGTGTAGGCTGCTGAGTAACAGAAATAAGTCCTGCAGAGCTGCACATCACATTTTCATAGAAGTTTCCACAGAAATCAAGTCTCTGAGCGATGATTACTCTAATGTGTAGTATGTCTTAATGCATAGTGTTTGAAGTGTGTATAGTGTAGTGTGTATAAATTATAGTACATTGTGTAAATGGATGGATGGATGGATGGAGTGATGGACGGATATTGTGCATCGTGTGTAATGCATAGTGTGTAGTGTAGAATACATAGAGTGTAATAAGTAGTGTGTTGTTTTGTAATGTGTAGTAGGAAGTGTGTAATGTGTAGTAGTTGTGTAGTGCCTAGTGCAGCATGGGGTGTAATTTGTAGTTCCTAGTGTGTAATCTGTAGTGGATATTGTGTAATAGTAAATGGTGCATAGTTTGCAGTGTGTAGCATGTAATGTGTGTGGTGGATAGAGCACAGTGTGTGTTGCATATGTGTTGCACGGAATGTGTAATGTGTAGTACAGAATGTGTAATGCGTTGTAGACAGTAGCATAGTTTTGCATTGTATAAAGTTTGGTGGATAGAGAATGGTGTATGGTGCATAGTGTGTAATGTGTAGTGAAAAGAGCACAGTGTGTAGTAAATATTGTGTGTAGTGTGTAAAATTTGGTGGACAAGGCACGGTGTGTAGTGAATAGTGTCTGGTCGATAGAGCATTGCATGTAGTAAATTGTGTGTTGTGTAGTTGCTAGAGCACAACATGTGGTGAATAGTGCGTAATGGGAAGTGGATAAAGCACAAGGTGTAGTAGATGGGATACTGTGTGGTGTATAGTGTGTATTGTGTAGTAATTATTGTGTGGTGTTTAATGCTTAGTTTATAGAGCACAGTGTGTGGTGTATAATGCGTAGTGGATAGAGCACAGTGTGTGGTGGATATTGTGTGGTGTGTAATGGATAGAGCACAGCGTGTAATGGATATGGTGTATTGTGTAATGAATAGAATGCAGTGTGTAGTGGATATTGTGTGGTGTGTAATGCGTAGTGGATAGAGCACAGTGTGTGGTGGATATTGTGTGGTGTGTAATGGATAGAGCACAGCGTAATGGATATGGTGTATTGTGTAATGAATAGAATGCAGTGTGTAGTGGATATTGTGTGGTGTGTAATGCGTAGTGGATAGAGCACAGTGTGTGGTGTATAATGCGTAGTGGATAGAGCACAGTGTGTGGTGGATATTGTGTGGTGTGTAATGCGTAGTGTATAGAGCACGGTGTGTAGTGGATATTTTGTGGTGTGTAGTGAATAGAGTGCAGTGTGTTGTGGATATTGTGTGGTGTGTAGTGGATATTTTGTGGTGTGTAGTGAATAGAGTGCAGTGTGTTGTGGATATTGTGTGGTGTGTAGTGGATAGAGCACAGTGTGTAGTGGATATTGTGTGTTGTGTAATGTGTAGTGGATAGAGCAGAGTGTGTAGTGGATATTGTGTGGTGTGTAATGTGTAGTGGATAGAGCAGAGTGTGTAGTGGATATTGTGTGGTGTGTAATGTGTAGTGGCTAGAGCACAGTGTGTAGTGAATATTGTGTGGTGTGTAACACGTAGTGAAAAGAGCACAGTGTGAAAGGTGTTGTAGATCATGTGTAATGGATAGGGCATAGCGATAGTGTGTTGTGCATAATGTGTAGTGTAAAGGGCACAGTGTGTAGTGGATAGAGCACAGTGTGTGGTGTATAGTGTGTATTGTGCACCGAGTAGTGTGTGATGTGTAATGCATAGTATGTAGTGTGTAGACTATATGGCACTGGGTAGTGTGTAGTGGATAGACCATATTGTGTGATGTGTAGTGGATTGTTTACAGTAGTTTGCAGTGGGTAGGGTTATACAGTAGTTGGTGGTACATAATATGAAACGTGCAGCGGCTAGTGGATGGTATGTAGTGCATATGGTAGCATGCGAGGGTTTGTTAGTGTGAAATTTGTTGTTACATAGTGAGCAGTGTGTAGTGCATTGTGTGTGGTCTTACTCAAGCTATTGTTCTAAAAATGTATTTTACATATAAACCTTACGATTTTAGCTACTGGGACCCTGATCAGACAGGATGCATATGGTCTAATTTTCATATGAAGACAAACTGTACATATGTAACTGACCTTTCTTGAACTCTTGACGATGAACTATTGATGCCTCACGATGCAAATTGCTGATGCAAATTGAGGAGAAAACTCAGCATATTATACCAGCCAAAATATCGGCTTACAGCTTCACATTGTCACAGAGGATGATGTTAATTGACACATAATACTGCTTCTGCAGACACAGTGGAAGTAATAAATTATTCAACGTGGGGAAACTTTTTTTTTTTAGTTTTTTGGAATAAAACACGCATATATAATTTCTTATGTAATTAGAGCTCTTTAAAGGTCCAGGTATGCTTTATTACTACGCATTTAAAGAAGCAATGTAATGAAATAAACACACCTCCACGCAATCTATCCGAGGGCTGCCTGAGAAATCATTTGTATGTTTACTGATTTGCATAATTCACATATTGAATGTGGTTTTACTGCAAATTCTTACTTAACATTCTTTTTCATGGATAATTTGCTTAAAAAAAAAAGGGTTAAAAAAGCTTAATCAAATCTGAATACGTCTTATGACCCAATTCCTTATGCGTCACTCTCCGTTCTGTTTTCTTCAGGTGTAAAGAAGGTTTCCAGGGCATCCGCTGTGACCAGTTCCTGCCCAAAACAGACTCCATTCTGTCTGATCCAAGTGAGTGTCCAATTTTTATTCCACCTTATTCATCCCTTCTGTACATTTAGGCTGTAGTGCATAGTGTACGATGTGTAATTGATTTTGGGAACTGCATTGCTTGTGTGTAGTACATAGAGGATAGAACATAGTGTATAGGGTATACACTAGCTTGTACTCCATAGTGTGAAATGTGCAGCAGAATATTTGTATTACGTAGTGAACAGTGTGTAGTTCATGGTTTTGTAGTGAGTAGGGTATACAGTAAAGTGTACACCATAGAGTATATGCATTTTGTGTACCGCATTGTTTATAGTACATAGTGTGTAATGTGTAGTGGACAGTGTATAGTGGGTAAGTTGTAGTGTGTGGGGTAGACGGTAGTGTAGAGTGAGCAGTTTGTAGTGTTTATTGTTAATTATTGTATAGTGAGTAGTTTGTAGTGCTTAAAGTTTAATTTGTAGACTGTAGTGAGTGTGTATTGTGCACCGAGTAGTGTGTGATGTGTAATGCATAGTATGTAGTGTGTAGACTATATGGCACTGGGTAGTGTGTAGTGGATAGACCATATTGTGTGATGTGTAGTGGATTGTTTACAGTAGTTTGCAGTGGGTAGGGTTATACAGTAGTTGGTGGTACATAATATGAAATGTGCAGCGGCTAGTGGATGGTATGTAGTGCATATGGTAGCATGCGTAGGGTTTGTTAGTGTGAAATTTGTTGTTACATAGTGAGCAGTGTGTAGCGCAGAGTGAGTAGTGTGCAGGGTATAGGGATTGTAGTACAAAGTGTGAAATGCGCATAAGATATAGTGATTAGTTTGCAGTGCATTGTGTCTTACGCAGTGTTGGACAGTGATGAAGTAAATGTAATTCGTTACTGTACTTCAGTAAAGTTCAGATATGTGAAAGCTACTTAAGTATTTCCATTTGAGGAGACTTTAACGTCATTACATTTCAAACTCAAACATCTCTTTTTACTCAGTCGTTCCTTTTAATTTCTGAGTGGAAAAACGTAACTGGTCTGGCAGGCAGCAAACCACCAATCAGTGTAGAGCGTGCGCTCTGTTTTGAACTTGTTTTGATTGCAGCTTAGTGTTATCTCCTCAGCACCAACATAGAGTTCGGCATCAGTTCAACAGCAAGCAGAACATTTAGAGAGGAATGAATGATGGAAGAAACTCCTGACTCGAACTCGCCACAGCACCCGTGGGCTTATTTACACTATTTTTTTTTTACACTAAGTACAGTAATCCCCGCCTATCGCAGAGGTTACGTTCCGGACCCCCGCACAATAGGAGAAAATCTGCGAAGTGGCAATCTAATATGTATACGGTACAGTATACTGAATACCTGTAAATCTTACGGCTTTATAAACCGTCCGACACGCTTATATACCTTTCCTCTGCTCTTAAACACTTTCAATATTCTTAAATCTACGTTATTTTAACATATTAAAATCTATATGGGTTCTCGCCAGTAGAGATACAACTGATGAAGATGATTCATTAAGTGTGCAGTACTAATGATGATGAAGGTGATGATGAAATGAATATACCGCATACCCAAGAGGAGCTTCTAAAAGCTTCATTATTAAGGCTAGAAAATGCTTATTTTGCCGAAAAAAATAATTAAAATAACTCTCAACAATAGTACCTATATACCGCAAAATCCCCCGAAACAGCGAAAAATCGGCATTGGAGATGTTTCATGTTAAAACCCTCGTTACAGTGAGACCGCAATACGGTGAGGGATTACTGTAGTTAAAAATAAGGTTTTGGGCTCATGATATTTGTAATTATATCAATCAGTGTTTGATTAGTTAATATCATTCTATTAATGGATTGATGTGCTATGAGTAACATTCGAGTCTTTTCACATAAACTGAGTTAATTAAGCAAAGACTCTTGTGACAAAAATGATTACAGGAACATTATAACCATAATAAATCATAGTACTTTGGATACTTAAGTACATTTGAAGGCAAATACTTTTCTACTTTCACTCAAATGAAATTTTAAAGGAAGCACTTTAACATTTACTGGAGTGATATTTTAGAGTGTATTTCTACTTTAACTCCACTACATGCTTTGTGGACTTCATCCACAGAAGCAATGGCCCTAATGACTGTGGTGGTCTGATTATTATCGCTACTCTCCACCTCCGTTTAATCCTGTCTTATTATTTAGACAGCATTGTCTCAAAAGCCACACCTGGACCCCTCACCGCCTTCTGGCTTTAATGTAATCCACTCTAAATTCAGATAATCTCACACGCATGAAAGATTATGTGACAGATGATGTTTTTAGCACTCAAATATATCCGTGTTTATAAATTAGGAGTAGCCCAAAGCATTTTTAAAACATTATAGCTCTACAATCTTTCTAGCCTGTGACCCTGACCAGGCAGGAACTAAAGATGAATATACAAACCGCATCATATTGTGTCTTTAGTCCTCCAAGCTCCATATCTGAATGTTCATTTGGAATTAGAAATATTCAACCTTCATGTTCCATGCTGCTTTGATGCTAAAATCCATTAGTATGCATTTGCACAAGTATATAAAATGGCTGCCTTCCACGGTTTCCAATTTGATGTAAGAAATTTAATGTAAGAGTCCAATTGCTCAATAGAACCAGACCTTTTTATTACACCTGTCAGGTTTACAATATTATCTTTAGCTCATTATTTTCATCTAAGCCTAATGCATTTATACATTTAAAAAAAAAAACCCTTAAATGCAAAGATTTATGAAATCTTATGATCTCATGCAGCGTATGGACAAAAGCTCTATTTCCATTTCCTCAATCCGACCGTGAATCCTTGCTTATGGACTGCTTACCACATTTTAAATCCTGTTTCATTTCTTTTTAAAGCACGATATTTCTCCAGTTTTAGAAAAAGAGAAGTTTTTCAAGAATTCATGGTTAATGTTTGAAATATTCTTCCTTAGAAAATGTGTTTTGGCCCATGACGTCTTGCAAAACTTCCAAGACGTAGGTTATCATTGCCTGGCTTGTAGAAACGGAAATAAGAGTTTTAAGGGCACAACACTGTAGTTATTTTCCTAACGCTATACAGATTTCGACCATGAACTGGATTAACAGAGCCGAAAGAATCCGTGTCCTGTTATACGAATACTGATGCTGAATCTAAAACCATAATGAAATGAAAAACTGTTTCTCCAGAGTTTTTAACGTCCGATTACAGCTGCTATAACAAGTTCTATAAGTACAAAAATTTTTTTTCTTAAAACCACACAGCCCCAACAATATATATATATATATATATATATATATATATATATATATATATATATATATATATATATATATATATATATATATATATATATATAGTACACTTTTTTCCTGTATTATATTAACATAAATGGCCTTCTAAATGGGAACGTAAATATCATTTCATGTTTTTATTCTCATTTGTTTTTTTGTACACACAAAAAGACCCTTGGTGAAGGTCAGTCTTGGATGATTGAACTGTGATGATTGTGTTGATTATCTTCTGTAATTATTCACTGAAATATAAATTGAATAGAATAAAAGATGCAGCAGTGTATTCAAAAAAAAGAATCTATATTGGCTAGATTGAAATGTTAGCCTACAGAACCACAGAATTTATGCACAAAGGAAAAAAAAAAATAATAAATACACTGAATTAACTAAATGAATGTCATTTTTGTCGTTAATTGTAACCTTTTTGGATTATTGACATGGCTGACAGAATACAAGTTCTTCTCTGATCTTCTCTATTTCTGACCGTCAAGTGCAAGATGTTTACATTAGAATTATGATCAGCATCAGTGGAACATGCTGGGGGAAAATGTCACGGTGCTAAAACTATCGGTTTCGTACGTCAATCACATCGGCAGGGAGGTGATTCCTCTCAGGAGGAAGTGGGAATGATGACGTTTCTAGTTTCTAACACTCCGGGATCTTGAGGTGGCCTGAAAAAATTGTGGATAAAATAAAAATCCATCCATCCATCCATTGAAATGAATGCAAATCATTTAAAACATTTTGTATTACTGTGATGATAATGTTTGTTTGTTTATTTGTTTTATGTGACGCATTTCATTACTATTATAAAGTGGAGGGATGGAGGGATACTGATGGATGGATGGATGGATGGATGGATGGAGGGATATTGGTGATGGATGGATGGATAGATGGATGGAGGGATACTGATGATGGATGGATGGATGGAGGGATACTGACGATAGATGGAGGGATACTGATGATGGATGGATGGATACTGATGATGGATGGATGGATGGATGGATGGATGGATGGATGGATACTGATGATGGATACTGATGATGGATGGATGGATACTGATGATGGATGGATACTGATGATGGATGGATACTGATGATGGATGGATGGATGGATGGATGGATGGATGGATGGATGGATGGATGGATACTGATGATGGATACTGATGATGGATGGATGGATACTGATGATGGATGGATACTGATGATGGATGGATGGATGGATGGATGGATGGATACTGATGATGGATGGATACTGATGGATGGATGGATGGATGGATGGATGGATACTAATGATGGATGGATGGATGGATAGATATATGGATGGATACTGATGATGGATGGATAGATGGATGGATGGATGGATGCATACTGATGGATGGCTGGATGGATGGATACTGATGGATGGATGGATGGATGAATGGATGGATGGATAGATAGATAGACTATGGTGAGGAATGATGTAATAGACATAACATGTCTAGGACAATTAAACAAATCTTCATAATGTGTCTTTAGTCCTCCAAGCTCCATATCTGAATGTTCATTTGGAATTAGAAATATTCAACCTTCATGTTCCATGCTGCTTTGATGCTAAAATCCATTAGTATGCATTTGCACAAGTATATAAAATGGCTGCCTTCCACGGTTTCCAATTTGATGTAAGAAATTCTACAGAGTCCAATTGCTCAATAGAACCAGACCTTTTTATTACACCTGTCAGGTTTACAATATTATCTTTAGCTCATTATTTTCATCTAAGCCTAATGCATTTATACATTTAAAAAAAAAAACCCTTAAATGCAAAGATTTATGAAATCTGATGATCTCATGCAGCATATGGACAAAAGCTCTATTTCCATTTCCTCAATCCGACCGTGAATCCTTGCTTATGGACTGCTTACCACATTTTAAATCCTGTTTCATTTCTTTTTAAAGCACGATATTTCTCCAGTTTTAGAAAAAGAGAAGTTTTTCAAGAATTCATGGTTAATGTTTGAAATATTCTTCCTTAGAAAATGTGTTTTGGCCCATGACGTCTTGCAAAACTTCCAAGACGTAGCTTATCATTGCCTGGCTTGTAGAAACGGAAATAAGAGTTTTAAGGGCACAACACTGTAGTTATTTTACATTTACATTTGCGGCATTTGGCAGACGCCCTTATCCAGAGCGACTTACAACTGAGCAGGGGAGGGTTTTAGGGCTTTTGCTCAAGGGCCCAGCAGTGGCAGCTTGGTGGTGGTGGGATTTGAACCTGTGATCTTCTGATCCAAAGCCCAATGCCTTAACCAC
Source organism: Silurus meridionalis (assembly GCF_014805685.1). Classification (NCBI taxonomy): domain Eukaryota; kingdom Metazoa; phylum Chordata; class Actinopteri; order Siluriformes; family Siluridae; genus Silurus; species Silurus meridionalis. The sequence continues at coordinate 29,267,973 of NC_060885.1, read as the reverse complement.
TGAGCTACCACCTGCAATACAGGAAATCCATTTTGATCGCTGCAATTCATGTGCCAAGACCGAAAGTGCATTTCCTCTCGTTCAAACTCATGAAATATTTATGCAAGGCTGCAGTAATGGTTTTAGATGGGCCAATTACCGTGAGATATGGATCGCGACAACCCGTGGCCTAATGACCAAAATGTGAATTATATCCTGATTTCTAATGCACTTCCTGTCACGACTATGCTCGCCTTGTTGACATGCTATGCAGGTACAGAAGGTGGCAGTTCCTTGATTTTTTTTTTCTTTTTTTCTTCCCTTTGCATTCCTTAAAAACCCATTTCCCACAGTAACTTAATTTAGCCTCCATCTGGCATCAATTCAAATGCATGTCACCGGGTTTTTGATTTACGGCAATCAGTCACGTGAGATTTTTGCGCCCGGAGTCTAATACATACATCAGTGCGCTGAGCAGGTTGCGTTTCTGTTGCACGTGATTGACGGCGCCGCATTAGCACCGCAGCAGTGCGGCTCGGCACAGTAGAAATGTGTTGACTTTGTTCGTTCCAGAAAATTCTGCTCAAGATCTTGATTTTGATTTTTAGCGCCTTTTCTTTACGTGTGAATGTTTGTCGTGAGGCGAAAACCCTAAAAAAATTGCCACGTTATTGACAAATCAAAATAAGTAATTCAGTAATTAAATAATTGTATTATTCATTTTAAGAAATTGTATTGAAATAATTTAAATAAGTATTATTTTTTATTATAATATTTGTATAAAAATAATAGCAAAGCGCTAGCAATTGAAGACTCCATATAAAAATGTTAAATGAGCATTATGTCCGAACAGATAATGTCAAGATATATTTTTAATATTTAATATTTTTTAATATTTTTCTTTCTTGTTTTTTCTTTATTTATTTTTTTGTCAATTGGAATCCCTGTGAATGAAATGTTAGCTCAAGAAAAACATATTTTGAAACTCGAGCTCTGACCAATCTGATGTGAGAATTCAGCAGCATTGTGATGTAATATATCCTAAAAGTTTAACAGCCAATCAGGAGCCAGTATGCAAATTAGCTATTGCACCACTTTACCCTGTGTGGTTTTCTCGACAGATTTTTTTTCGTTTTTCAGAACATAAATTTATTTCGCTCCTTTTCTTTATACACGTTTAATGATTATGGTGATGGAGTGCGGTTTGTGGTTGTAGACGTTCATACGATTTTGTACATGAAAACTGCACTTCTTATTAATTACATTTCCGATTAAAGTTGCATGACTTTAGAATTGATGGGCTTTAAAATCCAGGCCTTCAGGAGGAAAGGTTTAATCGCTTGAGTAAACCTTTAAGATGCATTATTTAGTAACAAGTTTCTCAGTTACTAATTGCAAAGGATGCTGAATTCTTGATTACAGGGTTTTAGTCAGCCGCTCCATATAGCTGCAAGGCTGCCAGTCTGCAAGTCACAGGATCAAAGTAATTTTAGCCCAATAGTCAAGTCTTAGTCTCCAGTATCATGTATTTGATGTCATTTCTGTGGTATTAGTTATAAAAAAAACACTTTGGGATTACTTTCTCTGTTTTGTAGAAAGTAATCAAAGATGTTGTGGTAACAGTAAATTTGGGAACATCCATATTTATCTCTGGAGAGATGCTTCTCTCCAGAGGCAATCAATCAATCAAGAGATTGATCGATCGAAAAATTATTTCTATCTATCTATCTATCTATCTATCTATCTATCTATCTATCTATCTATCTATCTATCTATCTATCTATCTATCTATCTATCTATCTATCTATCTTATAAAATAGAATTTATATTTATTTATTTATAGATTTGTTTATTTATCTATTTATAATTTTTTACTAATTGGCTGGGAATTGATAAGAATTTTAATACTGCAAATTTAAAAGCATATTTGCCACAAATCAATAATTTAGTAATAATTCAGTCTGTCACAGAATAATTTCTCATGCATTTCACAAAAACAGAACTACACTATATGGACAAAAGTTTGGGGACATCTGACCATAGGATTGGTATGTGGTTTCTGAACATCCTTTCCACATGTAGTTTGCTCTTTTACTAGATTTCTGAGTGTGCGTCTGGAGATTCATTCAGCGGCAACCTACTGATGTAGGTTAGGTGGAGGCCTGGGGTGCTGTCCGGGTTCACATTCACCCCAAAGGTGGTCAATAGGGTTGAGGTCAGAGCTCTGTAACAGGATATCTTCCAACCCAAACCCATGTGAAACACATCATCTTGCACAGGGGCATTGTCATGCTGGAACAGGCTTGGGTCTCTTAGAGTAACAGCAAGCCACATCAGGTACCACCTCCAAAGACATCCTAATTGAGTGCCTCTAAGTTTTTGGTACATTTGGAGAAGAACCACATATAATGTAGCTGGAAAAGTCAGGTGTCCCAATAGTTTTGTAAACCATATTAAAGGGGGAAATTTGACAGTAATTGGTTTTATACACAGAATCAGTACATTGTAACAGTAATACCTTCAAACTATGCTAATCTCCCATAGGTGGAGAAGAAATCTCACAATCTGGGAATTTCTCCACTTCAAATATATTTGAGGTGATGATATCTTAATGGTGTTATCACTTGCAATTCGAGTTTGTCCTCTATAGGTTTAATTTAAATACTCCTCTTCTATGCACTGATTACATGGTGTAGGGTATTTTGCTTTTGGTTGGGGGGCCACTAATAAAGATGCCTTGTTTGTCTGTGTAGCTAACGAGATTAGTGCGGACAAACACGAGGACGTAACACGTCGTTATTTGTGCGTATGTCAAAAATGATACCTGTTCCCTTTATGTCGGACTGAGAGGCGAATTTATTAAGCTCGAATGGCCACCAGTAGCCTGAGAGAGGGTGTAATCACATCCAATCAGTGTTTCTTTCTCTTCAAATGTCACGCTTTGTATATTGAACGGACGGCAGATTTTTCTTCGACAGATTCGCGCCTCGAGCAAAGCCAGACTCGAATCGCTAGGACATCCAAGGTAATGTGTGCTCAGACCTGACACGTCAGACCTTTGGGGTTTGGTTCCTCTGTGGAAAAGGGGGATGAGGCTGAAAAACAAAGCTTCAGCAGGGTGGAGATGCTACTCTGACAATGATTATTGTTGAAAGCAAGCTTTGAGATTGAATGAATGACTGACGTTCAAACTGTCGCTTCGTGTTCAGGTTTGAAAGTTGGCGTTTATTCAGAAATTTTGGAAAGGGAGATATTTATTTGACATTTATGTAAGGAGTCTCCAGCGCCAGTGCTTTGTAGCACTCTGTAAATATGATTTCAGCTTAACTTCAAGAGATGCTAGGTTCACTAATTTACCCAGCAGGTGTACAAGGAATGAAACAGTTTGGGACTGGGTGGTTTAAGATAAACAGTAACTTTCTTGCTAAAAATATAAGACAAATAGGAACCATTATTGAATCTGCAGTGGGTTTAATGATTAGAATGGGAATTATTATGGTTATATGTAAATTATTTCTGTCTGTCTGTCTGTCTGTCTGTCTGTCTGTCTGTCTGTCTGTCTGTCTGTCTATCTATCTATCTATCTATCTATCTATCTATCTATCTATCTATCTATCTATCTATCTATCTATCTATCTATCTATCTATCTATATCTATCTATCTATCTATCTATCTATCTATCTGGGATATTGTGACTCAATGGTTAAGGCTCTGGGTTACTAATTGTAAGGTCAAGAGTTTAAGCCCCAGTATTGCCAAGCAGACACTGTTGGGCGCTTAAGCAAGGCCCTTAACCCTCTGTTCTCTAGGTGCACTTAATCCTGGTTTTATATCTTTTATAGACTTGATTGTGACCTGGTGGTACTGGAACTCTGATCTAGAATTATTATTGAAGCAGTCAGGGCTTTGTAACAGTCAGGACAGAGGAGTTCGCAGTGTGTTATAACATGGTCAGCTGTGGTATTAACTTCCAGTGGAAGAAACAGAGTATTTATAGCTGCTATATCAAAAGTCAGAACAAGAACTAACCTCTTTTAGGAAAGTTCAATTTTTTGGGCGTGTCCAGGCCAAATATCTTGATGTATACAAATTGTTCGAAATTTAACCTGGCAGTTTGTAACTCAACTGCAGTTGTGTGGATTACAAAAAAAAAAATTATTCAGACTCTGTGGGTTTTTTGTTCTTTTACTTTCGTTTTTTTCTTCCAATCTCATTTCTACATTTAACGAGGTCACATTGTGTGATCATGTGTGATTCCATTTTCTTTCCTCAACTGAAGCATTGTTTCTTTTTTTTTTGCTGACCAAACACATTTTTTTTTTCTGTCCCTCACTGAATTGACCACAGCTGCATAATTGGCGATGGGTGGGTCTGAGTTCTCATTGGAAAGATCACTCTCGCGGTATATCTCGTGGTTGGAAGCATGAAATGATGCACTTCAAAAGTCTGGCTTGAGGACGTCAATCACTTTTAATCATCGCTATAACACTGTGAGGTACAGAAAGCCAGAAACAGCAATCAGATAAGAGTAAAGGTGACGTGTGTGTGTGTGTGCATGTGTGTGTGTATTTCTTTTTCAGCATTGCTCAAATTTGTTGAAGGGGAAAAAAAACTTTCGAGCCGATATATAGTCAAATAAATCTTACATTTATAGCTGCAGAGTTGGAGCTCATTGTGTCTAACGATGACAGTCTGTCTTACCCCCATTGTTAACAAACCTCCAGACTTCCTGTCTGCTGGCTACTCAAGTTTTTAGCAGGTTTTTATTTGAAGGTTTTTAGTGCAAAAAAACAAACAAAAAAAACATTAACTCTAGACAGAGATATCGAGGAAAATAGAGAGAAATTTGTAACAAAAACGAAAAAAATTCTTCTTTTTCTCCTACTCTTTTTTCTTATTATTATTAGTAGCAAAAGTAGACACTGCTTTTTTCATGTTACTACCATTACAACCTCGAAAAAAAATCATCATTCCACTGCTTTCAAATTCTTTCTGTCTGTACAATTTATCATGTTTGCACCACTGCACTTTATGTAGCATCTTGATATTTATGTTGTTCAATGGCGGCAAAATTATCTGTTCCTTATTTTTCAAACAATGGTGCATTTTATTCGTCATGAAATGTACCATACTGTCTTGATACACTTTGGGTAAAGCTTTAGGTTCTCCAAAGCGAGTATAACCTGGAAACCATGCCCAAAAACACATGAACAAAGGGAATTTTTCCCTCCAAAATTTCAGGCCAGAGCATTGGCCATTCCCCCAAAGATGGTTGGGGTTTAGGAACTTTAAAACATCTTGAACCCAACTAATCAATGCTCAGTCAAGTAAAGCAAGTTTGCTCACTTGGCTCGACCGGAAAGGCTCGGACTCCCGGGGCCCGAAGGCCTGGGGCCCGAAGGCCCGGAGAGTCGGACGCTTAGAACAGACCAGCAGCGACTCTTCGGGACAAGAGCTCAAATCCTTTTGAGATCTTCCAGCAAGCTTTGTTTTCAAGAACAACACCTGCTCTGATCTTCAGGAGAACCTGGAAGAGCATCTGACTCCATCCTAACTGATCTTCAAAGATCTTTTTGTCGCATCTGGACTCTTGTGCAACAATCCACTGCAATTAACCATTTTACCAACCAATTTAGATGCGTATTTAAGTGTGAGCCCTTTATCAAATTTTGAATTCTATAAAGTGAATAGAAATTACTTGATAAGTCTCATTTAGGATGTGATTAATTTTGAGGTTTAAGCTTGCTATTCCTTTTTTGTTTGTGTAGTTAGTTTTATGTTGTGTTTGTCTCATTCGTTAAACGCCGTATTTTTCATAAGTGATTGCCTCTAAGTGCCGCTCACATTCATAAGGTTCCTGCAACATTCGATCTGAACTACATGCTCTATTAATTGTACGGTATAAAGTAAAGGGGGGTTGCGTCTTTCTCAGCCGGGAAGATACCTCTTTTATAGAATAAATATAAAATTATACTGTCTGTTCGCTGGACAAACAGACCAATAAGTGTAACGTTAATTCCATTACCATCAATTCAACTTAATTAAAATATTTAGGAGTAACTATAATCCGTTATGTTTACTTATAAATATTCCCTTTTCTTTGCGAGCTAAATTCACTACACTAATATAAAAATAAGTAAAAAACGAGTAAGAAAATGGCTTCCTTTCTTCCTTCTCTCCTTTTACTAAGGGTACTTCTTTCCACCCTTTCTTTTACTTCATTTCTTACCTCCATTCCTTCCTTCCTTCTTTCCTTCTACTTTGAGTACTTTTTCCTTCCTAATTTCATTATTTATACTAATATTTGATCTTACTTTTTTAACTGCACTTATGACTGAACAAATCATTTAATTTAATTTGATTGCAAACTCCGATCTTGGAAGATCTCATGCAAAGTATTCAGAAATGAGCTGCAGTAGCCGCAGTCGTCATCATTCAGCATCAAGTCACAGTATTTTCACAGATCTTTATTCCAAATCTTGCTACTGAATTGATCATGCAACATAAAAAAAAAGTCAAGTCAAGAAGCTTTTATTGTCATTTCAACCATATATAGCTGATGCAGTATACAGTGAAATGAGACAACGTTTCTCCTGAACCCAGGTGCTACATAAAACAACATAAAAACAACAGTCACAGTACAGAAGAACACAGGGCCAGGAACTAAGATCCTCGCCACATAAAGTGCATGTGTGCAACTGGTGCAAACAGTTGGTGACATTGAAGTGGGCACTAGTTTGCTTTCTTATCATTTTAGCTCTGTCAGTTCAGGTTCCTTTCTGAGCGTTTCCCCCTCATTTCAATAAGTTGATGGAAAAACGTTGCTATTGGCAGTTCTTGCTCATTTAAATTCATCCAGGTATTGCAAGTGTATAAGAAATGGCAAAAGGCAGATCGTCTGAGGGGTTGAAAGTGTGGTCCAATTAAAAATCGAAGAACTTTCTGTTCATGATTTGGTTCATTTACAGAAATGAAAAAGGGGGGGACAACTAAAAACTACATTGTTATTCCATAAATGTATTCAGTAATCAGTTTACAATTTGGCAGATCACTTCTTGAGCGGGGTCAACATACACAGATTACCTCGTCTCGTGTTTTTATTACATCATGTACACCGGGTAATGAATTATATTTAAGATGTGACTAAGTATGTGTAATAAAATAAATGACATGCAAATCTTATTTGGTGAATAAATTATATTTAGTAGCGGAAGTGTTGTATTTTTATGTAATTATTTGTAGGTGTGGGCATGAATTTAGCTTTTTCTGGTATAAATCTTCACCCTTAGAGCTTTAAGAAATGAATGTTTTGTCTCAAAATAGAAGCGTGTTTGCTCTCTGCTTCTGATTCTAGAAGAACAAACACAATATCTGTTTTGGCTTATTATTTGAAATGTATATTTCACAGCTAGGCCTTCAGTGGTGTCCTGCCTAAATCTATCCACTGCTTAATACAATCGTTACGATGCCACGGCTATAAAAAGCATCAATAGTATAGACAAACGCAGTGTAACGAAGCAATGCATCTCATACTGCGAGAAGGAATGTCAATGCTAAAGCAAGAAACACAATGAACATAATTCACCACGTCTCCTTTCACTGCAGCCGCAACTGCACCATCCACATACATCATCTCTAGCAGAAACCTCAATATTAACCTTATAAAACCGACCCCAAGTTTTCCGTGCTTTTTTGTGCATTTGTTCCGTGCATGTTGGCTTTCCTGATGATATAAAAAAAGGCAAATTGTGTTTTTGTGCAAATTCTACCAGAAAGAAAAGACAAAAGTATAAACGGTTGTTGAAAAAGCTTAAGAACTGTTTTAATCAGTCGACCCTCTGCCATTTTATAGGAGACCTTTCCTCATGATCTCCAGCTTTTCTCAAAGTCATTCATCTTGAGAATCTAAATGTATCTGCACCCAAATTAATTTCTTCTCTGCCAGGAATGAAAAAAAGGCTATTAAATCCACATATTTGAGTTTGTGCAGTTCGCTACGGATGCAGTTTGCGAATGAATGCAACATAAATGTACTCTTCTTCACAAGAGTTTTGTTCTTAACCCACTGAAATTAATGAACTAAACATGTTTTTCTTATTTTATTACCGTATTTTTCGGACTATAAGTCGCTACTTTTTTCAGAAAACAGATCATATAAGCACAGACAGGTTTCTAAAACTCGTACTTTTTTATTTTTCTTGGCAACAGCGTTAAGGGTTAGTCAGAGAAACTTAGAAATGAGCATCAGAAAATAATAAGGACATAATCCTCAGTCTTACACACACAGTAATACTGGAAAAATGCAGTGGCAGGCTATTCCCAAAATACCGCTATGCTCCTAAAGGAAGCGCAACATATTTCACCCGTTACACCGTGTGTAACGTGTCTTTCTTTAAAGCTTGTGTAAAGTACATTAGTGTAGACAGGTTATAAGACTGCGGCTTATATATGTTAAAAAGAAAAATATTTGTAAAATATTCAGTGGGTGCGTCTTGTATATGGGTGCGCTTTATAGTCCGGAAATTACGGTAATCTTAATTTCTATTAATTACACTACAGTTGCGTCATTCCATTCCGAGTCTGTCCTGTCTGTCCTTAAGAAGTCTGAAAGAGTATTGTCTGTTCCAAAGTGCACCCACTGGAAAGTCCTACTGCAAATGTTAAATACATTTCTCTTTACAGAAAACATAACCATCGCAGTCACATGTATTTATTAGTAGCTTTGGATTGTGTTAACAATGTACGCTGAATGATCTGTTACTATAGAAATGCACTATTCTGAACTCGAATGAACCTGCGATTGGAATCACAGCCAGGTGTTAAATATATACAATAAATTAACACCTTATGCCTAATCAGATTCGAGAACTCAAACGCTCCGGATATAACCGTATGCAAGTGCTAGCTACTTTTAGATATGACCGTTTATTGTAGCTAACGAGGTGCAAATGTGCAACCAGTCATTGGCATAAGGCAGTGCGGCATTAGCAATACATACAGGACATAAACAAAGTATAAGTCTGTCTTTCTCTCATTTACTGGTTTGTGCATTCTGGATGATTTCATGAACCACATGCATGTCTGCCTTAGCTCCTGCTGGTTTGATCTACATGATTCATTTCCTCAAACCCCACAGTCTCTTATGATCTGACATCCTTCTCAATCATAGGCAGCTCTCATGCGGTCCTCCATTTTGTTTGACCACCATCGGTTTACCATTGTCTGAAAGCTGACGGCGAGCATAAACGCCCAAACGCAAAAAAAAAACATGGAAATAACTTCACGCGTCGCCTCGAAGCATCTCTGCATGACTTCATTTGATTCCATTAACATCTGACCAGAGCTGACAAAGTGTAGATTGATAGTGAAGTGTGGCTACTGTGAGAGTCTATAATGTATAAGAAGTGAAGTGTTTGGGAGACAAAAAAAAATATGATACATGAAAGAAGACAAGACATGCTACATACATTAGTCATATACATGTAACACTGTTATTTCCAATGACCTCAGACAACCATCTGCTTCTCTCTCGCTCTCTCTTTCTCCCCATTTCCCCACCAGTCACTATTCCCGACTTCTTTCCTACCACTGTGACCACTATTACTTTATTTCCAATCTCAAGAGCCTCTGGTCTTTTTTCCAGCATGTGTGTGTGTGTGTTTGAAAGATAAGATTTTCAATATAAGACCCAATCAACCTTTATCAGGTCTTATATCAGGGTAGGGCGAGAGTACAGCTTTAGCGGGGCCTGTGAACGCTGTGCCGTCCAATCAGATATAGCTGTAAGACATTGTGAGCCTCCTTGCAAGACATCTTTATCAACTGCAGGTACCAGATTTTATGTCCTTCATCAAAGACAAGGTTTGCTTGAATTATTAAATACGTTTGAGACTCATGGTTCAGAAACACTTTTTGTTTCATAACGTTGCATATACAATATTTGCAATAATTAAAGCTTCATGGGTTGGCTGTTTGATTTCCAATGCTGCCCCGCGTGGCTGGACTTTGTAAGTTCTCCTTGTGCTTTATGGGTTTCCTTTGGATTTTCCTTCTCCGTAATTTAAAACACATGCTTTTCTTAAGAAAGAATGAATGGACGACTGAAAGATCTCATACACTTTTTGGCTAAAAAGATTCTACAGTGGTCGTCAGGAGAATAAATGTGAATAAATGTTTAAAACCGATTTCTGTATGAATCTTAAAATAATGTGGCATAGCAGGGGGATTAAAATTTTTTTCAGTGGAATTAATTTACAACAGTGCCGTATGGGAGGCCATCCATATCGCAAAAAGAAATCTAATCACAGTCTAATGGCCTATGTTATGAATAAGGAATAAAACACCTGGGTGTATGTGGCTATAGGAAAAAAAAATGCGATGATTAAGCGCAGTGTGATATGATGCAACACAAAGTTACTATTACCTCCTAGCTGTTTTCCTGTCTCAGCAATGTTTTATTAATAGCAGGCCATAATAATCTGCCAACAAATGAAAACATGAAAACATGCTTTTTATTTATTTCAAGTTCAACTTCAATGTTGCAGAATATCTGCAAAAGGACTATCAATTTATGTCTGTTTAAAAAGCTATAATTGGGCGTTCCTTATAAGAGTTCCTTATAATACTAATACTGTGTCCTGATGCTAGTACCCTAAGTATGAGTGCATTAATTATTTGCACAGTATATCATTACACACACACACACACACACACACACACACACACACATATATAAGGCCAAGTTTTTTTTTTCTTCTTAACTCCACAAAAGAGTAAAACCCAAAGAGGCAGTCAGAGAGCAAAAGAAAGCCATTTAAAAAAATGAAAGGAAGAAATCGGCTTCATTTTAGAGGATGAGAATAAAGCGAACGGACATTTTGGAGGAATTGAACACTGATAAGATAGCTTGGAGAGGAGGAGAACGATGAGATCTTCCCTTCAGCAAATAGAGGGTCTGTCATTTAACTGTGAATCTATCGCCATTAAAAAAAATCAGCTCCAGGTTTCTCTTCCTTTTTCCTTTTCAGTGCAAAAGTTGAGGGTGTCCATCACAAGCAATCTCAGTGTTTGATTGGGAAAGAAAAAAAAAACATCTAAGAATTTGAACACCATATTTCTTTTTTGATCAATGAAAACGACTTTGCTGAATTTTAGGAAAAGTAAAAGGATATTATTTAAAAAGGAAATAATGTCTTATGGTCAAAACTGTCAGGTGGGGGACTTTAATTGATCCTTAAGGGCATGACCTTTTAAAGCATGGATTTGGCATTAAGTAAGCAGGTAAAAAGAATACTATGCCCAACACTGTTACCAGATATGCTACAATTCCGATTTGTAAATACAACCATTCTGCATGGGAATTAGTCAATTACAGTTTCTTGGTGAAGTAGTACGCATTACTACATGCTAGCCAAAGTGTTTACGCACCATGAAGTGCCAATTTAGAGCAAACCCTTGCTAACTTTCTGCTAACTGCATGTTATTACAATGCCAGTGAACTGAAAAATAGGTTTCATGAAATACAAAGAGTAACCTAGGAACCTACCAGAACTTAGCAGAATGAGCTAGTAATTAAGCTAATGAGCTGTAGCTACAGTTTTGTTCCATTGGGCAGCCCTAAAGTGAAATGCTCTTTGGGCTCATTGGCCAGTTTCAGTTGTGTTAAGCGCTTTTCCTTGTAAAAAGAGAATAAAGTGCTTAAAGATCATTAGCTTAATTGAAAGATTGTTAACATAATGAGTTCGACTTGTTTCCGAAAGCAGTTTATTGTTAGATGTTATGATAGAGGTGTAATGAAAAGAAAATTAATTAAATAAATAAATATATATATATGGGAGAAAGAAAGAATCATAATACTAATTATAACTAATTAATAAATACTATTTCAACTAATACAATTATTAATTGTTTATTTATTAATTCATATGCATTAATAAGAATGGTGAATATGATGATGAAACATTTCAATTATTATTGGTATTGTAAGTAGTTAAGTAACCATTCATCGACTCATTTATTTATTTTATTATTATTGGTTGTTGTTGTGGTTAATATTGTTAGTTATAAAAGTATATATCAATTAATTTATTATTTTTGTATTATTTATTCAATAATTGATTATTATTAATAATAATAATAATAACAATGTTCGAATGATAGAATAATAAATTAATTAATATACACTACTACTAATGTTAATAATAATATAATAATGTTATTAATGAGTTATTTTTTTATTAATTATATATATATATATATATATATATATATATATATATATATATATATATATATATATATATATATAATAAAGGAATTAATAATACATTTATTAATATACTAATATAAAAACTAATATAAATAAACTACTAATGCTACGACTAATGTTGATGACCAGATTGCATTATGTGGACAAAATATTTCTGGCCCACCCCCATACCTAGATGGATAGACAAACTAAACTGCAAGTTGATAGGAATTGTGTTCCTCTCTCTTGTAATACAAATAAAAATTCTCCATGACTTCTGTACCTGCTGCTTTTGCTAGTGCCTCATGTTGTTTGAAAAGCAGAAGCTGTAGCTGTGTCGCACTCATGCCACTAGAGAATTTATTAATTAAATAAATAAAAATATATAATGAACTGTTCACAGCCATGGCATGAAAGAAGTAAAGTATAATCTAGTTAGTATTGACCAGCCACCGAAACGCAATCAGCAGGTATTGATTAAACGCATGCAGATTCCAATCTGAAAAGTTTCATTTCTGGGGGTCGCGGATGGCTGACTGCATTATCCGGCTGTTATCACAGGCGGGAGAGACGAATTCAGTTCGCTGCATTCTGCAGGTCAAATACTATCAGGTGAGGGATCGATAAAGTAGCATGTAATGTTAAAATGAGATCACAGTAAATGTGTGCAGATTACGGTGAGCTTCTTGCGTGTTACGATTCTGCTGAATCATCATTTATTTTTTTGGTCTCTTATCATATATTGGTGGTTTTTTTTTTTTTCTATCAAACTGTTGAAATAGTTCCCAAAAAAAGGATCATTCTCTCACAAAAAGTCATATCAACTGTGATGGTATGTGTCACTAGCCGGTTTGCGAAATGTTAATAGCTTCAGTGTTAAATAAGCTTCTTTCTGCTACTAGCTGTGGTGTACTAGCTGTGGTTCTTTCTGTCACTAGCTATGTTGCTGACGTAGCTTCATTTTGTTACTAGCTTTTTACTCTGTTTCTAGTCATCGTCTGTATGTGAGCAACACAATCTACTTCCGAAGAATTCAGATAAGTCCTACCTGCTTCCTAACAAATTCTCAAATTCAAAACTCAATAACATTCTCTCCTTGAGGAATTCTCACCAATCCTGTCTGTACCCAAACAAATTCAGCTCGATACATCTGGCTCCCTGGAGGAAATCTGACCAACCTCCTAGTTCTGAAGGAATTCTGACCAACACACCTGTTCCTGAAGCAATTCCGCCCCATTCCACCAGCAATTCTCACCAACCACATTCAGTTTTCAGGGGTTTCAGGCAAATTCTAATTGCTCCTAAAGACATTCTGTGCAAGCATACCTAGTCCCAAATGATTTTTTCCCAATCCCGTCCAGTCCCAGAGGTATTTCACGAATCCTAGTCAATATCAAATGATTTTCATAAATCCAATCCACTCCTAAAGGATCTTCTCTTAAATATGTCGACTCCCAGAAATCTTTTGATGAATCCTGCCAACTCTCAGTGAAACTTTCTCCCAATCCCAACCTCTCCCAGAGCACTTTTTCCTTAATCCGTTTCACTCCCAGAGGAATTTTTCCCAATCTTATCCAGTCTTAGAGGATTTTCCCCAATTTCACCTATGCATTTTTAAAGGAAACTTCCTCAATCCTATCGACACCTAAAGGTATTTTTCTTAAACCTGTCTACTGCCCAAATAGGTTTGACCAATCCCATCTACTTCCAGTGGATTTTTCCCCATAAATCTATCCACTCCCAAAGAGATTTTGACAATCCCATCCTCGCCCAGAGAATGTTTCCCCAATCCCATCCACTCCCAGAGGAATTTTTCCCCAATCTCAACCAATCTCAAAAATGTTTTGACCTATCTTGCATGCTTCTATAGTGTCTGTGTTCCCACATGCAAACTTAGTACTTAATGACTTGCAAACGACTCAGCAAGTAGTTAGTGAGTATGAATGAGTGAAGTATATACTAATGAACGCCAATCAACCAACCCCTGCCGGCCTCGTATCCAACTAGCTTTTCCTGCCTACAAAACAGTGTGTCTGTGTGCTTGTTATGGAAAAGTTCAGTGTTCCATATTGGATGCAAAGTAGTATAGTATGTTAAACACGTTTATTATTTTGCACATTTATTACACCGACTTAATTATTTCTGTCGATAATGGTGTAGCCTGAAGATCACTGAAGCAGGAAATTTAATTTGTATCCTGTTTATGGCTGTCAAATAAAACTAGCTGTTGTGAATCATTTTTGGTTTTAATTATGGGAAATATGGCTAGTCGACTAAACATTAATACTTTTTTATTTCTAGCTGAATTACTGCTTTAACTTTTGTACATTTTATAGATGTGGTCCTGGGAATTCTTTGTCAAACCGAACACTTAATGGTGAACACCCCGTACTGTACATGGTACAATTATAGTATTTGACAGAATTTGGATGAAAAAGCCTTCATTTTAGTTCCTACTGAGGAGAGGGGAAGTGTGAGGTACAAGCACCTGCCTTTCCATATGCTTCCTCTCATGTTGTGACCTCATACTTTTACCATTTTGTCCCCTTTCCAGCCCTATTTGTGGACAGCTGGCTATAAGATTCCTGTGTACTTTTTGAACATCCCATTCTACATTGTCACCTTTTGCTGTTATGATAAGCGCCACTCTTTTTCCACTTATTTGGTGAGGATCACGTTCATCCCAAAGGTTTTTAATAAGGTTGAAGTCAGAGCTCTATAGCATGCCAATCAAATTGTTCCTTGTCATGCTGGAAAAAGGTTTGGGGCAGAACCCTATACGGCTGGAAAAGACAGGTGTCCCAAAAATTTTTTCCATATAATGTATATTCTCTATAGGGAGCTGTTAAAAAAAGAGTTTGTATGGATTATGGCCAATTTCATGAACAAAAGACGAGTAAACTGATACCAGGAATCGTATGTAATTTCCTATGGAATCAATAAAGTATTCTGTTTCCGATTAAATTGGGATCCTTCATACTTCGTGATTTCTGCATTGTAATTAAGAGATTCTGGGTCATGACTGGTCAAAATAGCAAAAAAAAAAAAGGATTTAAATATAACGAGGGGTATGAGAGATCTGCAGTGATGCCATCATTTAAACAAAAATATTTAGTTTACAATTGTAATACACATACATTCATACATACATGCAAGCATTGATTTTGTGCAGGATGGTACCTTTTACGTCTAATATAATCATTTAGCACCTACATATTGTGAGTTATTGCAGCCATCAGAAGAAAAGATTGCAGAAAATGAGTAATACAAAGGGCATTGAATTTGTCAATCAATTTTCATCTGTAAGTCTGCCAACAAGTCTTTAAATACTCAGTTACTGGTAAAGACCAGAAAAACACTGAGCCCATCCATTCCCCTAAACAACCCCCAGCCCCATTCCCCACTCTTTCCAGTACTGAATAGTGGGATACCATTTAAAAATCAGTGTATGCATCACAATATGCACTTTTATTTAATGTTTTTGCCCTACTGCTAACTCAGTATAAAGGTTTTTTGTATTCATTTGATGTGACTTATTTTATATACAGATGCACTCCTTTTTTTTTTTTTTTTTTTACATTATTCTTAATCTATATGGCAACATTTATGCATAATAGTTTTGCAATAAAAAAAGATTCTTCTTTATTCCTGCACCTGCGAATGCCAAAAAGCATCTTGAGCCTTCAATTCATTTTAACCAAAATTGTGGAGAAAAAAATGTTGCTGAAATGAACCATTAGACTAATCACAGTGTTTCACTGAATATTATTACTGTGGGACATTTGTTTTTTTTATATTAGATGTTATTGGGGGGTTTTAATGTGCTTTAAAAAATGAGGGTATGCAAATTTTTTGCACTCCTATGTCATGCCGGCTTAGAACCGCTTTCGGTTTTGTTCTGGTAAATTGAATGTCCTGGGAAATGACTAAGTGCGAGTTATTTGTGAAAAACACCTTTTGGAATACAATTCTTTATTTGTATAATTATAACTGTATTGTAATTTATATAACTGGAAAATCATTACAAAATCGTTTTGTTTACATAATTTTGGTGTCCTATATATTTAATTATATTAATAATAATAATAATAATAACTAAATACTGCACAGACACTTATTAGCGTGAAGTTGTTGCTTTAGCCAATCAAATTGCTATTTGACCACTCGGAGGCCCTCTAGCTGGCGTCCAGTCAGTCCTTTTTATTTGGATGATCAAAGAGCACACTAGTCAGAGCTTGCAACCCGTTTCTGTAGCAAACTGCACAAGTTCTAATATATTCGTCTGGATTTAATAGCTGATTTTTCATTCCACAACGGCTGATAGAGTAGAAATTTATTTAAAATATAGACTTTTCAGAAGAGCTGGACATCATGAAAGGTCAGTCAACACAGTTTAAAACAATTGTTAAGGTTTTTAATAAGCCATTTATGCTTTTGTGTTTTTTTTATTGTAAAATTTGCACAAAAACACACGATTTGCCTTCATTTCAAGTCCCAATGAAAACCGTAATGCACAGAACAAATGCACAAAAACACAAAAAACCTGGGGTCATTTTATTAGGTTAATATTGATGCTTCTGCTACAGATGCGGGTGGTGCAGTTGTGGCTGCAGTGAAATGAGACTTGTTGAATTGTGTCCATTGGGTTTCTTGCTTTAGTAATGGCATGAGATACCTGTCTGTATAATATCGTCAAAAATTACAATCCTGGCATGGAAAACAAAAACACATTGTAGCTCTTTTTTTTTTTTTTTGGCAACACATCACCTAGCGGGCAAAACATTTTATCAGCCTTGCCTGGGTAGCTCTTTGATTAAGCTGTATCTGCACCAGATTTAATGAAAAAAAAAATCTTAAAAGGGTAGCCATGGATGACTGTGGAGCTCGTCTCTTATCTCGTCAGTGAGCAATTGAAAGATGTGATCTTGTAGTCTGCCATCGTGCCGCACGAACGCTACATTTAGAAAGGAGGCGAGAATAAATCAAAAAGCCAGACAAGTGTGAATCAGGGACGCCGGCTGCTGCATAAGCTATTTAAGTACAGTCAACTAGACGTGTGTGAGGACAAAATATTCTGCAGGACTAACTGATGTGGAAGCACTGACAGGAACAGAGTGAGAGTAATATTTTTATAATGCAGGATCAGGATAACCGGTCATGTCCTCGCTAACAATAACAATCTGTTTGCCTGCAATTTTATGCAATACATTGTACAGTTGAAAGAAATGTTTGCTAATGTCATTGTTTTCTCTCTTTCTTCATTTCTCTTTTTCGCTTCCCGATGGAGCAGTAGATCATTTGGGCATCGAATTCATGGGTAAGACAAATAAATATATTATTATTATTATTTTTTTATTAATTAATTTTATTTTTTTTTTGCTTGCCAATGTAACTCTAATGATATTTATACTTTTGTTTTTTGGAGTCGACTTAAAATATTTTTATATAAATGCTTGGGCACTGGAAATGCTCCACAGCATGGAGCATGGTGTGTAAATCCTACCTTTTGACAGTTTCTCATTCTCAATTACATCACTTTGGATTATACTGTAACTGGTCTCAAGCTGACATGTGCCCATAATATTTTCTAAACTTCCGAAAATATAGAAAAACTAACCAGGCAGTCACTAAGAAAAAAACAAATGAACGCGGTATGTTCACAACACTAAATGTGGCCTTCGTTTCTGCTCACTTACACTACTCACACCAACATGAAAATAAAAACCTCCTACTCAGTTTCTTTTTTTTCTCCCCAACCCACTGGATTTGAGTCCCAATACACATAAGTCTCAACCAGAAGCCCTAAGACCAAACAATAGAAATCAATAGTGCGCCATGTATTTTGATTTGTATTCATTTATTATACACTGTTCAATCACATACATCTGTTTTGTATTCATTGAATACACTTCAGTTTAATACAAATAATGTATTCAGATTTGCGTATGAACCATGTATGGCTTTTGATGGAGAAATTCCCGTAATGAGTTTTACATTGTTTCCTTAGAAGAGGTTGCAAAGTAAAAATCAGAAAGCTGAGTTGAGCTGGTGATTTCCGGCAAAATGAGCGACATCAACTTTTGGCGGCTAGATGTTAGTGTGTCCAGTGATGAGACACATTTTAAAAAGGTTTAACATTTTGCAACATTAAAGACCATAGCAAAAAAATAGCAGTAGTCAGTTTAGCATATGTGAAGAATGGATCCTCATTTCTTAATTCTTTATGCCACTGTGAGCTAACCAGGTAGTCAACTAACTAACCAACATGCTATAAATTTAGTGTGAAATTAATTCTTTGGGACTCATTTTTGCTATTTGGTTCAGACCATTTGATCATATTGTAACCAAAAGACTGTCAATCAATTTTTCTTGCTTCTGTTCTCTAAAACCAACCTAATTCGCAATACGGTTATATCAAGCAGCTATGTAGATTTTACTACATTGTCACTACCCAAAAAGAGTATAGCTCACGATACACATGATCATCTCTAAATCTTTTAAGTGCACTCTGCTGAGCTTAGGTAATGATTCCTTTGATCCTAACGACAAAGTCCAGCTCATTACCCATGACGGTATGTGCATAGTTATGACCCTTTTGTTATTACATCTCAGCACAAACCAATTCTAAACGGGACGTTAGAGATGTTTGGTTGTATCCGTTTCTAGCGCATCCATTACGAGTAATGAGTCCTTGGTAAAGATGGGACTTATATGGCTGGTGCTTGGTCGGCTTTTGTTATAATCCGCTAAGCAAATTCGGTCCTGTCGAGTATGATGGCTATTTTGTGTGTGTGTTTTAAACCGAGAAATCAAGAACAAGTAGTTAAACAACGGAACAATTGTGGCCATTAGGACTAATAACAGAATCTGGCGACTCCCTCTTTGTGTCTTGAATTTCAATCCACTTTTCCAAACATTTTAAAGCATTCTGATGACCAAGATCGGTTTGATGGATTTGGTACTGTATGAAGGAAGCCGTCTTTATGCAACGTCTCATGGACCGTCTCAAGGATAACCCTTTTGAAACTCACATTTAGGCAATTGTCGTAATTTATTGGTAAAAATCATCAAATTCTCCTTGTTTTAATTTTTTATATAAACTTTTAATTCCAAAGAATGTTTTTTTAATACAGTAATCACTGTATGACAGTTTTTAAAAATTGTATTATTTAAAATAATGAAAGCTTAGTTCAACTCTGAAATCTGACTGGACTAATGTTTATGTAAAGAATATAGACAGAGTATAGACAAACTGTAAGACTGAAGAGTTTATGCTCTTAACATGAGAGAAACACTTAAATTTTTTTCATTTGGCAGACTATTATGTCCAAAGCGACTTATAGTTGAGGAACACAACGAGCGATTTATCACAAGATGCAGTAAACACAAGAAGTGTCCATTATACAAGGTTTTAGACATTGTTCAAAATATTAAAAGCTAGCATAGGGGGAATAAAAGATAATAAGAGGCAGTTAGATGCTCATGAAGGAGATGAGTTTTCAGTTGTTTCTTGACAACTGTGAGGAATTTTGCTGTCTGAATGGAGTTACTGTTGTTAGGCAATTCCACTAACAGAGTACATTGAAAGAAAGCACCCATAAGAGTGATTTTGTGCATCTCTGCTATGGGACCACAAGCTGCCACTCATTTACTGACTGCAGGCTTCTGGATGTAGAAAGAAAAAGGGCAACTCTTTATAGCTGATTTTGTGGAGGTGAAAATAAATAGAAATGAATACGTTTTCCTGAACTAAAACAAAAAATTAATTAATTCTTGGAAAGTTGCATCTTGTAAAGGAAAGGAATGTGATACAGACAACCAAAAGACTAATGTCATCAAGGACCAATGTGGACTCCTCAAGAAAGTAGCTCATCACCTCCTATTACCCATCTTACAACTATTGAGAGAACTGATGAGCTGACCTCTATAAAATCCACGTCGAGGACCGAGAGAATTCCTCCAGTGCTACAATTACACTTAATATGAAAACCTTAAAAGATGTTTCATAAGCTGATTTACATTTCATAGTACCTAAAGTCATTATAGTTGCTAATTCTATATTCAGGCAAAAATGACAGTACATCCCAGAGCCGTTCTGATGAGCTTGTCATTCCTTTCTTTGCTGTACATCAGAAAAACCGCAGAAGAGCACCATCATACACTCAGAATGAAGGATTTCTCTTTTCTAGTGGGAATGATATAGACACATCATTAAATGACACACCTGTTTACATTGTTAGTTGCTGGTTGAAGAATCGAGAAAATGTACGGTAAAGTAGCTCATCTACAGTCTTGGGAAAACTGTGAAATGAAGGTTTTGTCATTATAAAGCATGTGGGTTTGTTTCCTACTGCATCAGAACTATTTTGCTTACACAGTGCTTGGGGGAAAAAAAGCAATTTTTAGCATTTCAATTTGGATTCACACAAACCAGGAATGTGGGTGTGGTCTATACAATAAGATGATGATGATGATTATTCAACTATTTTACCTATGTCCAACCATTTATGGCTAGTCGGCAATCATTGTATGCATTTGAAAAGGAGTATTAGACTGAATTTTGATGAAATCTGGCAACGTTTTTCCACAAGTAACTACTACAATAATGTAATGTAAAATTACTACAATAATGTAAAACACATTCTGAGTGCGTGAATGCCTGGAGGCATCAGACACTGGATTGAAATGAGAACAATCTTCTGTTGATCTTTATCAATCATTAGGTATTTACAGACAGCCAACTTTCCTTTAGGCGCACACCCTCCCCCACACATAGATATATCTTCCTGAGCTTTGGCAGGTGTTCTACTCCTCATCCACAAAGCCCTGATTTGTCCTGACAGCTGCTGCAGTCCGGAGTCTGTACAATTCCACGATAAATCTGGGGAACACCGAACACCACAACAAAAAATCCAGCTTTTTTACATCCTCTATTTGTGTATTTACTGGAATTGCTGTAACAAAAATGGCTGGGGTTTAAAAGAAACGGTTTATTCCTTGCACAGTGCACGGATATACAGACACTGCATCCAGGTAACCCCGAGCCTGACATGACCACTGCATCTCTGGATCTCATTCAAGTGAGAAATAAATCGCTCCGTCAACTCATCTCGCCCGCCAAACATCCGTTAGCTGCATAATTGAGATAAATGATCTATTGTGACCAAGTCATTATTTCTGGTGAATTTAATGAAACGCTACAGTGGTGCGGGTCAGCGGATTTAACAAAGCGCTACTTTTCAGGAATTTGATAATAAAACCATTTTCTGTATAAGATGATGGATCGTGGAGAACTGAGGTGAAATTTTTTGGGGGCAGACAATACTATAGAAATGAAACTTGGATATATTTTAGTAAATATGCAACTTGTATAGCAGTACTGTCTGTAACACCCTAAAACTGAGTTACCGTACAGTGGCCAGGGTCATACAGAGGTTTTCCAAGATGGGTTCCACTCAAAACAGGCCTCGCAAGGGTCCATCATAGAGTCCTCGTGCTGTGGATCAGGTGCAGAAGCTGGCTTAAAAAAACAGATGCATGAATGTTGCAGCATTGCTGTAGAGGTTTGCAGAAATGAAAGGTCTGCTTGTCAGCACTCAGACCATACGTAACACACTGCAATAATTCTGATTGCATGGAAATCATCCCAGAAGGAATCATCTTCTAAAGCTGGCTCACAAAAAGGCCCACAAAACAGTTTGCTGAAGACGGCCTGTCTAAAAGCATGAATACCTGAAACTGTCATGTGATCTGACGATACTAAGATAAGCTTGTTTGGCTCAGATTCTGTCCAGCATGTTTGGTGATACCCTGGTGAGGAGCAACAAGAAAATGTTGTCTTGCCTACAGTCAAGCATGGTGGTGGTAGCAGCATCATGGTCTGGGACTGCATAAGTGCTGCTGGTACTGGGGAGCTCCGGTTCATTGAGGGGAAACATAGAATCCAACATGTACTGTGACTTTCTGAAGCAGAACATGATGCCCTCCCTTAAGAAACAATAACTACAATAATGACCCCAAACACACAACTGCCTTGCTGAGGAAGGTAAAGGTGAATGAGTGGCCAAGTATGTTTCCAGACCTGAACCCAATTGAGCCCCTTTGGGGCATCCTCAAGCGGAAGGTGGAGAAGCTATGTGTCTAAAATCCAGCAGCTCCGCGATGTCATTATGGGGAAGAGAAAGAGGATCCCAGCAACAACCTGTGCAGCCCTGGTGAATTCCATGCCCAGGAGGATTAAGGCAGTGCAAGATATCAATGGTTCTTACACAAAAAATTGACACTTTGGGCACAATTTTGATATGTTCACGTAGTATGTACATGTATTAGCTTTTGTTGCCAGATATTTTGACATTAATGGCTGTATGGTGAGTTATTTTTAGAGGACAGCAAACCTGTACTGCTATACAAGCTGCACATGCTGCAATAGAGCTCTGACCTCAACCCTAATGAAACACCTGATGAATTGGAACACTAAGCTCTTCAACTCACATCAGTATTTGACTTTACTAACATCCTTGTGGATTAATGATTCGTACACAAATCTCCACAAGCACAATCTAACATTTAGTGGAACACCTGCTTAGAAGAGGGAGGTTATTTTAACAGCAAATGGGACTAAATGGGCAGTAAATCACATGGGTAAGTGTCCAAAAACTTTTGTCCATATCATGTATATCTGTCTAACAACAAATAAATATCTCCTTGCTATTATTATGTGAAACAGAAATGTAAACAGCTCTCCAAGAAAGCTTACTGTTTGTGCACAGAAACTTAAAATTCCCCATTTTTATCATATTTATATTAAATAAAAATGTTCAGAAATATGCAGCACCCAGTTTGAAAGTCCATTACACATGATTAAGCTATACAGGACAAATCCCCCCCCTAGTATTTCTGTTTTGCAAACGCATTAACAATCATTGCAGCAGTCTTTATTTCCTTAAAAAATAATCCGTTAATTCTTTATATGGAGGTGTAATTCTAAAAAAAAAAAAAAAATCGTGGTATTTACGGCTTTAATTTCTCCCCAAATGGAGGAAACTAGGCTTTCTGTTGATTTAATACCTGCCCTTTGGTCAAATCAATTAACAAGAAACGTCCACGCAATCTGTGTTCCCAAAGTGACTTTCACAATGTAGGTATTAAATTAATTTGTACGCCCCCTGGTGTATGCTCCTTTAGGCAAATACACTAAATGATTGTGTTGTTACAGTGCACATTATCCTGTAAAAAAAAAAAAAAAAAAAAAGGTGTAATTTCACAAACCTAATTTTTTCGGTCGGCTATGGTTAAAAATATATTTATGCATGTTTTTTCATTTCCTCAACAAAGCACAAGTATATTCAGCAAAAGAGCTTTGCTGTATGATACAATTATTTTTACTTTCTTGCAGCAATGGGTTAGTTATACTGTAGCCAGATCAGGCACTTACAGTTTACTGTCCCAGTGAGCAATTTGGCTTTTCTTCTTCTTGATTACTGCACTGCACACTATACACCAAGGTTATAAAGCACATCCGTTATGATGAAAATAGGGGTGCCAATATAAATGCCCTTAGCGCTCTCCCTGTACCATGTTGGGAGAGATTTTAAATAATTATATATTTTATTTCTCTGTTATGATCGGCAGAAAAAAGCAACACAAGTGAACAATGACAAATTCAGAGAGAGATCCAATCAGAAACACAATGAAAGTGCAATGCAGCAACACAACTGCAAATCCAGATATGCAAAACCTAAATTTTAGACACACAATTCTGTGACACAACAAATGCTAATTCAGAGACACGACACTAGGAAATTAAGACACAATAACAGCAATATTAGACGCAACAAAAACAAGTTTAGAAAGATAACACCAGGAAATGTATATACACAGAACCCTGAGATTCAGACACACAACACCTGCAAATTCAGACACAACAACTGCATATAAAAAAATGCAACAGAACAGCAAATTCAAGAAACACAATGACAATTTCAGAAACACTTCAGTAAAACTAAATTGTAATGGAACAGCAAAGCAGGAACCACAAATCATTGAATTCAAAAACGCTGCTGCTGCAAATTTGGAGTCACACAACAGAAAAATCCATAACGTAACGGCAAACTCACACAGCAACAAAATTTAACTACAAATTCAGTCATTCAACACCAAAAACAAAATGCACAAACCAAACTATGCAACTATAAATTGAGTTGAATGTATATGGTATTGGAGTTTCCAAAATTTTATTTATTTATTTATTTTTAATAAGTATAATAAGTATATTTACAGAAAAGTAGCTAAGTATATATTTCCTGGTCTATTTGAATATATTTGGTGTATTAACAGAATTACTAGTTATTAGTCTGTATAGTGATATATTTGGGAAATAGAAATATATGTTTTAATTAAACACTCAGGAATAAAAAAAAGGAAACCTGCACTGATGTTTTTTTTTTTTCCATTTTTTCTTCTACTGGCCTCCAACTAATAGCTTAAGATACATGTGCAGACCCAGGGCTTTTGTGAACTCTCTAATTCAGCTGAATCATGGCTCGGTAATGTGGCTACATAATGGTTATTAAAGCTTTTCTCACGTCCATTCAAGCCTTTATTCTCGTACCACAAAGGCATCAAGGTAAATGAAACCATCGGGTTTGTGATCCCAGACGGTTCGCATCCATCACCTGCCATTGTGAGGTGTGATGTGTGCGTGTTCTTTTTTTTTTTCCTCTTTTCATAGCTTCTCTTGTAAAGTCTGTTGTGGCTGAGCCTAATCTGATTGATTGCCTGTTAATAGCGGTGAAACACTGGGCGTGATTTACTCTTTTACACGAGCAAAGACAGCTGCCATTTTTCATGTTTAATGGTATCCATTAAGGCTTTAAGTCTTCTCCAGTGGCACCGGTACCCAATAAGAGATGTATCCATTACTCATGGCTTTCCTTTCAATCCCGATCACAGTCAGAGATAAGCGACAACCATGCTACAGCAACTACAACAATAAAAAAAAAAAAAACTTCGAACAACCGCGTACATGTGTGGGTTTTTTTGGTTCATTCTAACGGGAGAATCTTTGTCTTGTTTTTCTGCTTTTCGATCCCAAACAGAAAGCGAAGAGGTTTACAAGAGACAAGTGCTGTCAATCACATGCATCGCCATGGGGATCAGCTTTCTGGGCACACTCTGCATGGCTCTGTACTGCCGGAACAAGTGAGTATGGCGCCGAAGTCGCAAGAGATGAGCATGACCGCAAAAGGAAAAAAGAGGAGCGTTGAAATTTTCAGATGAGGCAGAAAGATAATGATCATGACGAATGACAGAGGTTGAAAAAAAAAATATATATATACAGTATATCAAATATAAAAGGAACTCTGGGGTTCCAGGTGTGCACTTTTTCCTCCTACTAAATTCAAGGTACTTTTGACTTTCAGGCCCATGCACCTGATTCATTCCTGCAGTGTTTTGCACACTAAATAGTTCTCAAGGATGTTTTTATGATTTAGATGCGGCGAATAAGCTTTTACTATGCACAATTACAGCTAATGGATTACCGATGACGCTCTTAAAGGCAGCTGCGTCCTTGATGTCCTTATGTGCTTGAAGTTTGAAGCTTGCTGTTGGATTCAAATCAGGTTTCCTGTGCATACCAGACAAAATAAACAGAAATGTTGTTCAGCAGAAAGCAAGCACTGTAGTTGCTGTTCTGGAAAATATGTGCAAAGTCTGCCCATGTTTATTTTCTGGCCCAAAGGCATTGCGTATTCTCATCTGACGTGTTATGGATGAATCAGCGAAGCAGAACTGCCTGTAAAATATACTTCAAACACAATAGTTTGGAAGCTATTGAAGAAAAAAAACGATCCGAGGCATTTTGCGGTGATCTTGGCTTAGTTTGGATCAATTCCAAAGTCTAATCAGTATATCGGTTGGTTTGACTGAACAATTCATATCAATGCTATAAATAGTGAACCTATAAATTGCACAAATGATCAACTCTGACAGACTAACAGACAGGCAGACAAACTCATGGCGAAAATTGGACACGTTCCTGAACATGAGTGTGTAAGCGATGCAATGACAAGCAGTCTGGTGTGAAAAAACAAAAAAATTGCCCTTGCTGTGATTTTGGCCCAAATCGACCCAGTTCCAGAAGTTGACGATTCCAAATAATCGTTCAACCAGGAGTGAATATTAACACGATATACCTCTAAATAAATTATGTTTAAAAAAATCTCAGACAAACACAATGTCTAATTTGAGCATAAATACTGTGCTCGAATGCACATCAACTCTAGAGAGGGATATATTCTGACAAACTCTTCATGTCCCATTTCTTAAAGACAGTATATACGTTTACCGCATTGATGGTTAATAGGTTTGGTAACAGACTACCAGCAAAACACTATAGAAAAAAACTATAAAAAAAAGCTTTTGGGGCTTTTTGTAACATAAGTATCAGTCTGCTTAAATCTACAGTCATAGCAAGAAAAAAATCTGCCCCAGCATCGCTACTTGCTTCTTTGTGTATTCCAAGAATCAGAAGTGATTCCACAACCATCCAAAATATTTTATTTGAATGTATTTAACTGAAAATGTGATTAATAGCAAATACAAAACCCAGTATTTATTTATCTGTTTGATTGGTTTTGTTTGTTAAATTGGTGAGATTGGACGAACTAGCATGTCTATGGGAAAATCCTTTACGTGCAAAAATTCTTACATATTCTAACACTTAACTTTTAAAATTCATAGACCATTTAGAATACAAAATTTAATAAGCATACATACCTATATTATTATGGAACAATATCAAATCAATACACTTTTGTGATTTAAAAAAAAATTCTTTACAATTGCATGCGTTCTGCATTATTTAGACAAAGCTGTTTTTGTGAAATATATATTTAGGGTGTTGAAAGACTGTACATTACATTGTTGTTTGCCTGAGTGGCATTATTGAACTAGAAACACTCTACAGTAACCCCCTCAGACATACAGTATCTCAGGAAAAATACCAAAATGGATCCAATCATTGACCATAAACAATTTAACCAAGAGAGAAGGACAATACTATGCACATAGCATATGTACTATTACTACCTAACAAACAACTTTATGCACCCACCACAGAATACTTACCTTTTACTCTATCACAGTAAGCCACAATTTACCTTTCGAACAAACCGAGCCTAATTAGCCATCTAATTAGGAATTGACCCGCACACACACACACAAAAATAACAGCGCTAACCAGATGAAACATCTTTGAATCCATCGTTATCTAGTGGAGGATGATTAAATCAGGACGAAAGACTTCCAGCACACCAAACCCTGAACTAAATACAATCTCAATAAAATCATAGTTGTAGCAGAGCCCCAAAACTCCCACTTGATTACACACCTGAGGTAATTAATTAGCTATGTAAAACAAATCAAGGCACAAAGACATTTACACAGCACACTTAAAACTGAGAAGTTTGCATTATGGACATTTTTATTTGAATTGTTTTTAAGAAAAAAAAAGAAAGAAAGCTATACTATATTGAATGCCATACTATATTTAGCATTGCTAGTCATGTTTTTGGAATTTGATCTTGACTTCTTTGGTCACACACACATTCCAATCTGGTGTCTATGTTCAAAAAAAGCATTATTCATTTCTCTCCTGGGCTTCGGGTTTCAATTTTGTTGTTTTCTGTACCACAATGTATGTGCACTTGGCCTATCTGAAAAATATCTATATCCTAACCTATATCCGAAAAATATCTGTTTGTTTGAGATCACTTTTCTTACAAAGATTAATATTAATAAGTCTTTCATTCGTGTGTGTGTGTGTGGTGTTCAAGGACGACCAAGATGGCTAAACATTGACTTCTTAGCCTTGTATTTTTGATCTCAGCATGGACGTTTTCAAATCCTGATTTGAATGTCTCTCTCTCTCTCTCTCTCTCTCTCTCTCTATTTTCTAGCCAAAAGCTTACAGAGCTTAGCTAGAGGCAGTCAGTGTGTGCTAGTGCTGCTGGGCAAACATAACAGGAATAAAGTGCACCTGTCAATCACGGCTTACGGAGCCGAACAGGCAGAAGAACAGCCGTGCGATTTCAATAGAGCATCTAATATAATGACATGAACGACTGAGCATCCTGATGTTGGCAAAAAAAAAAAAATCGAACAGTGTGTTGGTGCTGTTCAGCGATGAATTTAACACACACAAGGAGTGGCATATATGCTTTATGGTTGTTAACGTATGTTTTGAACGTTTGTGCTGCCCCCTGTAGGAGACGCAGGGAAAAGCTCCAGGCGCACCTGAAAGAGAGCCGAGGCCTAAAAAACTACAGCATTGGCCAACCGTGCAAGGCGCACCCCAGCCTCCAGCTGCACAATGTAAGTGTTATCATCTCTTGTCCAGTTCCTCTTAAAGGTGCGTCTCTGTTGATGGAAAAAAAAATAAGAAAGCTACTTGATCGGGGGATACACGGGTAGTACTTAAAGGTATCATTTGAATATCATGTCATATATATATATGCAAGTAACACCCCAGAAAAAAAAATATAGGCTTTAGGATTTATATTTCAGTGGACATTGAGGGCCCAAACTCATTTCAGCGTGAGGACGCTCTTGGGCACAAAGCAAACTCTATTAAGACGAAGTTGGAGTGGAAGAACTCGAGTAACCCGGAAAAAAAATCCTCTGACCTACTCAACCACACTGAACACCTTTTGGCATGAACTGGAGCCTCCTCGTCTCCTCTAACCTCAGTGCTTAAGCTCACTAATGCTGTATCAGGATGAACATAAATCCTCACAGAAAAACCCAACAAAACCTAATGAAAAGCTTTTCCAAAAGAGAAGAGTGAAGCTGATTATTACCAGAAAATGGTTGCATCAATCTAGAATGGGATGATCAATAATAACATATAAACATGACAATCATAAGCTATTAGCCCTACTGTGTGTACGCCAATGGTATTTATTTGATGTACACGCGGACAGGCTCTTACTCCCAACGTTTAAACTGAATGACGTTAGCTACTAGCATTATATTTTTCATCTTGACAGTCTCGCATTTGTGACCCTTTTCTCAGTCCTCATCACAATCACTGCGTCTTCGTCATCGCCGTGGAAAGGCAGCTCAGGGAAAGCAGGCATTTCTGACGAGCACTTTTATCGCCGTAGCATTAGCTTCTGTAGACACACCCGTCCTGCTTGCTAGTTCATAACAAAAATGGCTGTAATTTGAATGTCAGTCAAGCTCAATGACTGGGACAGGGTTTAACGATAAAGATGAACTGTCAGAATAATCGTCAATGCCATGAAGACCAATCACTGAAGGACTGGAGTCACTGGCTTGCTTGGAAAATAAAACACTTTGCTTTTTTAAAAAAAAAAAACAATGTATCAGAAATCATGACCGAGAGGCAGAGATTTTGAAAGGCGAGCGGAAAATTGCAGGAGATTGATTTCTCGATCAATTGCAAAAGAAATATGTGTTTTAATATGTGCGCCTTGGGTTCATGACCTCAGCTGTGAAGTGTGTGATGTTTAACGGCTTTAAATGCATCTCATGCCATTGTGCACCGATCAATAAACAAACACATTTTGATCAATTTAAAAAAAAAAGCAGTACAGGTTTCTAAAACTCAGTCACCTTAACCCAATTCTGAATATGTTTAACTTTCCTGTGTAATTATATCAAACGCAGTGTTGTTAAGATGCATTTCCTATCAAAAAAAAAAAGTTTTGTCACAGTATATCACCTATTCTTTCACAGCAAGCTCTTTCGTCTTCCGGCTCTTCTCACGTCTTTCGGAGTTCTTTAGCGTAATCTTATCTGCGCGCTACATATTTCAGCCATGTGACGGCTTCGAGCCGGGGAAAAAAAAAACGAGGCCACGATGGACCACGTTATCCAATTACGCTGACGTTAAACCCCCCTGCGTAGCCCTCGTTCACGCATCGGTACTTCCCCTAGTCTACTCGCTGTCCTCCTTTCAATCCACTCTTCTCTCATCATTGTTGCCTGGCGGAGATTAAGTGCCACAGTGACGCAGACAGATTATTTTTCCGCTTTCTGCAGCATATAGATATGGGATTTTATATATATTTATATAAATGAGGGAGGCTTTTCAAAGTGTGATATTTCAACTGGATTTAGTAGTGTGGTGTTTTGGTGTTAGAAAAGTCAGTTTTACAAGAACACATTCAAAAGCGGCGATATAGATGTTGAAATGATTTAAATAATGCAACAATTAATCAATAAATCAATAATTATTAATAATGAAATCCGTTGTTGATTAGTTACTACTGCTCAAGTTTAGGATTAGCAGCAAGGTAACTGAGCCACTTGTGAAAATGGCGGACAGAACAGGATCAACCGGCAGCAGGAAGTCATTCAAGGCGTGGGACAGGACATTTTATATTAAATGCAACAAAGAAAAATGTACCTGGAAGCTACGCAAAGTGGAGCTTGTGTGGCATAGAAGCACCAAAGTGATGCACGAGCACGTGAAAAGAAAATACACTGGTGTCACGGCAGTTCCTGGGCAAAAAGGGTGGAAGGAATCTATCGTTTGAGAACAGAATTATTTGTTCATACATTAATATTACAAGATTTCATTTATTTAATTTCAAAGCATTCCTTATATGAATTGGAGCTATAATAAATATATATTCAGTGTCACCCAGATGAGAAGGGGGTATTGTATGAGGAAGTCAGGTGTGTCAGAGAAGTATGTAAGGGTGGTGCAGGACATGTATGAGGACAGTGTGACGGCAGTGAAGTGTGCAGTAGGTACGACAGACTGGTTCAGAGTGAAGGTTGGACTGCATCAAGGATCGGCCCTGAGCCCTTTCCTGTTTGCAGTGGTGATGGACAGGTTGACGGACGAGGTCAGACAGGAGTCTCCCTGGACTATGATGTTTGCAGATGATATTGTGATTTGTGGTGAGAGTAGAGAGGTTGAGAAGGTTGAGAAGAGCCTGGAGAGGTGGAGATATGCGCTGGAGAGAAGGGGAATGAAAGTCAGTAGGAGTAAGACAGAGTACATGTGTGTGAATGAGAGGGAGGGCAGTGGAGTGATGCAGTTGCAGGGAGAAGAGGTGGAGAAGGTGGAGGAGTTCAGGTACCTGGGGTCAACAGTGCAAAGTAATGGAGAGTGTGTTAGAGAAGTGAAGAAAAAGTGCAGGCAGGGTGGAGTGGGTGGAGAAGAGTGACAGGAGTGATTTGTGATAGTAGGGTATCTGCAAGAATGAAAGGGAAAGTTTATAGGACTGTGGTGAGACCTGCGATGTTGTATGGATTAGAGACAGTGGCATTGAGTAAAAGGCAGGAGGCAGAGCTGGAGGTAGCAGAGCTGAAGATGTTAAGGTTTTCGTTGGGAGTGACGAGGATGGACAAGATTAGAAATGAGTTTATTAGAGGGACAGCACATGTAGGATGTTTTGGTGACAAGGTGAGAGAGGCGAGATTGAGATGGTTTGGACATGTGCAGAGAAGGGACATGAATTATATTGGTAGAAGAATGCTGAAGATGGAGCCACCAGGTAGGAGGAAAAGAGGAAGGCCAAGGAGGAGGTTCATGGATGTGGTGAGGGAAGACATGCAGGTAGTTGGTGTGAAAGAGGCAGATGTAGAGGACAGGGTGGTATGGAGACGGATGATCCGCTGTGGCGACCCCTAATGGGAGCAGCCGAAAGAAGAAGTAGTAGTCACCCAGATGAGAAGGGGGGTTTCCCTTCTTCAAATGTTTTTTAAGGTTTCATCCACACACCATCTCAGAGTTCATTTTGTTGCTTATTAGAGATAAATTGATTTCTGATTCTGAAATGTAGATTTATCATCTATTTGTTACTCTAAAGCTGCTTTGGGACAATGTCCAATGTTGAATTGTACTGATTTGAATGACAGTGACCTCTGTGTAAATGTAGTCTCAAATACGATCTTTTCTTTCAGCAGTATTGCAAAAGCACAAAAACTCCACTACATGGAGGCAGCGTCCACGAATCCGTGTTTTCTCAGAGTTCTTCAATGACGTCTTCTTTCACAAGGGGTTTGACAACCACCCGACATCACAGGTAAGGAGGTATCGATCTCCCGCTTCCCACGGCTAGAGAGTTCAAACTGCCAGATATGATTGGTACATTTTAAATGAATACAAAGTAAACACACAAGTCAAAGTCAGTTTATAACAAACTGAAAAGCTATATTAGCGATCTAGCTAGTGTGCTGTTCCTGTTAACAGCATTATTGTTTGTTTTTCAATTTCATGATCCACATATCTAATGTATCTACTGATCTCTGGCACAAATCAAAATACAATAATATGCAAATACAAAATTAAAACCTTCAATGCAACCCACATTTATTTACGATGACCTTTCTTTACTCAGATATATAAAACAAAAAGTTTTAATTACTAAACATGTGTTTTACTGATGCGCTAAGTATCAAATCAAGCACCAAACTCCAATACACACATCCGATAATTAAAACCATCAGTGTGAGGGAAAAAGTTCAGTTTGGTGTCTTGATGACTTCTGTAATTTTTTATCATTTGTCTGGTTGTATGGTTTCCCTAATAGTAAACATATATTTGCATAAAGCATCTATTTCTGTCCATGCCCATGTTGATTAAAGTATTAAAAACTTGAAAATTATTAATTTAAGGTACATTTAGAACAGATAAAAGGTGTGTGTGTGTGTGTGTGTGTGTGTGTGTGTGTGTGTGTGTGTGTGTATGCATGTATGTATGTATGTATGTATATATGTATATATATGTATATAATATATTAGCGATAAGGCATAGCTTTATGACCATTGACAGATTATCTCTTCATCATGGTACCTGTTAGTGGGTGGGATTTTTTAGTAGGCAGCAAGTGAAAATTTTATCCTCAATGTTGATATTTTAGTAGCAGGAAAAATGGGCAAGAATAAGGATTTGAGCGAGTTTGACAAATTGTGATGGCTAGAAGACTGGGTCAGAGCATCTCCAAAACTGCAGCTCTTGTAGGCTGTTCCCGGTCTGCAGTGGTCAGTATCTATACAAATTGTTCCAATGAAGGAACGGTCGTAAACCAGCGACAGGGTCATAGGCGACCAAGGCTAATTGATGCACGTAAAGAGCAAAGGCTGACCTGTTTTCTGATCCAACAGACAAGTTCCTGTAGCTTAAATTGCTGAAAAAGTTAAGCTTATTTGTTTATATGCTTGTGCTATGTAATGCAAGAGTTAAAGATTATGGAATTAATGTTAGTCAATCAACCACCCATTAAATAGATCTGATGTCTCCTTGGTGGGACAGACATCCATAATGGCCAAGCTAACATTCGCAAACGGAGAATGTTAAATGAGATATTTCACATATGTAAATGCATAAGTAAATGCACAGAAATTAGCATCATGGCCAATGCAGCCTGCGAGCAGAGAGCATTAATTGGACATTACTGGTGTTCCCAGCTGAAATATTGCATTAACCTGAGTGAAACCGACTCAGCTTGTTTTCCACCCGCCTGCCTATGGCCCTGTAGACAGCCTCATGATGATAATGGCTATTGTAATGACATGCCATGAAGACGGGCACGACGCAAACTCGCCGTAATGTGTTGAAATGACACCCGGCCAAATGATATTAACTCCAAGGCAGCGTGGCCGCTTGTAATTGGAGTTTTATTGAACGCTAAAAAGAGTGATCGTAATTGGAATTGGTGATAAACATGTTAAATGCGAGCTTCCATAGCGACGCGCAGCAGAGGAGCAGGAGATCAAGACAAATCGAAAGAAATCGGACTCCGACCGCGGCGCCACCTCGCTAAGCGGAACGGTTACTGAATTAAAATCGTACATATGATTACGGTCTTCCGACAAACACTCTCGCTGCTATATTTATTAAGTTAGATTAACCTCATTCTCCTTCCAAGAGTGGCTTTGGTGCCATTGTAAAGGGCTATCGGTTTACGACAGTATAGATCATTTTTGATTACATGATCCACACATCTGAAACAAGCCATTATTTCTATAAATTTTGCCTTAAATCACCTTTTGTAGATCTCTGGTGCAAATACAAATGTCATGTTATGAGAAAGGTGGTTGCAAATGCAGATTAATATGACGTCTATTTATTTAAACAGACAGACAAATCCTTAAACGTAAAACAGGATTTTGTCAGTTGATCAGCAAACCATGTAAACTGGGCAAAAAAACAACGAGAACGTGAAAACTTTAATTAAACTTTCGACACTTTAATCTCTGGACTGTCACTTTAACTCTAAACTTGCACAGCGCCGTGCACTTTATACCACACCATACTGCACACGGTCACTTTAAGGACAATCACATCATCCATCCATTTCTTTCGGCTTCTCCCATTAGGGGTCGCCACAGCGGATCATCCGCATGTTTGATTTGGCACATGTTTTTACGCTGGATGCCCTTCCTAACGCAACCCTCCCTATTTATCCGGGCTTGGGACCGGCACTAAGGCTTGTGCAACCCTAATGGCTGGGGTTGGTTCCTGACCGATCGAACCCGGGCCGCAGCGGTGAGAGCGCCGCATCCTAACCACTAGACCACCAGGGGACCTTGACAATCACATCAACCACCTTAAATTTTTACGGTTGAAAATGTTTACTGTCATAAGCATCCTGTATATACACTTTTTTTCTCAAATATATCTTTATATATTTTATATAGTTTATACTCTATTTATTTGCATTCATTTCTTTTCTTTTCTTTCTTGGTTTATTTTTCACCCCATCCTATTCCCTCATGCCGTATAAAGCATTTCACTGCATGCCGTACTCTATATGTATGTGTATGTCACAAATAAACTATTTGATTTGATTTGAAAACGAGATCAAAAGCCAGAAGAATTGGCAAAAGGCTTGGCAAATGGCAAAAGTTAAACTGAGCCTATACTTCGCAGTGAATTGAAAACAGGTCCTTTTAACCTTTGGCTGTGTAATTGGAAACAGATGGGATTGATCACAATGAGGGTGCTTGTTAACGTGCAAGTATATTTTGGAAATTGGAGTCCAGGGTGGGCGTTTTTAAACGCTATGGTGTCTGATGCGAAATGGAGTTTAAGTGCAAAACAAAACACAGTTTTTTACATTAATTTTTAACATGAATAATTTTACAACATTTTACAATAATTTTACATGAATAATTTTTTACATGAATAAATTTTACATGAATAAATTTACATGAATTTTACACGAATAATTTAGTAAATCTGATTTATTTATTTCATAAATAAATTAGTAAATCATTGTTGTGGTGATGCTTCAATAATCAAACTCTTGTGTTACAATACCTGTGTATTGTCATGATTTATAATCGCACTATCCAATAGAAACATTGTGAGTCGGATTCCTTTCTAATGCCACCTTTGGTTTATTCATTGGGGATCTAAATAAGTTCTACATTCAGATTTGTGTAAAGCTGCTGTGTGAAAACGTTTATACAAATCACATTAAACCTGAAATACAAATCGATTTACTAAGGAATAAAAAATCCAAACCCTTTAGACTAAAGGATATTTTGCACGTTTCATTTTTTAAAAGTGGTTTTTGAGTCCAAAATGCGTATTGGAATTTCCTTTCCATTTTCATTGCCCAAACACTGAGAAACTGGACTTGACTAAGTTAAAAGAGGAAAACAGCAATGTGGAGGAACTTGATGAAAGAATGAATAAAAGAAGAGAATAAAAAAGGTTTTTGTAAGTCAAAGGATTTGTTTGCTTAAGAAAATGTGCACTTTCAGGGTGTTGCTGGTGGTTGTAAAGGTGTTCCATGTAGTTGTGAGGGTTTTGCAGGTGCTTGTAAAGTTGTTCCACGTAGTTGTGAGGGTTTTCCAGGTGGTTGTAAAAGTTTTCCAAGTAGTTGTAAGGGTTTTCCAGGTGGTTGTAAAGTTGTTCCACGTAGTTGTGAGGGTATTCCAGATGGTTGTAAACGTTGTTTCTGGTGATGGCTCTGGTGCTCCAAGAGTTTGTAAAGGTGTTGCAGGTGGTTGCGAAAGTGTTCCAAAAGGTTGTAACAGTGTTGCAGGTGTTTGTAAAGGTGATGCAGTGGGTTGCAAAGGTGTTTCAAGAGGTTCTGAGGGAATTCCAAATAGTTTGCCATGATGTTCCATGTGGTTGTGAGGGTTAATAAGTGGTTGCAGGTGGTTGCAAGGATATTACAAGTGGTTGCCTAGGTGTTCCAGGTGTTTATTCTGGAACATAGGATGGGTTTGTTAAATGTAAACCAAGACATGTTAATCTTTGTCCTAACAATCTGGGTTTTTTTATATGGAATAAGAGCTTGATAGGGTCATTGCCAAACCTTACACTATGGCTTTTAGTTTTAGGGAGAACCTTTTTATACACTTTTGTTCTTGCATTGCAAAAATAAAAAGTCCCAACTTCCCTCCCCTCCAAACACACAGAAACCACACAGGTTCAATAATTTAGCATCATATTGTGTATTCGCTATGTTTATTGTTACCGTAACTACAAACAACTGAGGCAATCAGTCAATTTATTGCACTTCATTTGTTGCTGTTCTCTACTGCCTGCAGAAAACCCAACATTTGACACTTCAGTTTATTATTAATCTTGCAATAAAGCTGGAAATAAAAAGTTCAGCATTATGCTTAGTTATAAGCTTACAGCAATGCTGAGGAGAGGAAGCTTTTATATTAATTCTCTGGGTTTTATTTTTATACCACAGCACTGCTGAATTCTTGATTATGCGTGGTTAGAAGGTGTTGATTAAGTATCTAGAATAGCAGTTCAGCTCCCCGATGGTGCAGCTGCAAATCACAAAGTTGGTACAAGAACTTAGAATAAGAACTTGTATGGCAGGTGAATTTTTTTATTTTTTGCTTGATTTGTTTTGTTCTGGTGACCTTTCTCCATCCTTTTATTTCTAGTTAGAATTGTGGTATTTGAGAAATCATATTTGTAGCTTGGAAGTTCCGATCAGAAAGTCGTGAGGTTCTAATTTTAACACCTTCACGCTGCCACTTCTGGACCCTTAAGCAAGGCTCTTAGTCCCAAACTGCTCAGTTGTATAAATAAGACATTTATGGCATTTGTTGGATGCCCTTATCTACATTTACTTTTGCGGCATTTAGCAGATGTCCTTGTCCAGAGAGACGTACAAAAATGTTTTAAGTCTCTATTAAGTAATACTATATCTACACCGGAATGCTAGATCACAAACTTAAAGTTAAATCTACCTACAACTCTGTTAAAAGGAATTACATTTTTTTTGTGTAAAAGACCAATCAAACCTAGAAAAGTGCTAGTTTAAGTGTTTCAAGATGAGGGGAAGGTCATTCCACCACCTTGGTGCCAGAACAGAGAAGCCTTGAGGGGTATACTTACATCTTATCCTGAGAGAAAGTGAGGCCAGTCGAGCAGTGCTGGAGGATCTCAATGAGTTGAGTGGCATCAGCATAGCAGTGGTAATTGTGGTCATTCATACAGTGGTCATTCATACAGCTGAGCAGTTAAGGGTTAAGGGCCTGTAGTGGTGGTGGGATTTGAACATGTTACATTTTGAATCAGGACACTTCCAGCACCAGGCTTTTATACAAATGACATACTAAAGTACTGTAATATGGTCTGTTTTTATCAATGGATTTATAATTTTTAAAATATTTTTTTTTTTTAAGCCCTTTCTAAGCCGATTGAATCTACATCCCATTAACAACTTTATAAAAACACCAAGAGGGAAAGAGAGACAAGCTTGTCGAGGGCAAAGCACAGCCCTGATGTGTGCATAGAGCCGTAATGATGCATAATAATGTTAGTCAAAGCCGTATGCAGCAGATGGCAGCTATACATACATCATTTATTAAAGAGCTAACAGCGTCTGCGATTTGCTAGAGATTATTTAACATAAAACTGCAGATGTCTTTTAAAGGTTTACAGTATAAATGCGTGTCTTCTGCCATGTTCACAGGAGTAGCTCAGTCTTGTGCAATGGTGAGGCAAAGAATCGGCCGGCCCTTCGCATATCAACACGCAGGACTCCACCCATACCTAGTGGACGACTCAATCCTATCACCGGCTCAAAGGATTCTGGACCCGCCTACCAGCACCTGCAAGAAGCGGATGGATCTGAGAGGGATGTCGAGCCAGCAAGAGTGTAAGTGTGAGCCGTGTCAGAAAGAATAAGCTGGACTGCTATGGAAACATAGCAATGTATTCTTTTACTCTGCAATTGGTTCTTCTGGTTAAAAAGTAGGTCAGACTGGGGTAGAGTTATGGTTGACTAGAGGTGGAATTGAATCTGTATATGAAGTTGAGATTTCTGAGAGCAAGAAAATAGTCAAGGTGGAGTTGAAGAGGGATTTCTCTGGACACTTAGATGGTTAATGTGGTGTTCCAGGTAGTTGTAAACTTGTTTCAAGTGGTTACTGTGAAATCATAGACACTTGCTTTGGTTCCAGATGGTTACTTGCTTTGGTTGCTTTGGTGTTGGAGGTGTTGTGAAAATGTCGCAGCTGATTGTGTGTTCCAAGTAGTTGCTCTGGACCTTTAGATAGTTGTTAAAGTGTTACTGGTTGGTGTAATGGTGTTCCAGGTAAATAGTCTAAAATCTTAGCGGGGTGCTATGGTTTTCGCAGGTGGTGACCAGTTGGTTTGTAAGGTTGTTTAAGGTGGTTAGTTTGAAATCATAGAGATTTCTTATGGCATTCCTGGTGAGGGTCTTCCAGATGGTTATTCTAAAATCTTAGATGGTTGGAGTCGTGTTCAAGGTAACAGTGAAGGAGTTGCAGCTGATTGTAACAGTACTTCATTTGGTAACTCTGGACTATTAGATGGTGGTTGTGTTGTTCCACTTGGTTGGAAAGGTGTTTCAAGT
Organism: Silurus meridionalis; assembly: GCF_014805685.1. Taxonomy (NCBI): domain Eukaryota; kingdom Metazoa; phylum Chordata; class Actinopteri; order Siluriformes; family Siluridae; genus Silurus; species Silurus meridionalis. The sequence continues at coordinate 29,228,903 of NC_060885.1, read as the reverse complement.
GTTTGTGCTGGAGACTTGGATGGTTTCCGTGGTGTTCTAGGTACGTTCTGCTAATTTGATAGTTGGTAGAATGTGTAGTGGAACTGAGGTTTTGTACCTAGATGGATTTTAGCCTGGAAAATACACAAGGTTGAGGTTGGAAGGTGGAGGCTCTGCCGGAAACGTATAGGAACCAAAAAGGTCAAATTTGGCTGAACTTCTACAAACTATAGATTAATACTCAAGAAAAACTGCAACCTGATCTCCACCCTATGTTGAAAGACTTGTAGGTTTTGATGCGAGCTATTCTTTGGTGTATAGAAACAGCAGGCAGAATATTCTTTATGTTGTTTTGTTATAGTGTATAATGAACTGGTTGAACCTGGATCAGCATGGTTACTTTGTGCCATAGGGTCTATTTTTTATTCAAGCTCTGATAAATGTTTTTGGTTGTTTACGAGTCTGCGTGTGTCCCTGCATCATGCACCGCTGTGCACAGCAAACTTCGTTCGAATTTTCGTTGCAACAGTTCCCGCTAGTTTACTTTCGGTAGTATGGATTCTACAGTATTCTATCAGCACGACCGTCTGACCGTCCACCGGGTCACCCAGCGATTGTCACAGCAGTCTGTAAGTGCTGACCTATTTCTAATTCTGGTCTGGGCAAAAAAAAAAAAAAAAAAAACATCAAACATGCACGAGAATAACACTGGGTTGAAGAAAAAGCCTGTTTCCATGGAGACAAGCTGGGATGGAGAAGAATGAAAAGAAAGAGAGAGGGGGACAGAGAGAGATTCAGTCTGTTTTGCATATGGCCAATAAAAAGCGAGCGGGAGAAATATGGCGAGGTTTGTTCCTCATCTGTCAGAAAAGCTTGCTGTAATTGACATAAAAAAGATTGAATCTGAAAAGCAATTGGGTTCTGTATTATTGTTATTATTATTACTAGTATGAGTGCTCTATCAAGAACTCATTCTTCAAAAAATTGCTGAACTCATTTAATCGCAACCTCTTGACTTGATTGCTTCTGCTAACACACCGCATGCAAATTCAGCACTGAAGTCAATATTACATTTTCATAAGCAATTAAAGGACAAATTAACTTTCGAAATACTTTATAAATAATTATTGTACTTTTAGTCTCCAATGTCCGTCTAACTTTTACATCTTTGTAGCCTGCAGTATAGCAAACATTATACAACTGGTTTACAAGTAATTCCTAGTATCTTAAAAATATATTATGGATATTTAAAAGCACGTACCAATTTATGGACAGGTGTCCACAATCTTTTCTTCATATAGTGTGTTTGTACTCAAAATAATTATCAGCTTCATCAAAAGTAAAGTTATTTCTAAAACTCTAAAGTCTAACATATATAAACAGGCTTTTTTTTTGGTTTTGTAAGTTTTTTTGTGTAGGTTTGCTTCTTATTCTTTTTTATTTTTCCACACAGATCCTCTTATATGTAGCGAGTAAGTAAGTTTTGGTTCTTGGGTGTATTAGGATGTGATGAATAGATGGATGTATAGACAGATAGACTGATGGATGGATGGATGTTAGGTAGGTAGTTTCAGTTTCTCTGGGAGTTTAACAGACAAGCATGAGCCCATCTCTATTTCAAACGCATTCTTGTTCTTCCTTCAGCATATGACAGAAAGAAAGAGAGAGAGAGAGAGAGAGAGAGAGAGAGAGAGAGAGCTGAGATATTTATATTGACATGCTGAGTAGAAGATTACATCATTAAAATGAGATGAAAGTTGACTATACTTCAGCCAAGATTACTTAAATCCCTTATCTTATCTAAAACGCAGCACAATTAATCACAGCTTATGAGATTCTACTCATCCGGGAAGAGTCCTTGGGACTTTATTGACAAAAAGGAGACTCATTAAAAAGAGACTGAAAAGTATACATTCGTGCTTATGTAAAGCTCGAATGGATTAGTACTTGCCTGAAATGGGTATCATTACGCTTTCTCATTTTCTCTGAAAAATCGTATATTTATATCTCTATATTTTTTTTTCAATAGCTAAACTACCAAGGTTGACTAGAAGTCTGCTAATAAACTGCGGAGGAAATGGAAGCTTGGGTTTTATGATGGAACTCGTCGAAACAGTCTGGAAAGAAAATATTTGTATTCAAAACAAATCGATGGACCATTGAAAAAAGAGTGGGGAAAAAAGGAAAGCAGAGATGTGCAAAGAGAACTGTGTAGGGCAGGAATATTAAAGAGAGATGGACCGGTGATTATATTAGTAAGCTATATACACCATATTGCCAAATGTTTGCGGACAGCTGGTCATAAGGGTAGAACGTTATGCGCTTTTTGAGCATCGCACTCCACATTTAGTCCCAATTTGCTCTTATTCCCTCCACTCTTCTGGGAATAGGTACCACTAGATTTTCGAGTGTGCTAGTGGAGATTTGTGCTCATTCAGACACATGGGTGTTAGGAAAGTCAGGTACTGATATAAGTGAAGAGGCCTGGGGTGCAGTCAGCATTCAACCCATGTAAACCATAGCTTCATAGGGCTGCTTTGTACACAGGGGCATTGTCATGTTGGAACATTTTATTTACAAAATTATTTGAATCGTGGCATGATGTCTAGCTTTTGAGGATCTTTTGGTCGTCTTCACTTGGTCAGGCAGGTCCTATTTAAGAGATTTCTTGATTGTGAAGAGGCCTGGGTGTGGCTAGATAAGTTGAACTCAGGTGTGATAAACCACTGTTTTAACAAGGGGGGCAAACACTTTTTTACACAGAGCCATGTAGTTTTGGATTTTGTTTTCCTTTAATAATAAAAACCGCATGTTGTGTTCACTTGTTATCTTTTACTAATATTTAAATTAGTTTGTTGATCTGAAACATTAAAGTGTGACAAACATGCAAAAAACTAAGAAATCAGGAAGGGGACACATACTTTTTCACACCCCTGTACATACAGATTTTTTTTTATAGTGTATGATACAGCTTTATTGGTATTAAATATTTTGGTGATTAATATGGCGTGCTGTCCATAAAGCATTAATCAGTATGACACAAATGTGTTTAAATGTGTCCATAAGATTTTCTGAAGGATCCTCTTTGGAGTTTTTCCTCACAGGAACTAAGAGCCCTTGATGGAGGTTCACAACGTATTTAGAAGTTATTCAAAGGGAGAGGGAGATGGTTAAATATTGACATGGTGCATGTTATTGTTGGGGATTATGACTCCTTACCAGGAGATAAGAAGCAAAGAACATAATTCAGACGACAACTGATTTGAGGCGATAATGCTGCACGGGGTCTGTTTGCCTCGAACCTCTTCGGCTTCCATCAAGCGTGAAAACATCGCGCGTGCAAAAATCCCTGCAGATCAATTTGTGAGTACGTCTCAAGGAGAGACAACAAGCCCCGAGTCATGTTTTGTCATTCAGCTCCGAAAGAAATGCAAATGAAGGGCGTCTTACGGGTACTGAACAAATGTCATAATTAAGCACTAGAAGCCAAGTGGTCTCTCGTGCGCTTGTTCGCTCCGGAAAAGCCTCATCGCTCAGTTTGTCACATTTGAGAGGGTGTTTACCTTTGTTGATGCAACATTGAAGGTAGCAATTTAGTCTCTCGGATGGCAATTCTTTCATTTACATGCATGAATGGGTCGCGCTTTCCCGAAGAACATGCCTGTTTTGTGATTGACGGATGCTCGTCTGTCTTTCTGTCTTCCCACTTGGCGATCTATTACGAACGTTCTCTTTTTGTGTTCTTTTTTGATTTCCTTTTGTCTCTTTCTGCAGGAATGTGACGAAGCCTGATGGCACGCTGCTGCACCAGGATACTTTCCAAGGAATGCAAGCTTCCCAATCCTGTCAAATATGGGCACCACCCAGGAACCTTTGCTTCGGCTCACCGAGAAAGAGATCCCCTGCTCCATATCGGATCCCGATCATCCCGTCTGTCCACTCGCATCAAGACGAAACCTCGTGCATGCAGACGACTTGTGCGGATGGAATGAACCGGAGTTTTCTGCATCAGGGGGGTACCGGAAGTACAGCGGACAACCCCGTAGCCAATCCTGTCTGCAACAGGGTGGGTGAAAAGAGGAAGGAAGGCGCCTGTTTAGCAGAAGAGGCTCGAGAAAAGTTCAGAGCCAGTGCCAACGGGAAGCAGGATGACACCATGTTTACTGCATCTCATGTGGCGAAAGAGACAGTTTGTATTCTTCGTGCCAGCGGAACCGGCCATGGAAACACGGCTCCTAGTGGGCCAACAGAAACTCAGTTGCTGGATCCCAGAGACATGCACGAGGACTCGACCCAACCTAGACAATGAGAGTTTCTTCATCACACCTTGTGTCTTGAGAACAAGGCTGCAGAAGGTTCTGCCAAAATCGATGAACGCAAGCTTATGGAATCGCGAAAATTTATTGAACACTGATGGCTTGAGATAGCAATTGCTTTTTTTTTTTTTTGCTTTTTTTTGGAAAGAGTGACAGTCTATAAAAGAACTAAAAAAAAAAAAAAAGATAAATTATTTATATGCATTTATTAAAAAGAGAAACTTCTACTTAGGAAAAAAAAGAAACCAAATAGTCTGTCATCTCTATGGTGTTTTTAATTGTATAAAATATATATATAGATATCTATATATAAATGGCTATAAATATATCTGAATGGAAATGGTGGTGACCGAGTGCACAAAAAAAAGACAAGGAGAATGGGAATGATGCAAACATGTTTTGTTTTTTTCATTATTATTTTTCTTTTTTCCACCACAGCCACAACCACATTGTGCAGTCTTGGTCCATTTTGTTTCATGCATTCTCCCAAACGTATTCAAGATCAAAGTGCTGCAGCTGAAACGACTGCGTTCCCCAGCTTTCCTTGCCAAGGAACATCTGGTTCTGCCTTGGAACTGGTGCACCACTTTTCAAACATGGACAAACGGAAATTGAACTACCGAACCAATGGAACTTGAGGCAGTGGGGGATCAAACCGTTGGACCACTGACCCAAGACTTCACTCAGTTTATGGAAGTGTATCCTGTCCAAGTTATTTTTTTGTACTTTGGTGTTTTTCGCTCTCTCTTTCTTTCTCTCTCTGTCTCTCTAACTCTCTTTTCTTTCACTTTGTTCTCCTCACTTGTCAAAAGGGGTTTGGTATTCATAGGAACAGCTCAAGTCCTTTTACACACTTCACCTCATCCATCCGGAGCTCAGACTTTGAGCAGAGAAATGAAGTTCCAACCCCTGAACGAGGAGCTTCTGTGTTTTTATTTTTTTTGTTTCTGGTGAATTATCTGCTGCTTTATTGGGTTAGGGTATAACGGGAGGGAGTGGTGGCAAAAACAAACAAAAAAAAAAAATGATGTCTGTGTGGTACTTTCGGATTGGGATGAATGCTTTCTGTTTGAATTTACAACCAAATGTGGGGAAAAATACAACAATGAATCTTTTGTTGAAAAATACTTCTCTGCCTTTTTTCTTTTTCTTTGGTTTCGGTTCTTTCTGCACGCATGCCCACCTCTCCTGTGTTTCTGGTTATTTCACTCACACTTTGGGATGATTTGTCTGCACATTGCACAGTGGTGGAGCAAAATGAAAGAAAGGAAACGGGCACAGAACTTTCTGCACAGCAAGTCTCTAATTAAACACTTTTATACACAACACTTACATACAGGATGGTGAGAAATTGACTACAATACCTGATTGGGCTGAAAAAAGAGGTAAGAGGACACATTCATCAGTTTCAACAAGAACCAACAGTTACTATAGATGTCAGTTATTTCTCTTTATTAATTAATTTTTAGTATTAATTAATTTGGATGGAGGAAAGGAGTGAATGCTGAGGGAAGTAAGGATTGGAGTATGAAAGAAAGGTTGAAGAGATGATGGGGAGGATGGGAGTAAGAAAGATTGAGAAAGAAGAAAGGCTGGGAGGAAGAAAGGTTGAAGAGAAAGAATGTAAGATGGAAGGAAGAAAGGTTGAGAAGGAAGGTAGGATGGGAGAAAGAAAGGTTGAAGAGAAGGAAGGTAGGATGGGAGAAAGAAAGGTTGAAGAGAAGGAAGGTAGGATGGGAGAAAGAAAGGTTGAAGAGAAGGAAGGTAGGATGGGAGAAGAAAGGTTGAAGAGAAGGAAGGTAAGATGGGAGAAAGAAAGGTTGACGAGAAGGAAGGTAAGATGGGAGGAAGAAGGGTTACATAGAAGGATGGATGGGAGAAAGAGAGGATAATAGAAAAGAAGGAAGAATGGAAGGAAAGCGTGAAGAAATTATGGGAGGAAGTAAGGAAGGAATGAATGAATGATGGGATGAAGGAGCGACTTATTGAATGGTGGGTGGAATTAATAAAAAAAATGAATGTTGGGAAGAAGGACAAAAAGAAAGGATGGGAAAAGGGAAGGAGACAGTGAATAAAAATGTTAATAAAATTTGATTTAATTGTATTTATGTATGTTTTATGTAGTTAAATGTAGTTTTAATAGTTTTTCCTGAAAAATCCACAATACCATATGCCTTTATAATTTTTATAGAGAAGTGGGAACTGGGAAAAAAGAAATGATGGTAAGTATGAAAGAAAATAATGAATGTTGGTTCAAAAGGAAGGAAACAAGATATGAAAGGATAAAAGGGTGAATGAAAGAAAGGAAGAAATGAAGGAAGAAGGAAGGAAGGAAGTCAACGATAAGAAGAAGGATGGGAGGAAGCAATGAATAATAGGAGGTTGGTTGGCAAGAAGGAAGTGAAGATTAAAAGGACATAGTATGGGCAATACAAAATGGAAAAAAGGGATGGAAAGAAATTATTGAACGGAAAAATATATTGATGGAGAGAAATGGTGGAAAAAATCAAAGAGGATTGAAAGGAAGAAAAGAGAGTTGTTCCACATTCACACACATGCCAGCGTAGGGGGTGTGTGTGTGTGTGTGTGTGTGTGTGTGTGGGTACAGTGCTCTGAGGTATTTCTTCCCATCTGCTCAGTGTTCCATAGATTAGCATCAGAGCTGGCCTGGCCCGGATAAAATACCTACAGAAGATGAACGAAAGAATAAAAGGTAAAGAACTGGAATAATGTGATGAAACATCATCAGCTTGCTGATTCTGTTGGAACGCTTCCTTGCAGTTTTGTCTGAAGATGTTGTGTCGAATGATGAGTCTGAAATATTAGAGGGAATGATGGAAGAACAGAAGAAAGGAAGGAATGATGAGTGGATGGAAAGATAGAAGGAATGATGGGAGAACAGAAGAAAGAAAAGAATGACAGGACACAAGAAGGTAAGATGAGCAGATAGAAGGAAAGAAGGAATGATGGGAGAAAGGAGGAAAGGAATGATGGGGAGAAAAAAAAGAAGATAGATATGATGGGGACAAAAGAAAGGATGGGATAAAGAAAAAGAGAAAGGAAAGAAGGAAATGATGACATGAAAAAGATAGAAAGGAAGGAATGATGGGAAGATTAAAGTAAGAAATTACTAAAGGCTGAAGGAAAGAAAGATTGGAATATTGAAAGGAAACATGGAGATATGGATTTATTGGTGGATGTAAGAAGAAAACGGAACAGTTCAAAAATACTAAGTAATGATGGGAAGACAGAAAAAAGGAAGCCAAGCTAAAATAAAGGATGGGAGGAAGAAAAATATGAGGATAGGAGAAAAGAAAAGGAAGAAATGTAACAACAGGTGGAGAATGAAGAAATCGTGAAGAAATTCTAATGTATTCCAGTAGAAACACCATTAAAACCATGAGCTGTTGTCCAGTAGATACCAACATGTGATCTTCAAGTTGTTAAATGTGTTTTATTGGTTAATTATAGTTAATAGAGGGACAATTAAAAGCAAATCCAATATGTGAGTACAGTCAGGTGACCTGTTAGGAGGCCAGTGGTGCAGGCAGTGTTCCAATTTATCCCAAAGGTGTAAAATAAGGTGAAGATCAGAGCTTTATAGCAGAAGATCTTCCAATCCAACCCACAAACCAAGTCTTCATGGAGTTGGCTTTGGGCACAGGGGTCTCCTAGTTCAAGACATCGTGTACAATTGGGTGTCTTCAAATTTAAGTAAGACATTTTGGATAAGAACCACCTACAGCTGGACAAGTCAGCTGTCTGAATATTTTTGTCCATATACTCCAATCTTACATGTAAAGAGATATACAATATGCAAAAAAAAAATAAAAAATGAACCACATAAAGGCGGAAAAAAGTTAGAAACGTGCTCAAAATCTAAATTTTACTTTTTAATCATGTGTTTATTCACATGATGAATGAAAGTGGTTTTCCTTTAGGGTTTTTTTTTTTCTTTCCATTTTCCAATCAGAGAAACACACTGACTCAAAGAAGCTTTACATTTTCATTTCCTTTCGAGAAGCTTAGCTTAGCCCTCTCTTTCATTCCAGTCTTTTGTATTTTTTACCCTATTAAAAGAAGTATAAAAATAAATTTAAACCCAACTCATGGAGTAAAATACACAAACAAACAAATAAATTAATGAATTTGAAACTTACTGAATTTACCCTCGGTCCATGCTGTGTCTCACTTTCTCCATTAGATGGCACTGTTTTATTATTTACACTACTCCAGCCTCGGCGTGCAGGCGTGGGCTACTTTGTCGTGTGTGTTCCTGATGAGTGGATTTCGAGTTTGTCATTTTTTGTCACATAATTTTATACATTTTTCAATTCTTTCATTATTAAATGAATGGAATTCGAAATCAATATCAGAATCCCTTTTATTAACAAACATCATGGGTTACATATACAAGGGATTTGCCATGGTGTGCCTGTGCTATAAAAAATATAAAAAACTAGGAAAATAAAATAATAAAGTAATGAAAATACAGATTTTTTTTACAGATTTTAATAGATGTAATTGTTTATAGGTTTTTGGACTGGAATATTATAAAAAGCACAAAAGATGCACATAAGCTGAATCATCTCCAAAGCAAAATACAATAAAAAAAAACATGTTGATTAAAAAAGAAACGAAAAAATAATTCCTAGACTACTGTGAAGTCCGAACCCCCAGGAAGGTGATTAAAGTATCCTGTAGCCGAAACACCAGGCTTCATTTCCAGTGGGATTTTCAAGTCATTAAACTCCCTGGCAGAGGAATATTATGTTTGATTTTTGAGTCTGTGAATTTATTGCATGCCCAGCTGTTATTTTGCGAAAGGGAATAAAGGTTGTAAATCTCTCAGGACTAAAAGGCACCTTTGGACCAAAGCATTATTAAACAGCGGCTGTAAAAATGTTTTCGGAGAGTCCATCGAAGAACACATTTTATAGCATGATGGCGATATGTTCTGCAGCACGCTGTTTGCTAGTACAGTCCCTCAGGGTCGACCACATCATTCAAGTTTTTGATCGATCCCCGATACTTGATATAGTGTAAAAAAAAAATTATATATACATACATACACATCTTCAATTTCTTTATATATATATATATATATATATATATATATATATATATATATATATATATATATATATATACAGATATATATAGAGATAGATCAGAGATGCAGAGACTGTCCTATGAAAGGCCAAAAATTACATTTCCTTGAAGAATATGGGAAATAAATAAATGTTCGATTGTACCAAACGGTATATTAAACTACTGCAGTTTTATTTGCAAAAAGTTCTAGTTCAATGAAACTTTATACTGCTATAAAACTACTTCTTTTTTATTATTATTATTTATTTTATTCCCCCCAAATAGCATTTTTCCCCATTTCTGATATATGGCATGGTGGGCATGTCTGGTCTAGAGTAATGACACTTTAATTAAACACGATACACACTGCAGCTTTACGAAACATTTTTTTTTGCACAAAGGATTTGATTCTCAAAACAAAAACATATGGTGGCCATAATGCTATGCCTTATTGGGGTGGGTGGGGTGGGTGGGTGGGTGGGTGGGTGTGTGTGTGTGTGTGTGTGTGTGGGTGTGGGTGTGGGTGTGTGTGTGTGTATATATATATATATATATATATATATATATATATATATATATATATATATATATATATATATATATATATATAATTTTTTTTTTATGATTTCTTTTAAAGTACACTTATGCATGCGTAATGTGAATCGGTCTAATCTAAGGCACAGAGACCATTAGGGAACTACAACTCCCAGCAACTACCCACAGTCTACCAGTTTGCCCAGCATAGGCTACAATTCCCAAAGTTTACACACTATTCATCAAATCCAGGTGTGCTCAATAACACACCAGTGCGCACACACATAGGGATTTTCACACACACACAATCTTTGCAATGTAACACACTTTGTGAAACGTTCCATACACTTACTGAGCTGTTTATCGTCAAAATCTCCTACTGTTTGCTTCTTTTCTTCTGATTATCCTTTATTATTTTTGTGAATATAACTTGGCTACAGAGGTTGGATTATTTACAATATGGAAAAGGATCATTTATCATGTCACTTTCTTTGCTTTCTACCAGATTCTCCAGTGCTACCTGCTTTACACTTCAGCACTGCTTGCGAATCATATCAAATCTGTTCATTAATCGTTACAGGTCATATCAAATCTGTTCATTAATCATTACAGGTCATTTGGCGCGTTTTGCTATTCCGGTAAAAGTGCTCGTTATTATTTACAGCTTCGATGTAACGCAATCGCCGCATTTTAAAACCCGATCATTTAGCGTCGTTTCAGTTTATTAACGGAAATGAAGTGCGGGATGCGATTGATGTATCTGAGGTGTGAGAAACGATCCGATTCATTGTGCGGAGTCTTTTCTGCAGTATTTAAGATAAATAGACGCCCATTATCACCTGTCAAATATGTGGATCACCCAGTAATTAAGAAAAATACTGATGGATGTTGCAATGTTCTTGGCCGCTTTTTAAAGTCTACATGTTAGTTTTCTTGCATTAGCGCTCTTTCAGCTGACCCATTTCTTAATGGGATCCAAACTTTACAAACACTTGTTAATGGGTCTATAGGCACGCCGAAAAGTCGACACGAATTATGCACAAAGGCACAAATCAATTATCTATTAAGTTGTCAATATTTATGCAGTTAATTAGGAACTTCCTACACATATTCATCTAATAAGTCAATCCATACAGGTAAAAGGCTTCGGGTAGCGTTCTCATCGAAATCAAGTCTCTAGAATCTCTAAAGTTTACTCAGAATTGTACAAAACACGTCTTGTTTGCAAAGCATCTGCAGACTCCAAGACCTTGATTAAAAGACGGTTCAGATGAGAACGAGAAGAATTTAGAACTCAAATTTGCGCTCACTCTTGCCGTGAGCAAAAAAATTAATAAATCCCCAACAGCAGAAAAGCACAACAGACTGTAATCCTTTCCACTAAGAACGAGAATCAGAAGCTATCATTGGCACTGATTTACAAAAAGTTGAAGACTGGAATCTGGAAATAGACCAATTGAGTATTTTTTTATCTTGAACTGAACAGTTCGAATGAGCCTGTAGACCAGAGGTGTCCAATCTTTTCCCCAACAGGCTGGTGTGGGCGCAGGTTTTCATTCCAACAAGGGCCACACCTTAAATTGATCATTTAATATAAATATCTAAACAGGTGGAATCTGGTGTGGCTTAGGTGGAATGAAAACCTGCGCCCACACTGGCCCGTTGTGGAACAGATTGGACACCCCTGCTGTTGACAATAGTGTAAGAACAATGTACAAGGTGAGTTATTGACAAGCCCTTGTTAAACAAACTAGACTTAATAGACTAAGCACAGGTTGGCCAATCAAAGTGTACCACCAAACAAGTTTTTTTGTTCCTCAGTTACTTCAGTATTGTTTTCAAGTATAGGTCAAATAAGCAGTTGCTTTGGGCCTTCAAACCATTTAAGGGACCCCATGAAAATGTATGTTATTGTAGCAGATGAGCTCATGGTAGTTATCCTGGTTTTCAGAAGGCTCCCTTGTGGTCTACAACTTCAGAGGTATGTTCAAAATTATGAGAGCAAGTAGGATGTCACTTGGGGTCCAAAGATTCATTAACCACCTGGTCTGCTACTTAAAACTACACTGGAAACTTCATTCTATTCTTACACAACAAAAGTTGTGCTCATTCCAGATATATTGGGCAATTCAGACCTTCAGACAAGATCCTTTTTGTGGATTTCACTTGCAGACTACTGAAACGTTTCCAGACGTAACGATTTGCATAACATATTTTAATCAGCTAATTTGTCAGCTTGATTAGCCATCATACCATCATACCATCAAACCATCATACACCACATAATTCATCTTGGTTGTCAACAATGGTATCAGGCTAATAGCTGTGAAAGGAAGGAATGGTTCTGATTGTTTCAAATGTCCGGTTTGATTGGTCCATCCTAGTTTGTTCAAACTTGAAGATCCTTCACGGTGTAAAGAAAAATAATTGTCCTCCTCCACTTTCTCTACATGCCCAATTAATTTCATTTACCTACTTCCATATTGTCTCACCACCCCATTTCCATTATGTCGAATAGTTTTCAGCAGCCACTTTATTAAAAGGACCAATTTGAAGTCCATTTCCTGTGACCTAGAAATCGCCAATCTGCGAGACCCTGGGGTTATCTTCATCAACTTCTTTCTTGCCTGCTTTTAATGCTGTATGATGGTGATGAAGTACAGGTTATGACCTTCTCCAGGTTCCTTGCCATTTAAAAAAATAATGGCTGATACACAGAATGGTTCTCTTCTTTTTACCATTTGATTTAGAGGCCCCATTTATGTTACTGGCCTCTTGCCTGATCAAAACATTTTCAGAAAATATGATGAGTTAAATTGGAGTTAAATGAAATCTTTATTTATGTTTTCCGACCAGACTGTTTTTTTTGTTTGTTTTCATTCTCCATGTGTACAGCATTTTCGTAATGACATTTAAAGAACCAATGGGGGTGAGTATAAAATATGGAAAGACGATTTAATATTGTTTATACTTTCAGAAAGAATTCATTAAGTACCATCTTTGTTGTTTTATCTCTTTGGGGAACAATTAAAATTTCATATGTAGAAATACGTATGAAACTTTATTTCATATGTACGGAAAGTTTCCACGTTTAATATTTTTAGAAAATAGGAGGTCACGGATCTTTTGAGCTGCAAAACAAAAAAAGTGTTTTAATGGTTTCTGACAGAATTGGGTTTGCTGACATTTTCAGTAGTTTTGCCAGGGTTGTGCCAAGCAGAATTTTTTTTTTTTTTAATTTTTAGGAATCATTAAATTGAAGGGCGTCATTAAATAGAAACTGCAAAGAAAACATTTCACTGATGTTAACCTCAGAAAGGGGTTACTCCTCCATGCTCTGAAGACAAACTAAAAGACTGAAATCTTGCCAAATTCAACACTCACCGCCCCAAGGAAGTTCTCGGCAGAGATCCAGGATGTGGATTAAATATTAACCAGAGTGTATTTAGATATTCCAGGTTATCTAAAATGTAGAATTGGATACGCTTCAACAATAGTACCAGCCAGCTGAATGTATTTGCCTTCACGATTTTGCACGAAGAAGCTCTCTGTTCCTTGGGGTTTTAATCAAAACCACCTTTTCACCCTCAAACAACTAACCCAGACTTTCAGTGAATCTTTGTGAAGTCTTGCCCGAGCCTGGTCTTAGTGATGTTATGCTGTAAAATTGATTTAAGCCTTTTTTTTAATCAATATAAAAGCAACCAAAATCTTATTGTGTTCTCCTCCTGAGGCAATAATCAAGCCCCAGCTCTTACAGCAAATGAGTCAGCTTGTCATTTCTATATATATATTTTTTATATTTAGTTTGACCTGGCAAAAAAAGTCACGATTGAAAATTTCAAAGATAGGGCTATTGCTACTTTTACATTCTTGTCAGATATTTTTCAATACCTCAAGGCTCTTCTCTGTTATACTTCAAGGCTCTTCTCTGTTCAGGCACCGTGGTGGTGGAACGAACTTCCCACAAATTTCCGAACAGCAGAGTCCCTGGCTATCTTTAAGCGACGTTGAAGACCGTCCCGTTAGGGGTTGCCACAGCGGATCCTCGGCATGTTTTTACGCTGGATGCCCTTCCTAACGCAACCCTTTCCATTTATCCAGGCTTGGGACCGGCACTGAAAGTGGCTGGGGTTGGTTCCTACCTTTTCCTGAATCCCTTAAATTAACACTTTCCAAGTGAAGGTGTGGGGGAAATCTGTTGTTGTTAAATATTTGATTGACAAGATGTTTACTTTATTATGCATGAATGGTAGTTTAATTCTTTGTATCTGGTGTAGGTGTTATGTTTGTATAAAAGGCTGCCATGACCTATTTGTTTGACACGCCCACATTTTTTGAGGGATGATGGAAAACAAAACTGGGCTGTAATTATGCCATTTATTGCCCTGGTACATACTGTATTAGAATACAAAATTGGTAAATAACCCCAACATTTTCGCTAAAACTTTGACAAAAAGAAAGGAACTCATTTTCACGCAGTAAAAAATGACTTTCCTCTATAAATGGGATAATTTTGTTATAGCAACTCTTTAAAATAAAGACTAGAAGCAAACAAAAACCCAGAAAAAAAATAAATTATCCACATAAAAATAAATCTTGCTCAATATAAAATTTGCGGCATTAAATACACAATAACTCAATACACAAAACATTTAAGTGCTTGTCCATAATCCGAACAATTTCCCATTTATTCTTGAATTTTACCTCAAACACTTTCTGAACTACAAAGGCATGTTAAAGACATGATTTTACTAAAGTTAAATCACCATCACCGACTTTTAAGATGTAATAAGACCTTAAAGATAACATCCCCAACACGGTGATATGCACATTAGCATTATGCTAATCTGCATTTCTTGTATAATTATTTAAACAACACAGGATACCTGAAAGTGTAATATCGAATAAAATCAAGACACCAGTCACGAACTCATTAGGAAGACCGCATGCCTGAGTGAGTGATGGTGTATTGCACCGGAGTATGATTTATTCTTTACAGATTAATGAGCAAGTTTCTGCAACCAACTCGTTTATTTTACAGAACCAGGGTCTCAAGCAGGATGCTCTAATCAGAGGCATGTCCTGTGTTCAGAGACAGTGTGTGGGTGTAAATGCGAATGCAAACAGCATGACAAAAAAAAAAAAAAAACGTTCTGGAGATGCTTTGAACCATATTTGAGCAATAGCACACAAGCATGTTGATAGTGAATAAACCAGCACTTCTGCGAATGTGCTCTGTATTTTATCCATTGCTACTGTAAGCAAAAAAATACAGACATTTCAGACATAATCACCATGGAATTCTTTTGACACACAGATCTGATGGTGATTATCACTTGATGAGATAAAATAATTGTAAATAAAATAAATGAAATATTCTAAATACACATTATGTAAAATTTTTATTCCACATATGATATTCCACATAATGTGATATTGCAAATGGTTTGATGGTATAATATTGCACATTATTAACATACATTGTATTTGTTGTGAAAATAATTATCTTTATCAATATTATAAAATAATAAGTATATCGTTTCATTGTATGTAATCAAACTCCCATAAAACTGTTAGCTTTGCTTTGTTTTCTGTCATGAAGCAAACAAGTGACTTGTCATGTTATAGAGACGCTACAAATTGACACAAACTCCTCTGATCTGAAAACTTTCCTACACAGGAAAACGTATGGCTTTACACCAGACTTGTAAAAAATAAATGCTGACAATGGTGATTTTTTTGCAGCAATCATCCATTTTTAGAAAACCTTCCCATATCCCCATAACTGATCGCCAAAGAATCAGTTCTTTGAGGTGCTAACAAGTGTTTTGATATAAAGCTGTAAATTGTAGCTGCACTGATGTTTTAAAAAAATAAAAGAATTAGCATTATTCACTTTCTGACCAATCAGAACTGAGAATTCTGATATATATGTAAATTTAATAAATTATGAAGTCAAATGAATCGACATTATAAAAACACGCTATAAAATTGTTTAATGACTAATAAGGTGTAACGTTCTTGCACAATTGTGAGGTCATAGACAAAGTAAAGCACAATGTAGCAAAACAAAAAACTACATCCAGGATCAAGGATAAGCTATTTGTCCTCTGTGGCCTAAGTCAAATTAACTAATCATTCTTTTACTGGCAATGCAGTCAGATGACTAAAGTACTCACATCACATGGCCAAACCTCCAGTTCAACCCAGCCCAGAGGATCTGCCTCTACATGTTAACAAAAAATAAATAAATCAAATAAACATATGCCAGGAATTCCAGCTAAAACAATATTTACCTGTTGTGCTAGCTTAGCTGAGATTCTTGATCCAAAATCATGGGGTTTTTTGTTTGTTTTTTTGCAGTGAAATGAGGGGGCCACTCGGGTACTGCCGCACAAGAAACAGAATTACAAAGTAGCGTTAATTAGCGAAAGAGTAAACGCTACATCTGCAAAGGAATTTTAGTAAATCTGCTCCAAATATGAAGGCAGAATTTGTGCACTGTGATTTTTAACCTGAATTATTTCTACATGCTTTCTTTTAGTCCATTTTGCTCTCCTGATAGACCCTACAAATGCAAAGTTCACCAATGAATACAAATGTATGTACTTCTGCCAGCTCCTGGGCAAATATGAATGACAGTCGGGAAAACCAAAAAAATAGGATGATATACTTAACCAATATCGATATGCAGATCCTAAGGTTATAAAAACCAGAGCAAAAATATAGATTATCATATGCTGGAATGTTTATAGGTTACAGTCGTGGGTTCGTAACCTACTGTGGTGTTTAGTGGTGTCCTGCCTGAACCAATCCACCTCTTATAACTGTACCATCATTGTGACATCATGGATATAGACACCATTAATATTATACACAAATGCAGTATAACAGAGTGGTACATCATGACAGTGAGATTTATTGCTATTATTAAAGCAAGAAAACCAATAAACACAATTTTACAAGTCTTTCCTGTATTTTTGTTTACCTTGTGATTTGAAATGTAGGCAAAATCATGTTGTTGTGCAAAATCTACGGGAAAGAAAATGCAAAAGTATTAATGGTTAATGTAAAAGATATCAAACAATTTTGAAATGTTTTGGCCGAACTTTCCTCAAAGTACATCTTTTTACGAAAAGCCCATCTTGTATATTTATTTGTGTATCCAAGTCAATTTCTTCTCTTTTGTCAGCCATTGTGGAATAAAAAAACAGCTATTAAATTAATACAAATGAAGGTTCCCTGGTGGTCTAGTGGTTAGGATGCGGCGCTCTCACCGCTGCAGCCCGGGTTAGATCCCTGGTCAAGGAACCAACCCCAGCCATTAGGGTTGCACAAGCCTTAGTGCGGGTCCCAAGCCCAGATAAATGGGGAGGGTTGCATGTGCCAAATTAAACATGCGGATGGTTCGCTGTGGCGACCCCTAATAGAGGAAAAGCCGAAAGAAAGTTATATTCGAGTGGATCTGGATCTAACAAGGTTCCATGCCAAACCAAACATTACACTTGAAGGTGCAGCAACAGACATGCACCCCAAAGAAACTCTATCTAATGAAAAGAATAGACTATAATCAATGACATATGTATACTAAAATATGATTCTGATCGAGTTCAGGCCAGCAGTGAAGACCTTGCTGGCCCTGCTGGCCTGCCACTGATCGATGATGTACAATATGTGGTGTCTAGTAGAATCTTTTGCCCTCCTTTATCCTTGACGTGACAGTATCCAATCTGAATCTAATCTAATTTGCACTTTGCCATTTTTAAACACATTCTGTAAAACAGTGTAGCTGATTATTCGGCTGTTCTTTCGAGCTACTTGAACGCAAAACCTTTAAGATAACATCTTTTGTACCAGGCCCTATTTATAACACCCATGACTGACACTCAAAGGCACTTTGGATAACTGTGAAATATCAAACGGGTTCGACATGCTGGTTGTTTGACTTTCCTCAGAACAAAGACAAGTTGTTGCTTGGGTTACAGCAGCTGTAAACACAGCTTCTGTTACACCAGATGTTAATAGTACAAGCTTGCCAAGGTAGTGAAAAACAGCATAACGTAAACTAATCTGTCATGAAAACTTCCACCAAAGTTAAATACACATCTCCTTATCACAAAGATTAGATTGTTGTCAAATGACAAATCATGTACTGCTTAAAATAATAGTGTAAGATTGAGTGTTCATACAAACCTGGGGTTTTTGAGCTTCACTATTGGTATTGTAAATGAATCAACACCTTGAAGATAATCAGATTTCAAAGCTTGACATGAAAACAATTAAAATATTTTTTAGTATTTCATTATAGCTTTAAGGAAGGCTTCATGTTTGGGTTTTAGGACTTGTTGCTCCATAAAAAGCAGCATTTATATTTCAGCTTTACATACCTACCTGTGTTATTTCATCCCCCATCATGAGGCTGTTTGCTTGTTCTGGCAGCGCAACTGCACTTTTATCAGACCCCTGACGGATTTGGCAGAAACATATTTCTCCCTCGGAGAAGTATTGATTTCTTCACTAACTTCCCCTTGCGTCCGTATCGATCGGGTAGTTTGGCTTGAGGGCATCTCAATAGGAGCTTCATGGCGACGCCTTTCTCTGGAGCATGCTTTATTTAGGCACACTCTTGTGCAATACACATAAATGGCGCATAATATCCCCGGTGGCTCTCTAATGCACCCTGGGGATCGATATTCGGAATGATTTGGGATGATAATACTCATTTCCTTTCTCCTGCTATGAGAAAAAAAACGATGATGCATTATTATAACTGTGTAGCAGAATTTAATCAGCATCTTAGATGAGTACATATAACTTTTTACCACTCTCAAAGACTTAATAATTGGTTCTTGTGAGTTCGAAATTGAATGTTTTTGTTTTGTATCTTTTATGCTCGAACCTTGCAGGGCCTTACGAGCAAGCGCAGACTCGTTATCACTCTAGAACACCTTTGCAATGGTAAATGTTTGATTAATTGTGGATGATGTGGCACTTAGAGGCAGATAGCTACACAGAAAGACTTCTCAAAGACATTGTGTCCTTGACTGAGATTTATGCATCCAGTCAGTTATTTTATTTATAGATTTATTTTCTTTAAAATAGGTCGGTTGGTCGGTCGGTCGGTAGGTAAATTGACGAATACATCAGACATCACAGAATTGCAACTGTAAGTTATTTGTATGTGTATACGATATCCTAGTACGATATTCTTTCCGGTTCATGATTAGGCTTATGTTTAGCATATGGTTGTCCTTACTTTTTCAGTTTCCATTGTTAATTTAGGACTAGTCAAATATATATATCTTAAAGCTTCTAAATTCTCTATTCTGATTGGTCAGGGGGTATTGAATTTTCTTAAACAAACCTGACAATATTGCGATTGGTTTATAATATTAATCCCAGTTCTAAATAAATGTACTTGTTCGAATAACTCTTTTCTTCTTTATATATCATCAGTCACAGGAACTTGTTTTGAGGATGTAATAAACTTGTTTTATGTTATTTGACATAAAAAAATCAAATAGTTGTTGATATTGCAATATCATGTCTGTCTCCAGCAAGTAGGTGAAACAAAACACAATTTCTTTAGTAATTGAATGTCTCCGTTCATTACGTTTGACGGTGCGGTTAATGAAAGCGTGAAATTCAGTAGTTTTTTTTTTTTATTCATTTATTTATTTTTTTACACAGTGCCATATATAAAGGCCCAGAACTTCAAACTGTTTTTCTGCCCTACCTACTCTAAGATATTTGATCCGAATCGTTCAGTCAACGTTCATCCATCAATACTTAGTGTTCAGTGAAGTAGGAGATTACATTATGAGAATTTCGATTGGCAGGGCAATGTTTTGTGAAATGAAAGCATAAAATCGAAATGAAGACAGGAATATCGGTGTATAGAAGCCTTCGCTGGTACTAAAGAAGGTTTCTGAAGGTGCATTTTTCCCCCAAATCAGTTTGGATGATCAGAAACTTGATACAATAAGTGATTTCCAAAAAACAAACTCTAGTAAAAAAAAATACTTTACGATACAAAACAGTAAACAAACTGTAAGATAACCATCATACGGCCATGCATTTGCCCTTGAAACTGGTGCAATCTGTAACGATGAATGGTAGGCACAAGCCGAGAGAGCGGATTGGTGTATTTGGTACTACCAACAGATGCCTCGGCACCTATGTAGTGACCCGAGTTCAGGCTTGAGGATGCAGGCTGTCACATACCATCACATCAGCAGCTCACACCAGAAGGTATTCGAGCAGGGTGCAGTGTGTACTTCTCTACATGGTCACCTGAGATTGCAAGTATTCACTGATGGATTGTAAGAATATATGTATTTCTGTTCTGTATTTCACCCTCCAGTTTATTTCTTACTGAGAGTTTCTCACCTGGTGCAATCTAAAATCCTTAGTATTCTAGAAGTTTATTTTAAGAATACATACCTTTTGGTAAATGTTAATCTGAAGATTTTTTTTCTTCCCAAACTTCTGATTATATTATATCTTTTGTTTAAGATGCTAGTCAGAAAGAACAAGAGACAAGAGGACCTGTAGGATGGGATGAAATGGGACTCGGGTGAGAAACGTGTCGTGTGGATTTGTGACTTCACACGATTTTAATCTCAGCACACCTGCGGTTTATCCGATCGACTGCATTAATGTTTAAAGACTGATTCGGTGTGCTCCGAGTTCTCCCTTAAGCCTCTTAAGAATCAGGAAGTCTAATGAGAAAAGAGAGCGAGTCTGTTCATTACTTTTTTCTGTAACCTTTGATGTTCAGACAGAGATGTACACCTGCTTAGTATCATTTTAGCAGACATCTGCCACCACAAGGCAGACAACACACTGAGGCTCAAAGGAATTTTTTTTCCCTCAAGCGATTATATATTAAAACAAACAAATGTATTTCAACATTCAAATTGCTGCAAACCACGATGATAAAGAAGGGAATATCGAGCTAATAATAAAAACAACGGGCATATAAACAGTCCACAGTGAGAGAGAAGTTGACCATGATGATGTACATTTATGGCATTTGGCAGCGCCCTTATTCAGAGCCTTTCAATTATTTTATTTATACAACTAACAGTTGATGGTTAAGGGTATTGCTCAAGTATCCAGGAGTGGCAGCTTGGCAGTGCTGGGATTTGAACTCACAACCTTTCAATAATAAGTCCAGCATCATAATAATTGAGCTATGACTTCCCCTTTAACCGACACTTTTACCATATACTACCATATATGCTGGTAATAGAGACCAGCTGTGTTATAGGAAATGGAATTATTAGCTAAAGCAATGAAAAAGAAGACTTTATACATGGACTTTTTTGTTGCACTGAAATAAATTACAACAGAGTAAAAATATTTCTTTGCATATTCCAGCTTGCTTAGAGGCTGAGGTCAGAGTGTAGGGTCGGCCATGATAAAAAGAAGAGAGGAATAGGGAATAAGGGCCGTATTTAAGGGCCCCAGAGTGGCAGCTTGGCAGTGCACCCCCAACTACCGATCAGTAACCCAGAGCTTTAAACAATAATCGACCATTTCCAAAATTATGTAGAAATGTCTCTATAAATTTCTCAAGAAAAGTGCTGTTTATAATTTGTATTTACTGTCCTAGTAATCAACACACTTTCTCACACATCTCAGCACCCCTGTCACGAAAATGACGATTTAGATTTCACACTGCCAGAAGGTAAGATGGTTCTGTACCCCTTTGTTACTGCCCATGGGATAGTGCTGAGGTGGAGGGGCAGAAGGAGGTCTTTAAATAAATGATTTACTCTTGGGAGCACGGGGTCTGTTCTGCAACGTGTTTATCTTGAGGCATTAATCAGGAGGAAAGAATTGTGCACAGATTGCAGTTTGGAGTTCGTCTGAGTTGAGTTCACTTTTAAAGCCTCTGTTCAAATATTGCAGTAGTCATACTTTATGCAAGGAGCCAGGTTTCTGGGAAGGCAAAAAAAAAAGAACACAATACCAAACCAATGCCACCTTATTATTTTTGCTTGAGAACAGGTTGAATATACAAATTATATTCCAAATCATTGTGTAAAATTGTGAATAGCTTTAGAGTCTTGCATCTTACAAAGCAATGTGCTACAGAGTGCTGCATACTTTTTGTTTCTTTGTGTTCGAAGTAAAAAATGCTTCTCTAGATTCTTTCGAATGGCAAACATGGTCAATAGAACTTTTTTTTTTCTGTTGTCTGTTATTGTAGTTTTGTTGCCTTTACAGAAGTTTACATACCTAGGGGCAATTTGATAAAGTATGAGGAAGTCAGGTGTGTCAGAGAAGTATGTGAGGGTGGTGCAGCACATAAATGAGGACAGTGTGACAGCAGTGAAGTGTGCAGTAGAAACAACCGACTGGTTTAAGGTGGCGGTTGGACTGCATTAATAATTGGCTCTGAGCCCTTTTCTGTTTGAAGTGGTGATGAAAGGTTGACGGACGAGGTCAGACAGGAGTCTTCATGGACTATGATGTTTGCGGGCGATTTTGTTATTTGTGGTGAGAGTAGGGAGTAGGTGGAGGAGAGTTGGAGGTATGCGCTTGAGAGAAGGGGAATGAAAGTCAGTAGGAATAAGACGTGTGAATGAGAGGAAGGGCAGTAAAGTGGTGTGGTTGCAGAGAGAAGAGGTGGTGGCCAAAACGCCATCAAAATCACTGACTTACATTTTAATATTTTTCCATGAATATGTATTAAATTATTCCCAATAGTCTATTCTCTTTGTCATAGCTTCACACTTGTTTGTGCTGCTTCCTGTAATGTCTGTTTAGGTTTGAGATTCTATCCAATTATATTTCCACCACATCACAGGTCAAATCTGTTGCTTTAACCAATCAGATTTTGAGTTGCTGGCACTGGGGCCAATCTAGTGTGGGTACAATAACTCTGTTTTCCCTTCCTTTGATTGGATAGTCAGAGAGCGCACTAGTCGCAAACCGCAAATATATTCATGTAGATTTAATAGTTGTTTTTTCATTCCACAGTGGCTGACATATGAGAAGAAATTAATTTTTGATCAGTCATACAAGGGCATTTTCAAGATGGGCGTTTTGAGGAAAGGTCAGCCAAAACAGTTCAAAAATGTTTTTAAGCTTTTTTGTGAACCATTTATACTTTTGCATTTTCTCTCCTGTAAAATATGCACAAAAACACACAATATGCCTTCATGTCAAATCCTGGGGAAAATGCAGAGAAAACCTGTCTTCTGCTAAGAGAATGATGTATGTGGGCAGTGCAGTTGTGGCTGCAGTGAAAGGAGACTTGTTGAATTGTGTTAATTAGGTTTTATGCTTTTTGTACACTTCAGTAATGGCATTCATTCTCACTGTAAAAGATACAGTGAGACAACCAATGCTGAGTTGGTTATAGCATTTGCCAAAATCTCTGTGATCTAATTGTACCTGCCTCTGGCACAACTTTGTGTATTATTTATAAAACCAGTTACCTCATATTATAAGAAGGTAGTTCAACCAGGTATCATCAGTTTTAAAATACAGAAATACTCTATACACAAAAAACTGATTTTCTCATTAAACATCCAATAGCTTAGTGCATTGCTAATGTATTTTATATTTGTTGATCATTTATGATTTTGAATTGCACATACTTGTAGTGTCAATCAAAGCTTGTCGTTTGCAGGTGTTGACTTTGCTATTTGGCACATTTCCCTGTTTTCTTTTAGATTTTTGTTTTTCCAAAATATTCAACTAGTTTAGACATGCCCTCATTGCATAATGCAATTAAAATGACTAAGTTTGTTATAAATCTTGCAGTTGTGTTGAAACTGATACAACAGACAACAAGGTAGATGTATTTGCCAGTAGGTTTATTGATGTTTTTTGCTATGGGACATGGAGGTAAGCCAGTTCTTTTCTTAAATATTCAGAATAATAACATTTTCAAGTACGTGAATAAAAACTTATTGCACTCAATGTACAATCTTGAATTCTTAGAGATTTTGTAACATGCTATTCACAAGATATAGAACTGACAATTATATATATATAAAAAAAGATGCTTTTATACATGCATGAATCAATGTAATGTTTGGTCTGTATCCAGGTCTCCATGTCTATGGCCATGAATGTCTTGTGATGCCCAGGACAAACTCAGCCACCTTTGCCTACAAGGGTGAGGAGGTCATACTGAACTGTTCAGTAGATTTGCAAGTACCAGCCAAAAACATAGAACAAGTGAACTGGAAAAGGGAGGACGGAGACCAAAATGTCCTTGTCCTGCTTTATCAAACCAATCATACCATCTCTGATTCCTCACATGAAAGGTACAAGAAAAGAGTTGAGCTCTTTTCTTCTGAAATCTCCAAAGGGAACTTCTCACTCAAGCTGATGGATGTACAGCTGGAAGATAAAGGAACATACATATGTGAGGTCTTCGCTATGAACAGGTCTACACGGATCTGTGTGAATCTGGATGGCGTAGGTAATATGCTTTACCAGTCGGAAGTTACTAATCAACTCATTCGTCACATGTTAGAATTTCCAGAATCTGAAAGGAAGTGTGAGTAGGTGAAATTTCACTTTAAATACAAAACAAAAAAACAACGCACAGTGAGCATTCCTGATGGAATGGTGTTCTCTGGAAAAAAATGGGAATATAAAAAAGCATTTCCCACCCACTGAGCTGTGACTGAGTCTCTGAAAAAAACAATAATCCCAACCCAGATGAATGAAATGCTCAGGATGGGTAGATTTCCAAAGTAAATCATTTCAGAACTTAAAATTTTAATAGCAGGACTTTATTAATAATTCAGCATAACTGTGTTCATGTGCTCGGAATATATTTTTTTTCTTGATGAAGCCTTAAATAGAGAGACAGCAGGGCAGCCAATCTGTAACACGATACAATAGCCAAAGCCTAAGGTTGCAGATTAGTTTCTAAGCAACAGGATTAGCATATGTCCTATTGTCTTGTTGTACAACAGATGGTATGCATTTTTGTTATGCATGAATATTTGAACAAACTCTCCTTTGGTGTTCAGAGGCCTTAAAGAAAACTCAATCATCTAAATCTAAAAATAAATAATAAAATGTAGTGAACTAGGCCATGTAGAAATTCAAGAAATAATGTTGACATGCAAATAACGTTACTTTATGTAGTTAACTCCCAGATGTGGTGTTATAAAATCAGCATACCTTGTTGTGTAACTGTGATCACGTTAGGAGTGGATAACACTATAATATAGAAATGATTTCCATACCCTTTGGAGCCTTGCTGTCTGTTAGTGACCAAACATTAAAATAAATAAAGTTCAGTGCAAACAAAGGAGGTTAATTATACAGGATGAGCAAGTGTTTATAGACGTTTTACATCCTCTGTAAGATCTGGGAAGGTGTGTTTGTGTGTGTGTGTCAATGCCCAGGTAGATGCACCACAGACCTCCACGACAGGCAACTTCAAAAGAGTTCATAAAGATTATATTGATACTAAAGTACCATGGTAATGACCTGGACCTCATCAGGTGTACCAAATTCTTAGACATCTTGCTAGACGATACTTGACTCTTGGACTAATTAGCGATTGTGTACCTCAAATATCACCAAAATTTGGTGTCCAGGAAACACCTGCCCTGATAGTTAGAAAGGATGAAATAGAACTTTCCCAGCATGACCACTGGATTATCTGTAGAACTCTTACTGAAAATGACCCTATGAACTAGGTAATGCTGAAGTCTTGCAAATAAATGACTATCATTTATTCACAGGTTTCACCACACCGCATATATCAATATTTGTTCTTTGCTCTGTTGCGCTGGTGCTTGCAGTGGGATTTTTTGGTCCTGTTTGGAACCTACTGAGAAAGAAAGGTATTTTATTAAACAATGACTATAAGTATATTACGTAATAATGAACACTCTAACATTTTACTTTTTAAAATCACTTTCTTAGGTTCTACTTCACAAGACTTGACAATGCCCATTTTTCTGATCCTTTGTCCAAACATCTGCATGTTTGCAGCTTTCATCTTGTGGTCAACAGAAGGTACACTCAGGGTCATTTTCCTTTGTTAACATATACATTTCCTCTGTTAACATACACACCTTTTATTATCCAGGACCTGATTGTCATTTGGGTTTTTTTTCCTCCTAGCCTTACCCCCAGAGATCATTGCTTGTTCAAGTGTCAATCTCATGAGGCCTCTCATGCTGCTGAAAACATCTACTTATCTCAACAAGTTACCAAGTAGTTACATTTACTCTCTTAGAGAAGAACATCATTTCTTTGCCTTGATCTTTGATTGATCTTATGATGTCTATTTAATGCAAACAGAACATTTTATTTCACAGACTGCTTACAGAAAGCAGTAAAGGCTTTGGCTGTTCCACTTTATCATTCAACTGTAACAATGGCCACATGTTCAAGTAAGTTAACACCAAAGTAAGTATAGGTATGTCAGAAACACACAACTAGAGTAGGTCTAGAAGTTTGTGAGCGAATGTTTGCATCTGTCTAGCGCAAACCAACTTCTAAGTGGAACCCAACTTAGCACAGATAAGTGAGCCCCAGTCAGAGCAGAGCAGGAAGACATGACCTGGGTTCCAGACTAGATGGAATCCAGTACAACCTACACAAACAAATCACACTGCACAGGTTGTTACGGTAGCCACGCCATAAAATATAAAAAGATAGTGGGTACAAATAAATGTTTTATTTTTTTAGTCATTACAGTATTTGTTACACATAACTGACAAATTGTTTACCCTATACCCTATAGTTGAACCTATATTTACCACAATCTGCATTACACAGAACTTTTTATTTTTATTTTTTATCTCTTATTTAGTTTTCTTTGGAAATGTTGCTATGATACAGAGACCAGCAGGACACACGGTAACAGTACTGATCATCTTTGCAGTGGGGACTTTCATCAGTGCTATTGTTTTAGGTAAGATATGTACTACTACTGTATGTATCTTCTGTAATTGTTTGACACACTGGTAAAAAGGGGGAGCATTGCCACCACACAGCTTCAGGGTTTGACTTTAAAGAGCTGCTCTTGTTAAGTTATATATACATATATAATAAGATTAGTTGGTTCCCTGGTGGTCTAGTGGTTATGATGCAGCACTCTCCCCGCTGCGGCCCGGGTTCGATCCCCGGTCAGGGAACCAACCCCAGCCACTCTCAGTGCCGGTCCCAAGCCCAGATAAGTGGGGAGGGTTGCGTTAGGAGGGGCATCCGGCATAAAAACATGTGCCAAATCAAACATGCGGAGGATCCGCTGTGGCGACCCCTAATGGGAGAAGCCGAAAGTAAGTTTTATATAATAAGATTCGTTTCTTTATTTGTCTACAGCTGTCTATGGTCTCCGGCTGCACCAGACTGTGTGTCTAGAAATATTTAACCTGGTCCTGTTTGGATTTCTACTCAGCAGCAACCGAGACCCTTACATCTGTGAGTATCGTAATACAATGCAGGTCTGTTTACTTCATACAGTATTTGTATTCCTCTCATAATCTCTACCGAACATCATCTCAGTCATCATCTATACATTATACATCGGAAAAAATGTTTGGCTAACTCTGTATTTCTCCTCAATCCTTTAGACATCACTGAGGCAATTTGTGCATTAGCACCTCCTGTCATAGTGATGCTGATGGTCCTATCACTACAAAAGCACTTTTTCCAAGGAGAAGCTTTTAGCTGTAAGTATCATAACCGGGACTGGAATCAATATAATTCACTATAAGCTGAAAAGGTATTCCAATACACAATATATGATATATTTATTTTACCTTCACAGGTGTGCAAATTGCTCTGTCATCTATTATCGTGACTGTTTTCAGCCTAAACGTCATTTGTATTTACGTTCTTTTGTCTATTACATTACCAGAATTTTACAAAAGAGGTAAGAACCTTTATATTGAGAATGCAAATGTACAACCAGTTAGAAAATATTTGGTAGCACTGTATTTTATTGACTATTTATTTCTTTGTTTGAAACATGCATTTTTTTTTAGAATGAAATTGTTGAATGTACAGGTGCGTCTCATTAAAATAGAATATAATTAAAAGGTTGGTCTATTTTAGTAATTCAATACAAAAAGTCAAACTCATATAGATTCATCGCACACAGACTGATATATTTCAAGTGTGTGTTTCTTTAATTTTTTATGATTGTGGCTCACAAAATCCCACCAACTTACAATCTCAAAGAAATGGAATACTTTATAAGAAAAAAAATTTTTTAGTGAATTGTTGGTCTTCTGGAAAGTATGTTTATTTACTATATATGTACAAAATACTTGGTAGCAGAGGGAAGCATGAAGTGCTCTTAAACTTCCTGGTAGATGGTTCTGCTGACCTTGGACTTGATAAAACACAGTGGACCAACACCAGCAGATGAGATGACTCCTCAAACCACCACTGACTGTGCAAACTTTACACTGGACCTCAAGCAAATTGGATTCTTTGCTTCTCCTCTCTTCTTCCAGACTCTGGGACCTTTATTTCCAAATGAAATGCAAAATTATCTTTCCTTTCATTTGAAAAGACAACTTTGGCCCACTGAGCAACAGTCCAGTCCTTTTTGTCCTTTGCCCAGGTAAGACACTGATGTTGTCTCTGGTTCAGAAGTGGCTTGACACAAAAAATGCATCAGTTGCAGCCCATGGATACATGACTCCAGCTGCAGTCCACTCTTTGTGAATCTCCCCAAATTCTTGAAGGGGCTTCGTTTCACCTTTTTCTCCCACATTTATTCCTTCCATTCAACTTTCCATTAATGTGCTTGGATACAGCTCTCTGTAACCAGCAGTTCCAGCGATGACCTTTTGTGTCTTACCCTCCATGTGCATGGTGTCATTGATCGCGGTATGGACAACTGTCAAGTCAGCAGTCTTTCCCCATGATTGTGGAGCCTGAACCAAACTAAGACACCATTTAAAGGCTCAGGAAACCTTTGCAGGTGTTTGGATTTTAGTCGCTGATTAGAGTGGGACACCACAAATCTCCAATATTGAACTTTTTCACAATATTCTAATTTTCTGAAATTCTGAATTTTGGGATCTTATTCGCTGCAAGACATAATCATCAAAATTAAATGAAATAAACACTTGAAATATATCAGTCTGTGTGTGATGAATCTATATAATATAAACTTTTTAATTATATTCTAATTTATTTATATATACAGTGGTTTTACCTAATTATTATTAATCTCATGAGCTTAATTACTTCTTCATTAAGCTTCTTAATTACTGTACACCTTTAAATTTATTCACTGTACTTCTGAATGTCCACACATCTCTGCACTGAAATAGCCTTTATATTTATTCACTGTATATACTTCATATATATACCACTGCTGTAAATATGCCAGATAGTTATCTGCACTGTAAATATGCTAGATATTTATCTGCACTTTTGCACGACTGCTACATTTTGCACTTCTGGTAGATGCCAAACTGCATTTCGTTGCTGTGTACCTGTACAATGCAATGACAATAAAGTTGTATCTATGTATCTATCTATCTATCTATCTATTAAAATGTATTGTTTTATATTGCAGGATGGATGATTGCGTTTGAAGGTATATTGTTCATATTTGCATGGTTAGTTTTGAGTTGTCTATTGCGTCACTACCAAGGACAGAATACAGGATGCTGCCCTCAATGGAGAAAAAAAGGATGTAAGACAAAGCAGCATTTTTTTCCAATCCATGCACAATACTGGTCCAATCCATGCACAATACTGGTCCAATCCATGCACAATACTGGTTTCACTATAATTTATAATTTATAATAATTTTATAATTTGATGTTGTTTTTGTTTGTTAACAGATTTTTGCTGCAGTGTCCTTGTTGCACTTCTAATAATTGTGGATGGAATTGTGTACTTTCATTGTGTACAAAAAATCATGGAAGTGAAAGGTACAAAATAATCGCAATATTAATTGTTCATCAATTGTTGAATAGTGCAGGATGCCGCTGTACACAGTTAAACTGCAGTTAAACTACATGAAACATTTTTTAGTATGTAGTTTATCTACTATCTAAAGATGGTGTAACAGACTAATTGCTATAGAGTAAGCTTGCAATATTTTGTTAATACCTTTGCACAACCCTGAAGGGGTTAAATGTAGATAAATAACCAGACAGACAGACAGACAGACAGGAGCTGTTTGGGTAAGACTGGACACAATAATGTTGGAAAGTACTAGTCTTTGTCTGTTACGCAAACCACAAAATATGAAAGTTCAAGGGGTTTTGTTTTCCATTAGCGTCTGATTCAGCACCAAAATCCTTATGACTATGCATTAGAAATCATATTTAAATCATATATTTACAAATAAAAATGGTATTTTTAATGGTATGTAAAATGGTAATATATTTGAATGCCGTTCCAGATCTTGCTGGATATCTGGCTCTCACGCCATTCATACATGTTTTGGCAGCAACATGTTTGTTTAAACATCCCGTATATTTACCGGGTGAGTCTCTTCATTATCTTGACTTGAATTAACATAATGTCATCATTAAACAAACAGGACCTCAGGATATTGTAAGGATGCATTTAAAGAAGGTATATTTACCTGAAGTCCAAACTAAGAGGAATCGAGTATGTTTCAAAACGAAGCTCCAAAGCAAAAGAGCAATCAAAGAAAAAGGTTAAACATGATAATCACAGTATTACTTAAACTTGTGTACAAATCCAAGGGTCAGTCATAATAAAAAATAATTGCTAGCGGTTCAAAAGTAAATCGACTGAGAACAGGAAAAGAACTAAATGAACAAGGAAGTCTTATTTGTAATAATGTTGTTAGCTTTTCTCTTGTTTTTATTACTGAATCATCAAAATAATTACACCTGATTTTATTTGAAATTTCAGAGTTCCTTCATGCTATGGTCTACATGTTTGGAGCTGTAGGTCTCAGTACTGTAAATGCAATTGCTCTCATTGCAGAACTGATCCTGAAAGCAGGTAATGTATGATTTCATGAGAAAGTGTTGGCATCGAATTGTCTTATTTTTGAATATATAATGCATATTAGGTAAATTTGTTGATATACCACCAATGGGTTCCACTGGAAACCAATTAGTAATACGTTAAAAGAGGTTTATCAAATGAAATCAAATTTTATTTAGTTTAGCTCAAAGACACAGGGTTAGTGGCCATAGACATAATATTCGGGGAGCTTAGTGTTTGTCATTCGACTTTGACTCAGAAGGTTGTGACTTCAAATCCCAGCAACACCAAGTTGCCACTTCTGGGCCCCTGAGCAAGGCCCTTACCCCCATATCTGCTCATATGTACGAATGTGCTAAATGAAATGCATAAATGTAATTCTAATGATAGGAACACTGTTTTTGTACATGAGCAAGGGATTATTCCTATTTTTCTCAAATGGACCATCACATCTAAGTTAAGTGGTAGCTCAGTATTTAAGCTGTTGTATTTCTGATCAGAAGGTTGTGTGTTCAAATCCCAAAAGCACTGCTGTTCCCCTGAGCAAGGTCCTTAACCATCAAGCTCAGCTGTACAGTAATAATGAGAGATGTGACTGTTGCTCTTGATAAAAACTGTCAACTGATGAACATGTAAATGTAAGTATAGGGTTGGGGGGCATGACAATTCTTGAATGTTCACTGCTTACACCTTCAATTAAGAACAGACATCACTTTATTATTCATCCCAGAGGGAAATTCAAAAGAGAGACACACATTTACATTTATGGCATTTTTAAGACGCCCTTATCCTGAGCGACTTACAATTATCTCATTCATACAACTAAGCATTTAAGGGTTAAAGGACATTCTCAGGGTCTCAGCAGTGGCAGATTAGTGGTGGTGGGATTTGAAACCACAACCTTATGATTAGAAATAAAAAATATTACCCTCCACTTCATTCCAGATCATCTGGACATGGTGATTATAATTTCTACGCAATAACACGATGCAATGCATTTTTATTTAACAAAATCAGCTTTATACTTAGACGTAACTGTATTGCTGGCTTCTAGATAAAGGAGCACGGACTATCGGCGATCTCCGTGTGATCGTTTTACCAGTTGAAACGGTGTTTGTTTCCGCTTGGCTCGCGTTACAGATCTACGATGCCTGTGAGTACTGTGCGAAAGCAGTTAATTGTTAATTCTATACTCATTAAAAAAAAATAAATGTGACTAAAGGCTACTTTGGTATAAATTTTTACAAAAATAAAATCCAATTCAAACTTGAAGAAATTAAATGTTACACTAAAATAAACAAACAGATTCATTAATAAATAGATGAATAAATAGAACACACAGCTGTGAATCAGAATTTAAATAGATTTGTTTAAAATTTGTGTATCTGCCTAATGATGTACTCTATATGTTATAGGGACGAGATCGAAAGGCAGGTAAACGCCCCCTTTTTTTTTTCCTTAAGTACAGTATAATCTGTTGATCAGAGTTATAAGAGGAATGACGCAACCTTTCCACTGCCATACTGTACACAGAATAATGCGCAATTTTGAAGATATGAAGGGGAGAGAAAAAAAAGAGAGTAATATCACCTGAGGTATGAACCTTTCATTAAAATGTCTGTAAATGTCATTTGTTTGAACTGGAAATGGTTTGTGTTCACTGGTAGTCGAGTTCCCCAGCCCTTTACCCCTAATTAAAATAGTTTTTTTCTGAAATCAAGAAAGTCAAGTCAAGAGGCTTTTATTGTCATTTCTACTATACACAGTGGTACACAGTACACAGTAAAAACGAGACAACGTTCCTCCGGAACCCTGGTGCTACACTAAACAATAACATAGAGCTACAACACAACACAAGCTACATAAAGTGCATCGAGTGCAACCTAGTGCACACAGTGCAGACAAAAAACAGTACAGAGAGACAGTGCAGAGAGACGACACAAGACAAGATACAAAACCCAATATAGCGCCAACCAGTAATCCTACTGTATACTTCGATTATACCGTACTGTGCGAGGAGAACTGTAAAAACTATACCCGGAAGTGAATATAAACAGAACAATGTAGTGCAGAAAACCAGCAGCAGTCAAGTCAAGAGGTGCAAAAGACAGCATGTAAACAGTGTACTATACTATAATACAGTCAAAGGTGAAAAAACAGAAGATGACTGGAAAAAAGACCGAAGATGTTTATAACATGCCACTGTGTTCTGTACTTTTTTCAACCTCAGACTATTCAGCTGTCTTGATGGTGTCATGTGTTGGATGGATGGACTTTGAGTCAAAGCTTCTTGCATTTCTTCTAGTGAGTCACTGACTCTGTCACACAGAAGCTACCAGGCGTGTTAAGAGATCAAGTTACTAAATTAAGGAGATTTAGCAGCAATACAGCAGATGGTCACAAATAATCAATGGACTACTGTAATAAAGAAACATTGTGAAATGGTTTTACATTTATCCATTGCTCCAGTTTTATTAATTAAATATAAAATCAATATAAGTACACTTAGGAAGTAATGGGGCTTTATTTGAAATCTATAGATCTGCTGTTTTAAGTCCTCTATGTCCCTCTTTTATCCATTAAAAGTGTCATAAAATAAGAATTGATTCAATGTATAAATGTAAACTTTTTGTGTTTTGTGGTGCATTTTTTTTGTTTTATGTCTAGAAACATACAGTATTAATCAATCAATATCAGTATAAATATTTCATATGTTTTCACATTAAATGTATGGTATCACCAACAGTTTTGATTCTTCACTTCAGAATAATGTCATTACTTTATCCAGTAAGGCAGAACACACTGTGCTGTTGTAGAAGAATAATCATCATCATCAACAACAAAAAGATGTTGTGGCATGGTCCATATTTACTGGTAGCACCCTGAAGTTCATTATTTTCCCATCATAGCCCACCAAAAGTGTTCAAATTCCGCTACAAACTGATTGTGATTATTCGATTGAAAAAAAATTATTATATTGCACTGACAAAATATTGGTAAATTAAAAAAAAAGTGTATGGATTGTTGTGTGAATTATTATTATTATTATTTTTTCTTTATTAAGTCAATGGCTAATGCTGACTAGAATTCTTTTATATACGGGTAT
The DNA here is from genome assembly GCF_014805685.1 of Silurus meridionalis. Taxonomy (NCBI): domain Eukaryota; kingdom Metazoa; phylum Chordata; class Actinopteri; order Siluriformes; family Siluridae; genus Silurus; species Silurus meridionalis. The sequence goes on along the minus strand of NC_060885.1, from coordinate 29,194,943 downwards.
ACTATTATAGTCATTTATTTGTTTTACCAGCAGGTGGCAGTAAACGAACATGTAAGGAAAAAAAATTCGATTAAAATCCCCGTGAAGCAGAGCAGGACAATGATAAGAATGATGGTGTCACTGTTTAAAGTCATTTCCAAAGCAGACAAAAAATGTATATATCAAATATAGGATGGTATATCTCTTCTGTCACCTTTGGAGACTGTATGCAACCTTGGATGAACAATCAACTGTTTTTTTTTCTTCTTCTTTAATTGTTAATCTTGCATGCTCATGTTAAGTTCTACTTCAAAATATTAAATTTTCTCAATTTCTATCCACTCAGACCACTCAAGTGCTTTCCCATTCTCCCACCCCACCTCACTGCTTCACTCCCTCCACTGGCTTCCTGTAGCTCCTACATCCGATCTAAAACACTAATGATTGTTTGCAAATCCAAAAAAACGGACCAGCACTTTTCTGCCTCTCAGCACTTGACTTAACACAACATCACGCTCCTTCTGTCCTCCAATGCTCGGCAGGTTCCATCATCTCTCAGGGCAGAAGGAAGACATGCTTCAAGAGACTTCTCTATTCTGGCACTAAGGAGGTTGAACAAGCTTTCACTTGCCATCTGAACGAGTCTCTAGCTGTCTTCCAACAATATGCAAACACGAAATCTTCCAGTACTACCTAAATTAGCATTTGTTTAAACGTCCCTTATAACTATTTTCTGCCTTACACAGTTTTAGGTTGTAATGTTTCAGTATCTGAATGTGTTTATGGATAGATACTTCAATGCACTTTTGTAAGTCGCTCTGGATAAGGGTGTCAGCCAAATCCTGTAAATGTAAATGTAGTAACATATGTCTCATTTTCATTCCGTTTGCCAAAACGATACCTGCAATCTTAAAAGTACAACCACATGTTTTAAGGAATGTGGCAAAACTACACCAGCTGCTTCCTGGAATGGATGCCAAATGCCTTTTTGCTCTTGGCTTTGATTTCAGGATAAAGATGTGTTTAGTAGAAAATACCAATTTTTAATAAAAGATAATTATAAATAATAAAAGATATTGACTTCCTTCTTGAACACAACTGTGGCTTTGTTTGCCTCAATTAATCTGAAGGAAATTGAAAGAAACGCTAGACAAATTATATTTCTGTACATACCTGTTCCTTGTTTACTTTGTTATTAATGCAGCTCTTCGAGTCCATGGCCCCTCAGATCCACTTGTGGCCCAGGTGAGAGGATCAGTTCTCCTGCCATGCTTTATTAAAGGTTCACTGCCTTTAGAAGATCTCCAGGTAGAATGGAAAAAGCTAGATACAGATTCTGTAGTGAGCCTCTTCCAGCAAGGAAAAAGCAGACCAGATCTCCAGACTCAGGTGTTTAGAGACAGAGCTGACTTTTTTCCAGATGAGGTCCCAAAAGGGAATTTCTCCATCTTACTGAAAAATGTGATCAAAGATGATGTTGGAGTTTATAGATGCCAAGTCAACACAACCCAGGACACTGGTCAAGTTATAATGGAAATGAAAGAGATCGGTATGTAACCATGTCCTTATTACATTTAAAATCCACTACTACACTTTGTATTTACTGTTATTTTAACTTTGTCCATGTCCTTTTAGAGATTTTTGTTGTGATAGGGGCAGACCATGCTGTCTTTGCCCATGAGGGTGAGGATGTCATACTGAACTGCTCTGTAGATTCCCATGTACCAGCCAGTGAGATTGAAGAAGTGACCTGGAAGAAGAAAGATGGAGACGAAAGCATCCTTGTCCTGCTTTATCAAAACAGTGAAATTTTCCCAGACTCCTCACATGAGAGTTATCAGGGAAGAGTTGATTTCTTTTCCTCTGAAATCTCTAAAGGAAACTTCTCACTACAGTTGAAGGAGGTAAAGATGGAAGATAAAGGAGAATTCACATGTGAGGTCCACACTAGTGACATGTCAGCAAGGACTACTGTGATACTGCATGGTGTAGGTAATGTACCTGGTCAAAATCACTAAACTTTTTTTGACATCTGTTTAATCAGTCCTGCCACAGTGAAATGAAATGTTTAGGATAGGATTGAGATACACCAGAGGACAAGTTCAGAGATTTACACATCTAATCCACTACTACACTTTGTATTTACTGTTATTATTAACTTTTTCCATGTTCTTGTAGAGCATTTTGTGGTGAAAGGGGCAGACCATGCTGTCTTTGCAAATGAGGGTGAGGATGTCATACTGAACTGCTCTGTAGATTCTCATGTACCAATGAGTGAGATTGAAGAAGTGACCTGGAAGAAGACAGATGGAGATCAAGACATTCTTGTCCTGCTTTATCAAGACAGTGAAATCTTCCTAGATTCCTCACATGAGAGTTATCGGGGAAGGGTTGATTTCTTTCTTTCTGAAATCACCAAAGGAAACTTCTCACTAAAGCTAAAGGAGGTGAAGATGAAAGATAGAGGAGAATTCACATGTGAGGTCCACACTAGTGACCTGTCAGCAAGGACCACTGTGTTACTGCATGGTGTAGGTAATGTACCTGGTCAAAATCACTAATGACTTTTTTACACATCTGCTTCAACAGTCCTGCCACAGTGAAATAAAAAGTTTAAGATACACCAGAGGACAACAATTCAGAGCTTTAAACATTGTAACAATGACATTATGAGATGCTTGTGTAAATGTGAATCTAAATCTGAATTGCTTGAGTCAAGCAATGTATTTCATCTTTGATAAGAAAAAAAGGAATGTGCTCTTTAATAATTTTTTTTCTGATGAAGACACAGTTTACAATGATCAGCTTTACACAGAGTGGGAGGGCAGCCATCCAGCAACATTTTATGAATCTTTGTTTAGTTCGGGGTCATTCACAGTTGTTTATTATTCATGTTTTATTGCTACAGGTTTCTCTGCATTACATGTACTAATCCTGATGTTTTGCTTGATTGCACTATTGCTGGCAGTAGGATTTTGTGGTCCTGTTTTTAATCTCCTGCGGAAGAGAGGTATTTAAAGTACCATTTATAATTTTTTTGCTTGAAAACATTCATTTGCCAATGGAAGTCTAAATACAAAGCTTTTCTTTTTTCTTTTCCTTAGTTGTTACCAAAAGTGCCATGAAAATACACATTTCTCTGATCCTTTTTCCAAATATTTGCATGATTATTGCTTTCTGCTTGTGGTCGAAAGAAGGTAAATCCAAGGTGTTTTGACCTATTTTTATGGCAGCTTTCATATGGTCAACCCAGATTCCATGCCTGACATTGGTGCGATTTATTTTTTCCTTAGGGTTTCTGTTGGAGGTTATTACTTGTTTAACTGTCAGTATCATAAGACCCATCATGCTGATAAAATTTTCTTCGTATCTCAACAGATTCCCAAGTAAGCTAATAAAAACATTTTTAGTAATTATCAAGATGGTGGCATGTGTATATAGTGTTTGTATATGTATATAGTGTTTGTATGTGTATTCTGCACAAGGCAGTTGTGAAAAAGTAAGCTGTAAAGTAAGGATGCTCTTAAAAATAAAAGTGTTCATTTATTGGTAGCATTTAAAATGGAAAGTAAATTAACAAAAGAGAAAACCAAATCAAATCATTATTTGGTGTGACTACGCTTTGCCTGCAAAACATCACCAATTCTTCTAGGTACACTTGCACACAGTTTTTAAAGGAACTCAACAGGTAGGTGGTTCCAAACATCATGGAGAACTAGCCATATATCTTCTGATATAAGCTGTGTGAGAGAGGAGAACCCTCCTGGGAGGGATTTCCCAAGGAGGTCCCTTGAGAAGGGACACCAGGTCCGTAAACCATGATCTGTCCAGCCAATGAGGTGCCACCAGGAGGAGACGGGCTCCTACCTGGCGAACTCTCTACAGAACTCCCGGAAGCAGCTTGATAGGGGGAAATGCGTACAGGTGTAGCCTCGGGCACCTCTGCACCATGGCGTCCAGCCCCAGTGGGTGAGAGAGAGAGAACCAGAGGGGACAGTGCGAAGTCTCCTGAGTCGCAAACAGATCCACCTGGGCTCTGTCAATTCTCTGCCATATCTGCTGTACCATCTCAGGGTGGAGCCTCCATTCCCTGGGCCTTGGCCCTTTCCTCGAAAGGGCGTCTGCTTTCTAATTTGGAAGACCCAGGATATAAATTGCTCTCAATGAGAGGAGCTTTCCCTGGGACCACAGGAGGATCTGCAGGCAGTTATGTGCCATGAGAGATGTAGCTCGTTCCACCAAACTTGGGCGGAGTGGCCACTCATGACCGCTCCCCACCTCGGTGTGCAGGTCGGGGGAAAAAACGTTAGGCCCCAGCATGGAGGCTGTGATGCAAGGCACAGAAAATGCGCATCCAGCTTACTAAGAGTGTGTTGCTCCCGCTCCTCGTCCAGCTAAGCTATTCCTAGTTTGGACACGGCCCGCATCACTGCCTCCAGGAGCTCCTCGTACAGCACAGGCTGTGAGGAGTCCTTGGGCTCACTAGCTTTCAAAAATGTTCCCTCCTCAGAGGAAGAAATATAGAGCTCCGCATTGCATGCGCCGGGAGAAGAAACCGCCGAAGGGCATGCTTCCCCCAGGAAATGAGTGCTCGGCCTGACAGGGAGCTGGAGGGAACTCATCCGTCTCCATCCCTTCTGCCAAGTCGGCCTGCAAACCCCACGAGCTGCGGAAGAGCAGAGCATGCGCATAGCCATACGAATACATTGCAAACAATCTTCTCCCTTGAGAGCCGACTGAGCATGCTCTACTCCCAAGCAAACAACACACAAGTCAAGTGAAAGTTTTGTTTTGCTTGAGCCATTGCTTGCACAGATTCACACACAAAGCTCTTACTTGAACAAACAGAGCTAGCATTGCTCCATTGCTTGCACATTTTGTAGCTCCCTGGTTCATGACGTCGCCCCGCCGGTGACGTCACAAGTTTCCGTTGGCCGGATTTTACACCTGATTCAGAGCGTTAGCAACGCGGAGGCATTCCCAAAACATTGCAAAGGGGAACAGGCACACCACAACAGTGCCATCAGCACACTTAATGATTGTGGTGCATTTGAAAGTGGCCACACAAGCCATAAGTGCACAGCTAGTACAGCAGGGGGCTCAGAATACAACCCTGAGAAGCTCCAGTGCTGATGTCTGTTTGTTGTCTGTCTATGAGGAGGTTGGAGATCCATTGACACAGGGGCAAACTGAGTCCCAGAACATACAACTTGGAGATGAATGTGGGGGCAATTATCTTGTTATTTATTATGTTGAACTGTAGTCCACAAACACCTGACTCTGATCCTATAAAATTCCTGACTTTGTGCAGGTGTACTGTACAAAGTGTGAAACTGTAACAATTCAAAGACAAAGGGTATTCACACCAAATTTTGATTTGAATTGTATTTCTCTTCTGCTAATTGACTTTATTTTATTACAACTGCCTGAAGCCTTTGCACATTACAGAGTGGCCAAAGGTTTTGAGAATGACACAAATATAAATTTTCACAAAGTCTGCTGCCTCAGTTTTTATGATGGCAATTTACATACAAGCCAACATTTTATGAAGAGTGATTAGCAATTAACTGCAAATTCCCTCTTTCCATGAAAATAAACATAATCCCCCCAAGAAAAATTTCAGCCCTGCCAAAAAAAGGACCAGCTGACATCACATCAATGATTCTCTTGTTAACACAGGTGAGATTGCTGATGAGGACAAGGCAGGAGATATAGAATAACAAACTGGAACATTTATATGGGTGGTGGTGCATAAAATTATTGTTCTTCCTCTGTTAACCATAGTTACCTGCAAGGAAGCACGTGCAGTTATCAATTCTTTTCACATAAAGGTATTCACAGCAAGGATATTGCTGCTAGTAAGATTGCACCTAACTCAACCATTTATCAGATCACCAAGAACTTCAAGAAGAAAAGTTCAATTGTAGTGAAGAAGGCTTCAGGGCGAAGACTTTTGGAGGATGGCCTGGTGCCAATAAAGGGAACAAAGACGGCACTTTTCTCCAGCAAACACTTCAGGGACAGACTGATATTCTACAAAAGGTACAGGGATTGGACTGCTGTGAAGTAACTTTCTTTGATGAATCCCCTTTCAGATTTTTTGGTGCCTCCAGAAAAAAAGATTAACCAGAGAAGAATTGGTGAGCGCTGTTATCAGTCCGGTGTCATGTCAACAGTAAAGCATCCTGAAACCTGAGGTTGTTTCTTAGTCAAGAGAATAGGCTCATTCACAATTTTGCCTAAGAACACAGCCATAAACAAAGCATTATACAAATACATCCTCTGAGAGCAACTTCTCCCAGCCATCAAAGACCTGTTTTGTGATGAACAATGCCTCTTACAGCATGATTGAGCACCTTACTGTAAGGCAAAATGTGGTTCATGGAACAAAACATCAAAGGAGACATTTTGGTCCATGGCTAGGAAACTCCCTACTTGTGGTCAATCGTCAAAAGAGGTGGGTGGACAAAACCCCACAAATTCTGACAAAATCTAAGCACTGTTTATCCAAGAATGGGCTACAAGCAGACAGGATGTGGTCCAGAAGTTGATTGACAGCATGCCAGAGCGAAATGCAGAGGTCTTGAAAAAGAAGGGTCAACCATGAAAATATCTTTATTTCTCAAATATTTGCATAAACTTAATGTAATTATCAATAAAAGCTTTGACAAGTATGAAATACATGGAATTATACTTCAGTATACCACAATTACATCTGACACAAAAAACTAAAAACACTGAAGCAACAGCCTTTGAGAAAATAACATTTGTGTAATTCTCTCATCTTTTTGCCTCGGCTGTACTGTGTGTGTGTGTGTGTGTGTGTGTGTGTGTGTGTGTGTGTGTGTGTGTGTTTATTAATTAATTAATTAATTTATTTATTTCACAGAATTCTTTCAAAAGGCTGTGAAAGTTTTGGCTGTTCCACTTTACCATTTAAGTTTAACAATGGGTGCATGTTCCCGTAAGTAAAACAACATTGTCAGTGTCAAATGTGTGTCTGTTTACCATTTATTAAAGGAAGACATTCGTTCCAGTGTCTTCACATTGTACCAGTCAGTATGCATCAGTACATTTCCAGAGTACACTGTGCTTTCCGGGTTTCTGTGTAACAAAGACAAGCTGCGTTATTTGCCTTATTTACCTCAAGGAAGAAAAGCATACAACATGGCTACAACAACTACTTTGTTTTCTGTATATCTTTCTCTTGCACCATGAGAAAAATGGAAGAACAGGAAAAAAGTTAGGTTTTTTCTTCAACAAACTTTCAAATATTGCATAATTCTCTATCTATTACAAACATGGCATCTCAGGAAACTTCACTTTCTTCACTGGATCTCTTTGCGGCCATATTTTCCACTAGTTAAGAATGCCATTCTTAGTCACTTCTCGCCAGATTATCTTTGTTGTCTTCAGCTCTGAGATCTTTTTGCTATTCTTCCTGACTGTCTTTTTGTTGCCGACCTGTTTTTTTCTTGTTCCTGGAGCTATTCTCTGCCTGCATTGCCCCGATTCACGGGTTGACCCTGACTGCTCTGGATTACTCTAGGTTGCTGCCTAAATTCCATATATTAATATTGGATCTACTGGACTGCGCTGCATGTGGGAATGTGAGTTACCAGCGGCGTGGAACTCTTTTCCGTCTTTCCTGCATGATGCATTATTTGAGACTGTTTTACTGCAACCCTGTCTCCACCCTGCATTTTGGTCCCTTTTTCCAGCCTTGGCCATATAAAAATATAATCCCTCTGAATGCTCAAATTATTCATCAGGCCTATCTCACCTCTTATAAGCAGTGACTCAAGGGCACAGCCCGCCGACTCGGACCCGTGTTGGAACCCACAACATGATCACGCTTGCTCTTTCCTCACTGATGCCAGCACTGGGGCATCTCACAGCAAATCGTGCTTACCATCACCCAAATGCTTCTCTGAGGATCCCGGTAAATGTCGGCCTTTTGTGACTCACTACAACCTCGTTTACTTTAAACATTTACCTTCCTAGTTCCCCTTCGAGCAGGCAAATCACCAAAGAGCCATATCAAATCAAATAAACTTTTGATCTAGACTTTGTTCTAGACTCATCTCTGTCCAGACCCATGGAGCCCCTGCCTTTCACTTTCTGAGAAGAAGAGACGCCACACCAAGGGGCTACGAGGTGAAACATATAAGGTGTTTATGCCTAGCAAAAAAATAGAGCTTGTTGCTGCCATCTCCAGATCATGTCAGTTAGTCACACAAACTACAGCCGCTTCCAGATCGGAGGCATCTTGCTTCTGTATAAATAGGCGCAGGCTACATGCCAGATTGCCTCATCCAGCCTTTATTTTTCCCTCGTGGAAATTTTTTTTTGGTTTTCCTGGTTTCTTGGACTTTTGCGTCCCCTCGACCTCGGCTCAGTTTTTCCTCTATTGCTTTATTGATCTATTGTTTCTCGGCTCTCTACCTCAAACTGGTTTTGGACACGTTTCTCTCCCACAGACCCGCCCCTTTGCTCCTGTTGTCTGCAGAAAACTTTCCTCATGGCACCACTATTAAAGATTTTGGTTTTGAGCTTATCTTCATGAACTTTTGTTGTTGTAATGCTAATTTGTTGCATGCATGCATGCATGTATGTATGTGTGTGTGTGTGTGTGTGTGTGTGTGTGTGTGTGTGTATATATACATAGTATAAACATATATATTTTTTTGTCTCTCATTTAGCTTTTTATTATGCGGATACAGACCCCAGTAGAAATATACAACACAGTACTTACGGTCTTAGCAGTGTTGTTTGGCATCAGCACTGTTGTATTGGGTAAATAAAAACATACTTTTCAACTGCACCATTTCTTTATTAACCAGGGTTGATTTCTCATATTTTTTCATAAAGAATCATTATTGCTACACATTTTTAACAGTCCCAGAACTTTGTTGGTAAACAGATTACTACCTGCTATCTCAGGAGTCTTCTGGTGGCACTGGTGATGTGATCAGGGCTGGTGCATCCAGTCAAAAACATTGGTACCCTTAATTAAATAAAATATAAAAAAACTCATGAATGTATAAGGTAAAAACTTGGTGCACTTAACATATAGAAGCATTTTATATACTGTATGTATTAAATATTTCTTAACAAAGACAGTTTTGTTAAAATATAATGGTAGACAAAGAGTAAATGTCTTCACTTAGAATACTCCTATAACATCTAACATGGCTGAAGATGGTTGTAACAAATTTTAGACTCAAATCTATGATAAAAAGAGTTCAAAAAAGGCTACAATGCAAAATCATCACTGGTACTTTTTAATATTTTAATCGATTGACAGCCCTAATAAATTGTCAGGAATTAACTAGTGACTAATAACTTAACTAACACATTTTACACGTAACACGTAACTTAATGACACATTTTTATCTGTTCTAAATGTACCTTAAAATAATACTTTTCAAGTTTTTATCAGTACACCGAACAGAACTTTTGCCATGTTTCCACACAGACGGTATTAATTGCCGGATGTGTGCATCATGCAAATTTTGGTACTTGATTTGAGACTTGGCATCAGTAAAACAAATATTTAGTGATTAAAAAATATTTTTTGTTAGTTTTTTTTATTTATTATTTTTTTTTTATATCTGAGGAAAGAGGGTGTCGTGAATAAATGTGTGTTGCATTGAAGATTAAAATTTTGTCTTTTATATATTTATTTATTTTTATATATATATATATATATATATATATATATATATATATATATATATATATATATATATATATATAAAGAAATGGTTATAGAAATAAATGCTGCATTAATCATGTGTTAAAATTTGTCGTTAAAGATAATTTATATACTGTGTGTATATATATATATATATATATATATATATATATATATATATATATATATATATATATATATATATACTTTTAAGGAAAATATATGATTCTAAATCTTTCTACAATGCCTTATAGCTGTCTTTGGTCTCCGGATGCATCTGACTTTGTTTCTAGAAGTTCTGATTGGAACACTGCTTGCATTGAAACTCACTCCATATGCCGCTTTGGAGTGTGAGTACTGTTATAAAATGATTTTAATAATTGATTGAATGATTTAAAGTTCAGTGCATTTAGAAGGTATTCAGGTCCCCTTTACTTATTGTAATTTTATGTTGCAACTTGATGATACATGCACATATGTATTCAGACCCTTTGTAACAACACTTGAAATTTAGCTCAGGTGCCACCCAATTCACTTGATCATTGCTGAGATATTTCTATACCTTGATTAGAGTCTACCTGTGGAAAAGTTGATTGATTGGACATGATTCAGAAAGGCACACACCCCTATAAAAGGCCATATCGGAGCAAAAACCAAGCAACAAGGTCAAATTAATTGTAGAACTCAAAGTCAGGACTGCCACAAGGCACAGATCCGTGGAAGGTTACAAAGAAATTGCTTATGCACTGAAAATTTCCAAGAGCACAGTGGCCTCCATAATTCTCTAATAGAAGAAGTGTGGTACAACCACGATTCTCCTGAGAGCTGGTCGGAGAAGCAATCGATGGAGAAGGGCCTTAGTGAAAGAGGTGACAAAATATGCAGTAGTGACTCTGACTGAGCTTCAGAGATCCTATGTGGAAATGGGACATTAAGCCGATCTGGGCTTCATGGCAGAGTGGCTAGAGGGAAGCCTCTCCTGTGTTCAAAACCAATGAAAGCATGCTATGGGTTTGTCAATAGACACCTGGAGGACTCTCAGACTGTGAGGAACAAGATTATATGGTCTGGTTAATCCAAGATTTTACTGTTTTGCCTCGGTTCTAAACATTATATCTGGACTAGATCAGGTACTGTTCATCATTTGCCCAAAACCATCCCAAAAGTGAAGCATGATCATGGCAGCATCATGTTGTGAGAGTGTTTTTCTGCAACAGAGATTTGGCAAATGGTTTGGGTTGAGCGAAAACTGAATGGACCTAAGTACACATATTTTCAATAAATACTTGTTCCACAGTGCTTGTTGCATGATAGCCAAAAAAATAGATTTGATGCTGTATTTGCTGCCAAATGTGCTTCAAATAAAAACTGAGTAAAGGGTCTGTATTCTAATGTACACCTTTCTATTTCATCATTATGAGGTACTGAGTGTAGATTAATGAGAAAAAATATATATTTAAACAATTGTAGGCTTCACCATAATAAAACTGAAAAAACTGGACCTGAATGATTTACAAATGCACAGTGTATATACTAAATTTACTGTCATGCCCTATACATTTATTAAATTAATACGATTACATTCTTAATTTTTTTCTGATTTGTCCCCTGACATTTCTTTGGACTTGTAGATGGCTATGAGATAGCTGCAGTATTACCAGCTCTAATTGTGGGGATTTTGATTGTACTTTCACTACAAAGGCACCTATTTCTAGGAAAACCATTTGGATGTAAGGCTTGTAACTTGTACATATACAGTATGATTGCATTGCTCTCACAGTGTCTTACAGCATTTTGCATTTGTTTTTGCAGGTGTGCACATCACTTTGTCATCTCTTATGATGTTTGCATTCACCTGCTATGAAATATTTTTCTATATTCTTTTCACTTTTCTATTAAAAATTCTTATCGGTAAGTACCTACAACAAATTGGCAGAAAGTGAATAATGTGCATAACGTTTAATTAATTTTAATGGATGTGTATTACGGTTTTTATTTATTTATTCTGCTTTTTTTGTTATTTTTAGTTCATGGTATTTAACATAGTTTAGTTTATGGTATTTTGATATGCATAAACTTTATTAAAGACTCATTTCACCATAAAGGCAAAATACAATAAATGAATTTTCCGGTACGTGTGGTATTTACTAACAATATTTTCCTCAATTTCAGGATTGAAAAATCTATTTGTGGTTGTACTGCTTTTGTGTGCATGGCTAGTAGTAATTTGTCTGGTGCGTTATCACCGAGGATATATACAAAGATGCTGCTCTCATTGGAGAAAAATAGGATGCAAGTATGATATATTTATGCACTTACACTTTATATTTTTACCTTCTACTTCCTGGAGCTGTTAAGCCCCACCCACATGAGAGGTTTCATGCCAGAAGGTTGATTGTAAACATGTGGAGCTTAAACAAAAACCTTTTAAAATATAAAGCAGATACCTGGATTTCTTTGAATAGCTAATGTGGGAAGGGGAAGCTCACTGGCGAAGATGTTGACCTTCTAATCAGAAGGTTGTGAGTTCCAATCCAACCACCAATAAGCTGCCACTGCTGGGCCTTTGAGCATGGCCCTTAATCTTCAACTGCTTGTATGAATGAGATAATTATACGTTTTTCTGGATAAGGGCATCTGCAAAATGACAATGTAATGTTAAACATTTTGGTACTAATGTGATTCCAAATGATAAAAGTAGAAATACAGTATTGGACTGGATGTATGTAAGCCAAAATTGAATTCTCATGTAACTACAGTAATTACATTAAGCAATTGAATTGTCGTCTGTGAGGGTTAATAATAGATTTGGTGCATGAACGCTGCTTACATTTTTCCAGTAGAATCTCAGCCAGTGACTTTACCTGTGACAAAACTTATTGCTGTGACTCATTTTACAGCAATTCATTATTTAAGTAAAAACATTGTTGAGTATAGTGAGTATTCAACCACAAAATTATTGAAGTAACTAAAAATATGTAAGTCTTAATCCAAGAAGCTCACAGCAAGTTTAGCATGTCTTCCTGTCCTGCATCATCTTCACACGGCTTTCACCAATCGGCAAAATGGCTTTCAGTGCTGCACCAGCTGTAACTGAGCTGATTAAGACAAATTGTGAAGGTGTTTATGCATAGAGTGTTATGTATGTATTCATTTGTTTGTTTTTCAGATTCATTCTGCACTGCTACTGCTGCATTTTTATTCACTGCATATGGCACAATGTGCATTTATTATACATACATCCTCCTAAGAAGTCAAGGTATTTGATTTAATAATCTGATTTGAATAATAAATATTATAATGTATAATAAAAATGAAAAAGTAGTAAGAAGAAAAAAGAAAACATTTAATTTTTGTTGTTTTGCCAAAACCAAAACAGCTAAAATTATAATATTTAAAAACATTACTTAAATTCAGTACTAAATAGTTCATGCATTTTAATTAGCCACAGTAATAGGAACCAATAAATAAATGATGAAGTAAATGGTGTTAATCCTGTGATTGACAGTAACAAAGTAAATGTAATTTGTTACTGTATTTAAATAGCTTTCCATTTATCTGTACTTTACAGAAGTGTTTCTATTAGGGGAGACTTTTACTTTAACTTCACTACATTTCCAAATTCAAATATTTGTTTTAATAAACTACATTTTGCAAAATCAGTTGTTCCTTTTTATTTATGTCTGCATACAAATTTAATTGGTCAAACCACCAATTAAAGCAAGACACAAATCAGGGTAGAGCCCTGAGCTTGTTTTGATTGCGCCTTCTGTTGCTGCTGTGGTGTCTACTTAGCAACAACATACAGTTTAGCATCAGTTCAACTACAAGAAGGATATTTTAAAAGTAATAAATAATTGAAGAAACTCCTGCCTCGAACTTTCCACAACACGTGTGGTCTTTTTTTTATATATATATATATATATATATATATAGTTTAAAAGACCCCCCCCATATGTTTGTACTTTTTTAAGTGAAAGTTTAAAGGGACACTTTTACTGGAGTAATGTTTTACGAGTGTTTCTCTACTCTAGTACATGCTTTGTGTACTTTGTCCAACACTGTGTTCATCTGAGTAATATATTTGAATGATGATTGTAGACCGTGGTGGATTTTTGGCTCTGATGCCATTACTCCATGTTTTGGCAGCAACATGCTTGTTCAAGCATCCCAAACATTTACCTGGTGAGTCTCATAATGAATAAATAAAATGTTTATTAAAGATAAATGATTGGTCATGTTTTGTAGCTTTGTAATGTTACAGTATCATTATTAGATTTTCCTCATTTATCATCCTCTTTTTTGAATCACAGATTTGCTTCACATTATGGTCTACATGTTTGGAGCTGTGGGTCTCAGTACTATAAATTCAATCGTTCTTGCCACAGAACTGATCCTGAAAGAAGGTAATGTAAAATTCCACCATAAGCAAAATAGCAGAAATGTGCCATTATTTCTTTCTTTTTTTTTTGTGATTTATTTTTTCTTCTTTTTTTTTTTTTTTTGTGGTCAGTTAATATTTTACTTTAATTTATGCTAAAAGGTGAGATTTGACCATACTATTGGTTTCTAGGAAAAGGAGTGCGGAATATAGAAGATCTCTGTACGATTGTTTTACCACTTGAAACACTGTTTGTCAGTGCTTGGCTCATTTTGCAGATCTATGATGCCTGTGAGTACTTTCTGGAACAATTATTTATTAGTTCTATATAAATATTTTTTAACTTTTCATGTATTAAAAGACATGAGGAATAATACTAGCATAGTCATGATTTAATTCATTTACATTTTGCTGTTGTGAATCCCTATTTGGCTGAATCTGTGCTCTCGTATGACTCAGGGCTGAGATTTAAGGATGGGTAAGCTCATTTATATTCTTAATAAATATCAGTTTCAGTAAATGACAAGTTATAAACCAGGGTCTGTCAGTCAAGAGAAAACGAGTGTTATTTTTTAAACAGAAGTCATCAATTTGAAGATGAGACAACAGGATTTGAGGTATGATGCCTAAAATTTGTTTATAAGTCAAATGAATGTATATACTTACAAGGACATTTACAAGAATTTTTTTTTTTTAAATAAGATAGACATCATGAGGAAAGGTTGGCTAAAACAATTGAAAAGAGTTGCTAAGCTTTTCTCATGAGTCACTTTTTCATATAATAATAATGTTGCATTTTCTTTCCCGTAGAATTTGAGCGAAAACACACAATTTGCCTTAATTATAGATCCCCAGGAAAACTAATACGTGGAAAAAATACTCAAAATAGCATAAAAATGCACAGAAAACCCAGGGTTATTTTATGAGGTTAATATCGATGCTTCTGCTAAAGATTATGTATGCAGGCAGTCCAGCTGTGGCTGCAGTTAAAGGACATTCCCGCTGTATGAGATATGTGTCCGTGATGCAGTACTCTGTTATATACTGCCTTTCTGTATAATAGTGATGGTTTCTATAACCATGGCATAACATAATGACAGTATTAAGAAAGTTTGACCAGGGCCAATTTAGCACAGTTAAATAAAATATTTAAAACTTATAGTTTTAAATGTTATTATTCAGACCATATTTCCTTTTTTTTTTTTTTTTCTGTTTCATGTAGGTTGCAGAAATGGAGGTTCTCACAAACCCTGACCCAAACTCTAAGTCTGAATAATCTGAGAGGATCAATATGCACCAACTATTAGATTTCAGAGGCATTTTTGCTCAAGCTTTGTTTTATTTGTTCATATTGCTTTGTAAATATAGAGGCTTTTTTTATGATGCTTATAGATGCTTTAAACAAGCAGAATTACAAATGCAGTTTTCATTGGGAATGGGGTGAAGAATGCTGAGGATGGAGCTGCCAGGAGGAGAAAAGAGGAAGGACAAGGAGGAAGTTTATGGATTTGGTGAGGGCAGAAATGCAGGTGGTAATTTAAAGGAGGCAGTTGTGGTATGGAGATGGTGATCTGCTGTGGTGATCCCTAAAGGGAACAGCCGAAAGAAGAAAAAGGTGACTGAAAACATGACTTGTTTCTGTATGTGCTTCAGTGTAACTCGATAACCCATAATACATATTGAACATTACATCTAAAAGGGCACCATCTGCAAAAGTATCTGTTTTCCATTCCTTCAAACTTATAAAATAAAGATGCTTTATTATAATCCTGTGGATTTGCTGCTTCTGTTCACTTTCTTTTTTTGTTTTACATTCTTAAAAAAGTAGTTTTTTCTGGACTTCAAACCCAGACTGCATGTTTATAAAGGGTCAAGGGGAGAAAGCCAAAACCCTGGAATATAAAAACAATTTACTGTTATATCTACACATGCTGTGAAGGAACCGAGTGATGCTTTCGGTGGAGACCGGGAGCAGAAAAACGTCCTTGGTGGTCTCCAGAGGCCAAACGACACCCACGGCGGAATCCAGAGGCTATGCGACACCCGCGGCAGAGTTTAGAGCCAGTGCGACACCCACGGTGGAGTTCAGAGACCGTGCGATGCCCATGGTGGTGATCAGGAACACAGTGACACCTTTCGTGAGGCCTTCAGAGGCGTGACGTCGTCTGGAGAGAGGCTCAGAGGCGTGACTTCTGGGGGAACTAGAGGAGTGACGTCACCTTCTGAGAAGCTTGAAGCCATCGCCCTGCGGGGAACTTGGAGGCGAGCCGTCGCCATGCGGGGAACTTGGAGGCAAGCCGTCGCCCTGCAGGGAACTTGGATGCAAGCCGTCGCCTTCAGGGAAACATGGAGGCGAGACGTCGCCTTTAAGGAGACTTGGGGGTGAGACATCGCTTTCTGAGGAGACCGGGGGCGGCGGTTCGACTTCCCCTTCGCGGCCTGGCGGCGGTTCGACTTTTCCTTAATGGCCAGGCGGCAGTACGACGACCTCTTTGCAGCCAGGTGCCAGTTCGACGTCCCTTTCGCAGCCAGGCGGCGGTAAGATGACCCCTTCGTTGCCAGGCGGCGGTTCGACGTCCCTTTCGCGGCCAGGCGGCGGAGCAACGTACTCAGCGAGAAACTGGAGCAGAGCGGAGCGCTCGTGGAGACTCTGTGGCGGCGCGGAGCGCTCGTGGAAAGCGGAGTTCTTGGGGAAACTCTGGAGTGGAGTGGAGCTCTCCTGGAAGCCCTGGAGCGGAGAGGAGCTCCCGGGGACACTCTGGAGCGGAGCGGAGCACTCGTCAAAACTGGAGCGGAGTGCTCGTGGAAACTCTGGAGTGGAGCGGAGCTCTTCTGGAAACTCTGGAGCGGAGTGGAGCTCTCCTGGAAACTCTGGAGCGGAGAGGAGTGCTCGGTGGAGCACTGGAGCGGAGCTCTGGAGATAGAAATCCGGAGTAGAAATCACCAGAGTAGAAATCACCAAAAGTTTAATGAGTGAAGCGAATCACACGAATACATACACGGCAGTCCGGTATAAGGTCGGAGTGAGATATCTGTGGTACGACCTGGTGGGGCGAGGTCCACATAGTCCAGAAACGAACGCACGGAGAGATAGGGGTAATCCGGGAAAGCCGGAAATGAGTAGCAGATGAGTCCCAGGTGTGTGTGATTAAGCCGTGAGCGCCGGAGAGAGCGGAGGCATGACAGCCACCAAAGAGGGCATGGCAGGTGGATTCCTAACAGTGGGGAATAAAATCCTTCCATATATCGTTAGAATCCTGCACTTATTGGCTACATCTCCCATCAGTCATTTTGTTTCCATAATGCTACTGGCTGTAAATAAAAGGTTTGAAATGTTCTCCCACACCACCCCACTGCTTTACTTCCCCCACTGGCTTCCTGTAGCTCCTACAGCCGATCTAAAACACTGATAATTGTTTGCAAATCCAAAAAATGGACCAGCACTTTTCTGCCTCTCAGCACTTAATTCAGCAAATCATCACACTCCCTCTATCCTCCAATGCTCAGCAGGTTCCACCATCTCTCAGTGCAGAGGAAGACAAGCTTCAAGAGACTTCACTATTCTGGCACTAAGGAGGTTAAACAAGCTTTTACTTGCCATCTGAACGAGTCTCTAGCTGTCTTCCAACAATATGTGAAAACAATCTTTCAGTACTACCTAAATTAGCATTTGTTAAAACGTCCCTTATAACTATTTTCTGCCTAACAAAGTTTTAGTCTGATGATATTTTTAGTCTGGGACGTGTAATGTTCCAGTCTCAGTATCAGAATGTGTTTATGGATAGATACTTCAATGCACTTTTGTAAGTCGCTCTGGATAAGGGTGTCAGCCAAATCCTGTAAATGTAGTAACATGTCTCATTTTCATTCTGTTTGCAAAAATGATACCTACAATCATCAAAGTACAACTACCTGTTTTAAGGAATGTTTTACACCAGCTGCTTCTTGGAATGGATGCCAAATACATTTTTGTTCTTGGCTTTGATTTCAGGATAAAGATGTGTTTAGTAGAACATTTTAATAAAAGATCACACAATGCATAAACAATTCATTTCAATATGTGGTCTAGTGAATTGCACATAGTTTCCATTGAAGCCCACCATTTACAGTGTATATATAAAGTCTACACATCCTTACAAAATTGCAGGGGTTTATATATAAGCAGCATGGATGTCAGACTTGTTACATTTTTTTGTGATCTACCAACAAAGGGAGAAGAATAGAAATAGTTAATTGGGAACATTTTACATTAA
Source organism: Silurus meridionalis (assembly GCF_014805685.1). NCBI lineage: Eukaryota > Metazoa > Chordata > Actinopteri > Siluriformes > Siluridae > Silurus > Silurus meridionalis. The sequence goes on along the minus strand of NC_060885.1, from coordinate 29,176,633 downwards.
AAAATTGTAAACCCTGATTGCATAAGTCTAAACATCCTTTCATATTGGGGGCATTAACTGTCCTTTAAAATGAGACCTGTAGGTAAATGGCATACACCTGCCATTAATTACAGTGATTCATATTAAAAACAGATAAATGTTAGCTGTTGCTGTAGTTAGCTGTTGCCTGATTGTGGCTGCACTCTACTAAATGCAATGAAAACTTATCAGGGAGGCTACCAAAAGGCCAACAGCAAAACTGAAGGAATTATTTTCTGTCAGTTGCTGGTCACTCCAAAAGATTCATTCAGTCACCCTAATTAATGTGGGAAAATGTGTTATGATGTAACTTTTTGGTCATCATTATAAAAGGTAGGTTTGCATCGACAACAGCATCAAGAGCATCGTCCAAGGAACAGCATACCAACAATAAAGCATGGTGGAGGTAGTATTATGATTCGAGGCTGCTTCTCTTCAGTTGGGCCAGGGGCACTTGTCAAGATACAGAAATGAAAAGCTCCAGAAACCAATTAAACAATTTTGGAACAAAACCTTCCGTCCTCTGTCGGAAAGCTGAAAAGCACATATCAAAAATCAACAAAGACATGGCTTCAGAAAAGCATAATCAAAGTCCTGGACTGGCCCATCCCAGAAAACCCCTATTGATAAACTATGAAAGAGCAAATTAAACATTTCTTCGCAAAGTAGGGCAAAATTCCAAAGTCCAGATGTGTGCAGTTAAAAGAGACTTATTCACAAACACTTGATGCTGTAATAAAGGCAAAAGGTGCTTCCTCAAAGTACTATTTGAGGGGTGTGTAGTTGTAGTTTTTTATTATTAAAAATGTTCCAGAATATTAAATATACAATTTTCTCCTATGGATTTTTGTTTGTTGGAAGATCACATTAAAGATGTAACAAGTCTGACATTTGTTATTTCTGTCCTGTTATTGCTCTGTTATTAAACCTGCAATTTCAGAAAGGTGTGTAGACTTTTTATGTTCACTTTACAGATTGCCTTATCTGTGATCTTTCACTACCGGTTTGAACAAGTTACTCATTCAAGGAAATACAATGCTTAAATAAAATTGTATTAGAGTTGAAGTGAAACTGGAAGAATGAACTCAGAGCTACATGTATTTGTCTGTGATTTTAATGTTTGTTTTTGCTGTTGGACTCGAAAGTAAGGATTTTTATATCTTAGATTATTATGCATTAAGTTCTTGATTGCTAATGACAAACAGTGTATATAATTTTGCTCACATTTTATGATTGAAATCTTTGCTGTAAATGAAATTTAAAAATATTATTTGACTTTCTTCTTGGATATCACTGTAGCTTTTGCTTGCCTCAATTAATCTAAAGGAAAATGAAAGAAACGCTAGACAAATTATGTTTCTGTACATGCCTGTTCCTTGTTTACTTTGTTATTAATGCAGCTCTTCGAGTCCATGGCCCCTCAGATCCACTTGTGGCCCAGGTAAGAGGATCAGTTCTCCTGCCATGCTTTATTGAAGGTTCACTGCCTTTAGAAGATCTCCAGGTAGAATGGAGAAAGCTGGATACAGATTCTGTAGTGAGCCTCTTCCAGCAAGGAAAAAGCAGACCAGATCTCCAGACTCAAATGTTTAGAGACAGAGCTGACTTTTTTCCAGATGAGGTCTCAAAAGGGAATTTCTCCATCTTACTGAAAAATGTGGTAAAAGATGATGCTGGCATTTATAGATGCCAAATCAACACAACCCAGGACACTGGTCAAGTTATAATGGAAATGAAAGCGATCGGTATGAAACCATGACCTTGTTACATTTCAAATGCATAATTTGTACCAGTATGTTCGTCATTTTTTGAAACACATTAAATCCACTAATAATTTTTATATTTACTGTTATGATAACTTTGTCCATGTCCTTTTAGAGCATTTTGTGGTGACAGGGGCAGACCATGCTGTCTTTGCCCATGAGGGTGAGGATGTCATACTGAACTGCTCTGTAGATTCCCATGTACCAGCCAGTGAGATTGAAGAAGTGACCTGGAAGAAGACAAATGTAGACCAAGACATTCTTGTCCTGCTTTATCAAAACGGTGAAATCTTCCCAGACTCCTCACATGAGAGTTATCAGGGAAGAGTTGATTTGTTTCTTTCTGAAATCACCAAAGGAAACTTCTCACTAAAGCTGAAGGTGGTGAATATGGAAGATGAAGGAGAATTCACATGTGAGGTCCACACTAGTGACATGTCAGCTCGTGCCACTGTGGTACTGCATGGTGTAGGTAATGTACCTGGTAAAAATCACTAATTACTTTTTTTATACATCTGTTTAAACATTCCTGCTACAAATAAATGAAATGTTTAGGATGAGTTTAAGATACACGAGAGGACAAGTTCAGAGCTTTACACAAATCGACAACTACACTTTATATTTACTGTTACTATAACTTTGTCCATGTCCTTGTAGAGCATTTTGTGGTGAAAGGGGCAGACCATGCTGTCTTTGCCCATAAGGGTGAGGATGTCATACTGAACTGCTCTGTAGATTCTCATGTACCAGCCAGTGAGATTGAAGAAGTGACCTGGAAGAAGACAGATGGAGACCAAGACATCCTTGTCCTGCTTTATCAAAACAGTGAAATATTCCGAGATTCCTCACATGAGAGTTATCAAGGAAGAGTAGATTTATTTTCTTCTGAAATCTTTAAAGGAAACTTCTCACTAACGCTGAAAGATGTAAAGATGGAAGATAAAGGAGAATTTACATGTGAGGTCCACACTAGTGGTATGTCAGCAAGGACCACTGTGGTACTGCATGGTGTAGGTAATGTCCATGGTCACTAATTACTTTTTTTGTATACATCTTTTTGTTCCATTTCAGGAACTCAAGCTGCATCACAATGCTTTGGGATTGCTTAAAACCTGTTTAATCTGTCAATGGAAGTTGTGGCGTCACTGGCGGGATGACGTCACGACCAGGAAGCTAACAAAAGCACATGGAGTGAAGCCAGCAACAGCTTCTGTTTGTTCATTAAGTGCTCAGTTTGTATTTTATGTCCAATGTTTGTCAAAAAAAAGAAGGTATCGAAAAAAGCTAAGCACACTTCCTGGTTGTGTGTTCCTCCCTGCCCCCGCTATATCATGTGGACACACACACACACACACACTCTTGTGTGGCTTGCCTCGGAGCATGCAGTTCTCAAGGGAGCCATCAATGCGATCGCTCCATTCCCGATGGGTATTTTTCGAGGAGGGTGCCCTTAGTCCTTGCGGTTCTGGTCCAGCTCTCGCTGAGGCAGGGTGGCGCACCGCTCCTGGTGTTCACAAATGGACTTCATTGAGGGTTGCAAAATGACCTTGTCCCTTTCTCAAACCTCACCTGCCCGGTACAGCTCCCGCTCACAGGCTTTGAAAGAATGTCTTTGGGACGTTTCTTACCCCTGCAACGAGAGCATGCAACTATGCAACTATTCTTCCTCCGAGGACTTTTTGCTCCAGGCGTCACAACCTCTATGTTGGGGTCTTCCGTTCTTTCTACCTGCACACGAGGTCCCTTTAGCCCTAAGACAGCGTTATATGCTAACTTTGCGGGGGTCCGTCCATTCCGGGTCAGAGCAGACTCGACCTGAAGTGTGGCAGCTTCAGAAATTGGTCCTCTGGAGTGTCCCTCCAAGACATTTGCGGCGCTGTGGGCTGGTCCACCCCGCTGATCTTTGTCAGGTTTTATAAACTCGACCTCTGTGCCAGTCCTGGCTCCTCTGTCTTTTGACCTTGTTGTGCCCATACACTTTATTCAGGGAATGGTCAGTCTGGCGGTATTGAGTTGTGACGCAGCCCGAGTTCCTGAAAGGGAACGTCTCTAGGTAAAGTATGTAACCCTAGTTCCCTGAGGGAATGAGATGCTCAATTGCCACACTGCCGATGCCGGCTTTACTCCATGTGCTTTTTATAGATGCCTGGTTGTGACCTTGCCAGTGACGCCGCGCCTTCCACTGGACAGATTACGCACGTGATTTAGAGCGTGGACCTTGTGAAAGCATTCCCAAAGCTTTGCGATGCAGCAACTCGTTCCCTCAGGGAACTAGGGTTATATACATAACCTGGAGACGATCTTCCAACTTAAATGCAAATATTTTCATGAGATTTAAGTGATCAAAGCAAAGCATGTCCAGCTAAAAATATTTCAATCTAGTAAAATAAAATAGGTCGAGGTCTGCTCGAAGTCCAACTTAAGCATCCAATTTAGCAAAAGTCAGAATGGTCACAACCGTTATCATATCTTATGTACTTCACTGTTCACAGTTCTATGCTTGATTCTCAGATAAAAAAAAAAAATGTGATCCTGTTTAGTCCCTAATTGTTTATTATTCATGTCTAATTGCTACAGGTTTCTCTGCTCCCCATAAACTAATCTTAGTGTTTTGCTTGATTGCACTATTGCTGGCAGTAGGATGTTGTGGTCCTGTCTTTAACCTCCTGAGAAAGAAAGGTACATAGAGTACTATTTATCCATTTTTATTATTTAAAAATAGCATTTTGTGAATAGACATATGAATAAATATATTTTTTCTTTTTCTTAGTTTCTACCAAAAAGGCCATGATAATTCACATTTCTCTGATCCTCTCTTGAACATCTGCATGTTTGTTGCTTTCTGCTTGTGGTCAACAGAAGGTAAATCTTTTCTCTAAGTTTTAACACTTATGATTTAGGCTCAGATTAATTTCCTATCTCTGGTTTGGTTTGTTTCATTCCTTATAGGGTTTATCGCAGAAGTTGTCACTTGTTCAACTGTCAGTATCATGAGAATCATCATCCTGATGAAAACCTCTTTGTATTTTCACAGATTTCCACGTAAGTCAACATCAAACTTTTTTTAATTATATATTAAGATATGACATTTATACAGTGAATGTGTATATAAATATTATAATTATTATTTTTTTTTTACAGAGGTTTTAAAAAAAGTAGCAAAGAACTTGGCTTTTCCACTTTACCATTCAAGTTTAATATTGGGTGCATGTTTGTGTAAGTAAAACAAAAATGTTGATACTGACATTCATAGGTCTATTTACCATTTATAGAAGGAGTAACCAATGTCTTACCTTTGTGCCAGTCCGTATGTGACAGTACATTTTCAAAGTACTTTGCACTATTTACACAAATTAGCTTTTTTTTTCCCCCTTGCAAAAAATGTCAAAAATCTCATTTACAAATGCTATTGTTACACCTCCTATAAATTTACATAATTTTATTATAATAGTAACGTGGCATCTCAGAAAACTTCAATAAGAAAAAGCTGGACCAGAATTAAAAGTACATACCTGTCTCACATTGCTAACCTGACTTAGTCATGCAGCTTTAAATATCAAGTGGATCTGGACATTACATTTCACTAAGGTCGAAAAAATGTTCTGTCACTTTCCAATTAAAGACTGGACTATTGCACTGTGCTACTTGCATGTTCTTCCCCAACACCCCATTGTTCCTTCCTACCTAAAGATCTGCTCCTTCACTCTTCATATTTGATTTTGGAAACACATAATTAAATCGTACTTAGTGTAATCTATAATTTGTAAGAATTGTATGTAAATGAACCTATTTTATTTTTCTATCTCTTATTTAGATTTGTTTAATGGCCAGATACAGACCACAGAAGAAAAACTGAATGCATTTCTAACAGCCACAGCAGTGGTGCTTGTCATCTGTGCTGTTGTAATAGGTAACAAAAAAACCATACTTTGTATATTCTATTACTTTATTGACTGTTATATTTTTTTTCCCATATGATTTTTGTAAATAATATTTACCTTTGCATGTTTTTGATTAATGCATTAATTTATACAGTGTTGCTAAACTTATTGCAATCATATTACTATTTCTGAGTCTTGAGGATGCTGCAATCTGGAAATTTCTGCCTTCTTTTATTAAAAAATAATCAAAATAATTAATGTTAATAACTCTTTGATTTTTTTTTTTTTATGTCCAGCATATCTGGAAATAGTTGTAAAGAATATTGAACTGTCCTTCAAATTTATATCCAAATGATTAGTGCAAAAGAGGCATCCACAGACTCCCTGGATAAACAGGTCAAAAGCAATGTAAATTCTGCGTTTTGCCTGTATTAAACAACCAATATTGATGGTAAAAAGGCCGATCTAGTGACATCTAGAAAACATTCAGTAATATGTCAGATATTAACCAATGTTGTGTGATATATTCCTGCAAGGTAAATAAATAAAAATAAAATGAATATCAAATATTGAAAATTGTCCCACATTGTGTTACAGCTGTTTATGATTTCCGGATGCATCTGACTCTGTGTCTAGAAGCAGTAAACGCAACAGTGTTAGCACTCAGTATCAGTCTCAGTCCCAATGGAAACTGTGAGTACTGTTATAAAATACTTTAATAAGATATACCACAAACATACAGAAAGACTACAGTATTTACTGTCATACCCTATATATTTATATAATTACTACAGTTCAACTCTTTTAAAATATTTGTCTAATCTACTGCCCAATGATGCAAATCTCTTGGAATTTTTAGATGACTTTGAGGCAGCTTTGGTACTGCTAACACTAGCTGCTGGGACTGTGATTGTACTCTCTCTACAAAGGCACCTTTTTCTAAAAAAATCTTTTGGATGTAAGGATCATAACTTTTATTTGAGTAATTCATCATAAACTGAAAATGATGTGTGATTCCTCTTGCAGTATTAGTACAGTGTTTATCTTGTTGCAGGTGTGCATATCACTTTTTCATCTCTTTTATTGGCTGCATTTATTTTGTTTAAAATAGTAGCTTATGTAATGTACTCCATTGCAAAAAACAGTTTTGTTAAAGGTAAGTACTTGCAGTACAATTCAAAATAAAAAAGTAAAGTGCATAATGACAAATATATTTTTGTAAAATATTTTTTCAAATAAATAGTCCATTACAAATCTATTATTAATTAAAATGTATTGTGTTTGTGTTGTATTTGATAACTTTGAGTTTTTGTACTCAATTTCAGGATGGATAAGTCTATTTCTGGTTGTGTTAATTATATGTGCATGGCTAGTAGTAATTTATCTATTGCGTTGTCACCGTGGACACGGACATGGATGCTGCTCTCAATGGAGGAAAATAGGATGTAAGTGTGATATACAGTATATATACATAGATTTTTATTCCATCCCTAATAATGAATTGTTAAGATCACACTCTTGAGATTAGTTCCATATTGATAAATGTAAACATGAGTAAAATAAACAGAAACTTGAAGAGTGTACATGACCACCTGAGAAGCTCATTCGTGACCTACGATTGGCGATAAAAAACTGTTAACAATTAATTACATTTATTTAAAGAACCTATTCAGTTTTTTTCCACTAAGTTTCCTTTTTAGTTTCCAAGTTCTTTTAATTTTTCCTGATTGAACAGAACTGTATGTACAATAAGGTCAATAATAGTGGATGTAATTTCATGCAATAAAAGCAGATAAAAAGAATGGCCCAACATTTGGCAAAATAAAGTTCAGCTGGTCTATTTAATTATTTTATTTATTTATTTATTTTTCAGATTTGTGCTGTACTCTCATTGCTGCATTATTATTCACTACAAATGGCATGATGAGCTTTTATTATGCATACATCATCTTGCAAATTAAAGGTACAGTATATTATATTCATTCACTAGATTTAACAGAAGATCATGCATCTGATTTACCCCACATTAAAAGGAACTGAGAAATGAATGATGAGAAAAACTTTCATCTGTTTTAATCTGAGTAATAAATTATATTTCAATGATGATTACAGAACTTGCAGGATTTTTGGCTCTGATACCACTGCTCTCTGTTTTGCCACCAATATGTTTGTTCAAACATCCCAAACATTTACCTGGTGAGTCTCATAATAAATAATGAAGGATTATTAATTATTTATGCTGTCTAGGTTTATGATGTTATAATTACTTTATTATATTTACCTCATCTGTCATCCATCTTATTCTGAATTACAGAGGTCTTTCACATTATGGTCTACATGTTTGGAGCTGTAGGTCTTAGTGCTGTAAATGCAATCGTTCTTGCCACAGAACTGATCCTGAAAGCAGGTAATGTAAAATTCCACCATAAACAAAACAGCAGAAATGTGGTTCATTCAATAATTCTGTTAAATATTATAATACAAGAAAATATATATACTTAAAAAGAAATGCACACAAAAATAGTTATGCCACACGCTTATATATCAGTATATACATTATGCTTTACGCTTTTGATATCAGTGCAGTGCTTTTGCCTGATTTACACCAAAGGCTGATTAGCAGATTAAGAATTTCAAAACACAGTTTAATTGTAGTTCATGTTCAGAAAACCAACAATAGTTCAAAATATGGAGCCAGAGCATTGAACTTGAAGTCTTGCATTTTCCTGCAAACGTGCTATTGGTGTCTCATGGTCCTATATTCTGCATTTATTATATATATATATATATATATATATATATATATATATATATATATATATATATATATATATATATATATATATATATATATATATATATATATATATATTTTATTATTCTAGCATAACATTGTGTATCAGTTAATATTTTGCCTTGATTTATACTAAAAATGAGATTTAACTGTCTCTAGGGAAAGGAGCACGGACTATAGAAGATCTCCGTGTGATAGTTTTACCCTTGAAACAGTGTTTGTCTTTGCTTGGCTCACCTTGCAGATCTATGATGCCTGTGAGTACTGTCTGGAATATTACTTGACTCTATAAATATTTTATAAAAGCTACTTGCAGTTCCTTGGTAATTTAACTAACTTGTATTAAAATGCATGGGGCAAAATCTGTACACCAGTTTAAGTTATTAACTGGTATTCTAAGAAAACATGTTTAACTGCTCTGAATTCCTACACATTCTGTCTGAAACTGTGCTTTTCAGGGATGAGATACAAGGACGGGTAAGCCCATTTTATTATTCTAGCATAACATTGTGTATCGGTTTATATTTTGCCTTGATTTATACTAAAAATTTGATTTAACTGTCTCTAGGGAAAGGAGCACGGACTATAGAAGATCTCCGTGTGATAGTTTTACCCCTTGAAACAGTGTTTGTCTTTGCTTGGCTCACTTTGCAGATCTATGATGCCTGTGAGTACTGTCTGGAATATTACTTGACTCTATACATATTTTATAAAAGCTACTTGCAGTTCCTTGTCAATTTAAATAACTTGTATTAAAATGCATGGGGCAAAATTTGTACAGCCAGGATTTAATTTATTAACTGGTATTCTAAGAAAACATGTTTAACTGCTCTGAATTTCTACACATTCTGTCTGAAACTGTGCTTTTCAGGGATGAAATACAAGGACGGGTAAGCCCATTTTTATTATTGCTAATAATTGCTAATTTTGAACAAATTTCCAGCAGGTTTGGAATTCTGTATGACAAATCTTTCACAAGTCTGTTCTTGTTTTCAACAGAGCACTATATCTTTATGAAGATACGAGAAGAACAGGACCCGAGGTATGACATTTTAAGGGCCTACAATGGCTAAACCCCATATAACATTCTTATATAATAATAATTATAATTATAATAATAAAAGTAATAAGAATAATAATTATTAGTATTATTGTTTTGTTGATGTAGTTATTATTGTTATCACTTTTAATATTTTGTTTGTATGTTTATTAAAAAATATATATGTTACCATCCTACCATTCAGACTGTATTTACTGGTGTGAATTCTTTGTTGATATAGGTTGAAATGAAAGCTCTCCAAGAGAATATTCCGAACCCTGACTGATTTGTGGTGATCTGTAAAATATAGACACCAGATTATAAAATCCCAGAAGTATCATTCTTTACACTTTGTGAGACGATTGTTTGTGTTTCTTATAAAAGCTACCTTTGAGTTTCTACAGCACATGTTCAACAGAGTCTGTATTAAAGAAACATCATGTTGTTACTTCAGTGTAACCGATATATTAATATATAATGTATGGTCAGGGAAACTTGAGTCGGAAGCTTAATTGCTTGAGAAACAGTCACATGCTAGTATTGTTTATTAATATATAGCCATTAGGTTGGGTTTGGTTCCCTGACCATACATTATATATTGATAAACAATACTAGCATGTGACTGTTTCTCAAGCAATTAAGCTTCTGACTCAAGTTGAGCATCAGTTTTGCAGACTAAAAAATATTTAGGTAAACAGGTATCTAATTTTTGTTCTATTTAACAAACGTGTTTGCTGAATTTCCACTCATGCATCAGCTTTTATGCTCCAGTTATATCTGTTAAATAATAAAAACAAATAAGATATACATTTTTCTCAATATGATTAATAAGAAGATATATATATATATATATATATATATATATATATATACACATACAGTGCCCTCCACAATTATTGGCACCCCTGTTTAAGATGTGGTCGTGGACTTCTAAAAATTCTCCTTTTTTTTAAAACAACATAGAACCCAAATGCAAAAAGAGAAAAATCCAACCTTTCATTTAAGTACATAACTTTGGTGGTAAAAAAAAATCATACATTTAGAAAAAAAAAAAAAAAACTTGAAATCATGTGTCCCACAATTACTGGCACCCCTAACAATTCCTCTGAAAAATGTAATTGTTTTTTTTTTATATATATTTTTCTGTAGTTGCTAAGGTTGGTCAGGGTATCTAGGGACTTTTAATTAGTAATTCATGATTTCCTGTTTCCCTGGGGTATAAATATGACGTGACACAGAGGCCTAATTCTCTTACCCATTTGTCAACATGGCAAAGACAAGAGAACACACCATTCAAGTAAGGCAGATGTGTGTCGACCTTCATAAGTCAGGCAATGGCTACAAGAAAATAGCCACTCGCCTTAACTTGCCGGTATCTACAGTCAGAGGAATCATTAAGAAGTTTAAAACAACTGGAACAGTGACAAACAAGGCTGGAAGAGGTCCCAAGTTTATCTTGCCACAACGCACAGTGAGGAGGATGGTAAGAGAAGTAAAAATTTCCCAAGCTCACCGTCACAGAATTGCATCAAAGAGTGGCATCTTGGGGTCACAGAGTCTCCAAAACAAGACGCTCTCTACATGCCAACAAGCTGTTTGGGAGGCATGCAAGGAAAAAGCCTTTTCTCACTAACACTCACAAACGTAAACGTCTGGAGTTTGCTAAGCGGTACTGGGACTTCAACTGGGATCGTGTGCTTTGGTCAGATGAGACTAAGATTGAGCTTTTTGGCGACAAACACTCTAAGTGGGTCTGGCGTAAAACAAAAGATGAGTATGCCGAAAAGCACCTCATGCCCACCGTGAAGTATGGTGGAGGATCTGTGATGCTGTGGGCCTGTTTCTCTTCCAAAGGCCCTGGGAACCTTGTTAGGGTGCATGGCATTATGAACGCTTTGAAGTACCAGGATATTTTAAATAAAAACCTGATGGCCTCTGCCAGAAAGCTGAAGATGGGTCGTCATTGGGTCTTTCAGCAGGATAATGATCCAAAACATGTGGCAAAATCTACACAAAAGTGGTTCAGCAGTCACAAACTCAAGGTCCTCCCATGGCCATCTCAGTCCCCAGACCTCAACCCAATCGAAAACCTGTGGGGCGAGCTAAAGAGAAGAGTGCATAAGAGAGGACCCAGGACACTGGATGATCTAGAAAGATTGTGCAAAGAAGAATGGTCAAAATCCTCTCTCTGTGTTCTCCAATCTTGTGAAATGTTATAGGAGGAGATTAAGTGCTGTCTTGTTGGCAAAAGGAGGTTGTACAAAGTATTAACATCAGGGTGCCAATAATTGTGGCACACATGATTTCAAGGTTTTTTTTTTTCTTCTAAATGTGTGATTTTTTTACCACCAAAGTAATGTACTTAAATAAAAGGTTGGATTTTTCTCTTTTTTTGCATTTGGGTTCTATGTTGTTTTAAAAAAAAGGAGAATTTTTAGAAGTCCACGACCACATCTTAAACAGGGGTGCCAATAATTGTGGAGGGCACTGTATATATATATATATATATATATATATATATATATATATATATATATATATATATACACCTTTATTCGTCCCACAGTGGGGAAATTTCTCTTTATTTTTTTTGATTTGCTGTGCGCATGTATGAAAACGCTAAAGAATTTATATAGTAGCATTATCGTTAGCCACTAACCAGGAAGTGGCTAGCAGCTATATGGATTTTTTTTGTGTGTTTCCAGCTTCAAGAATTTCTATTAAAAGGAGAAAATCCTGACAATTCCACATATTGAGGGAGTGAATAAATAAAGGGTGGAAAGAATGAAGACATTTGAAATAAATAAAACTAATTGTTTATTAAATATAATCAAAATAATAAAGTCTATTGCAATAATTAAATTTATTCTATTTTATTTTTTATAAAATATTATTTTATATATTATTTAAACAAGCAGGCATTTTATTTATTTTTCTTTTAAAAATGTAAACTGTTTAAATGTTGATCCCAAATGTTAATAATATTAAACTGTTATAAAAAAGCAATTTTGTTTTGCATTTCTTCCCCCAACTGTACCGAAATTTAACCAACTTAAAAACTGAGGTATGTACTGAACCATGAATTGAGTACCATTACACCCCAAATATATACATATATACACACAGAGGTGGAACGTAACAAATTACATTTACTTGCATTACTGTAATTGAGTAGATTTTTTGTGTACATTTTTAAGTAGTTTTTAAAATCTTCAATTCAACTTTTATTTAAGTATGTTTTGTTTCAAGTTTTGTACTTCATTATATTTAAAATCATATCCATAACTGAGTAAAAAATAAATAAATGCTGTTTAAGCTAATGTCCACATTTCCTCTGGAGCTGCTGTTGTATGAAACTTATTATTCACTCTTATTATCATATTATCACTCTAATTAAATAATCCAGACAGTGTTTGTGTATGAGAGACCATACAATGGTGTCAATTGCTTTACTGTATACAGTATGCATCATTTTAGTTAATTTAATAAACTGTTAAAATGTAGTTCTTTGTCTCTGAATACACAATAATTATTATGCTTATTCAGAATGATTGTTGTTACATGTGGCAAAAATATCAGATAATTGGGGATGGGGCCTTGGGGCCACAAGGAGCCCAGAAACCCTAGTGGTGCCCGTGGACACCAGTGATACGACCCAGCTGAGAGCTAAATGTTGTTAAATTATTATGGAACAAACCCCTGGACATACAGAATTTAACCGACCATTTTGACTTCAAGTGCAGGAAACGCAACAGCTTTATTATGCAGTATGTGCTGTGTTTGCCAAAGGTGACAGAACTGGCAGCTTATAATTACTTGTCATTAAACCTGTGCAAGAATTTTGAGCTCAGATATTGATACTTATATCTTTAAATAATTGTTGTACTGTTGCATCACTGTGTGACATTGATAATGTTGGTTAGCAGCAGAATTGGAAATGAACGGAGAAATACCTAATACAAGCGCACGTCAAAACTTGCAAAAGAAAATTGAACTTTAATTTGTAAAGGTGTTCATTTAAAAACAACTAGTTTAAGATTTGTATGCCCTTGTCCTTTTTGTTGTACACTGGAGTCCTCCACCCCACTCATGCTGCAAAAAAGTTACTAAATTTTACTTAAGTTTTTTAATTTACACTAAATAAGCTCCTTAAATTATCTACTTTTACTTGAGTAGATTTTTCTGGTAACTTTACTGTTGCGTTACCCATGGTAATCAATCTATTTAAATCTATGTTTGAAAAAAGGCAATAGAAAAAAGAAAATTAGGTCTCGCAGTTAACTTTATTAATGCAGTTAAGCCGGGTCGCACTATATATATATATATATATATATATATATATATATAATCATGGCCCATATTCAAACACTCAAACATTTTCCTTTATAGGTTTGCTCAATCTTTTAAATAATTCTTATTTAGACTCTCCTGTATATTATAGTATTAAATTCCAACTCATTTTGCTGTGGAGTTTTTGAGAAAAGTAAAGGCAAAATCACTCCAAACATCAGTGTATTTTAAGCCATGTTCCATATTCAAACACTTTTAAAACATCTTTACTGTATAGTGTATAGTTTGAGACTATACAGTAAAATGTAAAAGCAAAATCACCTTTATTTTACCGTCCTTAAAATCTTTGCTACTCAGTGAGACTGATTATGCCTGAATTCATTTTCAGGTCGTTCTACTGTAGAATTTTTAAGAAACATAAAAATCAGTGCATTTGAATCACCGTATTCAAACACTCATTAGACATAGGTTTGCTCAATCTTTTAAATAATTCTTATTTAGACTCTCCCTCTATATTATCTTTTTAAATTTCAAGTCATTTCACTGTACAGTTTTTGCGAAAAGTAAAGGCAAAAATCACTCCACACATTAGATCATATTTCAATTATATTCCATATTCATACACTCTTTTAACAATTTCCTTGATAGGTTTGCTTATTCTTTTAAATAATTCTTATTTAGACTCTCCCTGTATATTATAGTATTAAATTCCAACTCATTTTGCTGTGGAGTTTTTGAGAAAAGTAAAGGCAAAATCACTCCAAACATCAGTGTATTTTAAGCCATGTTCCATATTCAAACACTCAAACATTTTCCTTTATAGGTTTGCTCATTCCTTTTAATTTTTATTCTTATTTACAGTTATAAAATTTGAAGTAATTTTACTGTCATTTCGCAGTTTTTGCGAAAAGTAAAGGCAAAATCACTCCAAACATCAGTGTATTTTAAGCCATGTTCCATATTCAAACACTCAAACAATTTCCTTTATAGGTTTGCTCAATCTTTTAAATAATGATTATTTACAGTGTCCCTGTCTCTGTCTGTCTCTGTCTTTAGAGTGAATGTGGAACATGATTGAAAATGCACTGATGTGTGATCGTGCCTTTACTTTTCTCAAAAACTGTAAAGTAAAATGACTTGAAATTTAAGAATATAATAGACAGGGAGACTCTAAATAAGAATTATTTAAAATATTGAGCAAACCTATAAAGCAAAATGTTTTATGAGTGTTTAAATGTGGAACATGATTGAAAATGCACTGATGTTTAGATTGATTTTGACTTTACTTTTCTCAAAAACTCCACAGTAAAATGAGTTGAAATTTTATATAGTAATAGACAGAGACACTCTAAATAAGAATTATTTAAAAGAATGAGCAAACCAATAATGGAAAATGTTTTATAAGTGTTTGAATGTGAAACATGATTGAAAATGCACTGAGAGTCTTTTTTTTTTTTTTTATAATGCCTTTCTGAAGCGTCTTTACTAATATTTTGACCGCGGCCACCTCCCGTACCGTAAGTACACGACTAGATGCGCAATACAAAGGAACGTGTGGCTGGATTAACCGTGTATTTTCAAGATGCTGCTGGTTTAACCGTATTAACTGTATAAACTCCGCACACTTCTAAACTGAAGCTGCTGAGCTGGCACGGCTGTGACATACTTCTGCATTTGACATACAAATATCAAGCCCTTTTTTGTTTTGGTTTTACTTTTTTCCCCTTTCCGTGCATCCATTAAGAACAGAAAAATACCCTTTTTCCTGTAGTTTGGTTCTGGAGTTTCAACTTCTCTTTCTTAAACGAAACTTGATCTTTTTAACTTCCATGTTTACTGAGACCGAATCCGCTTGTCTGTTACTTTGCTTTTAATTTTTTTTGTGTTATTGCACTGGTTTTTGGATTCTGATCTGGTATTGGATTAAGGAATGTTTTTCTGATTTTTTGTTGCTCTGATTACTGGTTGGAATTTATCAAATGTCTTTTCATACTGTGTTTTGCGTAATTCCGTTATGTGCATTGAGGAACCGTTTCTGATCTCCTGCTTACCTGACCATGTAATAAATAACTTTTATTAAAATATCTATACCATCCCACTGATACACGAAGAATAAACTGGTCGCAACATGTATTTCTCAGTGTTGTTAATGTTTGTCTATGGTGTTGGACATGAAGGTAAGACTTTTTTATAGCTTGCATTATTAAATTACTCATAATGTAAAAATTGCTGAGTAAATGTATACTATTTTGTTTGCATTATATGATATGATTTTTGTTATAATTGAAATACAGTAGGTCTAGAAATTTGTACATTTAATTTAACTGATTAATTCTTGGAAATCACTGTAACTTTGTTTGCCTCAATTAATCTAAAGGGAAACAATAGAAACTTTGGACAAATTCTTTGTTTCTGTACATACCTGTTCCTTGTTTACTTTGGTATTAATGCAGCTCTTCGAGTCCATGGCCCCTCAGATCCACTAGTGGCTCAGCTGGGAGGATCAGTGCTCCTGCCATGCTTTATTGAAAGTTCACTGCCGTTAGAAGATCTCCAGGTGGAATGGAGAAAGATGGATTCAGATTCTGTAGTGAGCCTCTTCCAGCAAGGAAAAAGCAGACCAGATCTCCAGACTCAGGTGTTTAGAGACAGAGCTGGGTTTTTCCCAGATGAGGTCTCAAAAGGGAATTTCTCCATCTTACTGAAAAATGTAGTTAAAGAAAATGCTGGAGTTTATAGATGTCAAGTCAACACAACCCAGGACACTGGTGAGGTGATAATGGAAATTAAAGAGATCAGTAAGTAATGT
The DNA here is from genome assembly GCF_014805685.1 of Silurus meridionalis. NCBI lineage: Eukaryota > Metazoa > Chordata > Actinopteri > Siluriformes > Siluridae > Silurus > Silurus meridionalis. The sequence continues at coordinate 29,160,039 of NC_060885.1, read as the reverse complement.
AAAGTAAAACATTTAAAATGCATAATTTGTACCAATATGTTCGTCATTTTATGAAACACATCAAATCCACTACTACACTTTGTATTTACTGTTATTATAACTTTGTGTCATTGTAGAGCATTTTGTGGTGAAAGGGGCAGACCATGCTGTCTTTGCCCGTGACGGTGAGGATGTCATACTGAACTGCTCTGTAGATTCCCATGTACCAGCCAGTGAGATTGAAGAAGTGACCTGGAAGAAGACCGATGGAGACCAAGACATCCTTGTCCTGCTTTATCAAAACAGTGAAATATTCCCAGATTCCTCACATGAGAGTTATCAGGGAAGAGTTGATTTATTTTCCTCTGAAATCTCTAAAGGAAACTTCTCACTACAGCTGAAGGATGTAAAGATGGAAGATAAAGGAGAATTCACATGTGAGGTCCACACTAGTGACATGTCAGCAAGGACCACTGTGGTACTGCATGGTGTAGGTAATGTACCTGGTCAAAATCACTAATAACTTTGTTATACAGTACAGACCAAAAGTTTGGACACACCTTCTCAGTTTTCTTTATTTTCATGACTATGAAAATTGTAGATTCACACTGAAGGCATCAAAACTATGAATTAACACGTGGAATTATATATGGAATTATATACATAACAAAAAAGTGTAAAACAACTGAAAAATGTCATATTCTAGGTTCTTCAAAGTAGCCACCTTTTGCTTTGATTACTGCTTTGCACACTCTTGGCATTCTCTTGATGAGCTTCAAGAGGTAGTCACCTGAAATCGTCTTCCAACAGTCTTGAAGGAGTTCCCCGAGAGATGCTTGGCACTTGTTGGCCCTTTTGCGTTCACTCTGCGATCCAGCTCACCCCTAAACCATCTCGATTGGGTTCAGGTCCGGTGACTGTGGAGGCCAGGTCATCTGGCGCAGCACCCTGTAGCGTCTGGCACAGGTCATTTAGACTTCATGTCCCAGGCATTCCTTTTAACCTATGACATCTTTACCTCAATCAAAAGTTGAAACTTTTATTGGGGGTAATATAGTCGTAAAGTGCCACACTCCCCCTTTTTAAAGACACAAACCGGACCAGACCCTGAACTCCTGTTGAGTTCACCAAGACCCCCTAATCCTAAAACACACAACCACACACAACTGGCTCCAGAAGGTCTGGATCCTACCACAAGACGAGATAACCCCATGCAGGTTCTCTGTTGACCGCATAGAGACCGCGACCATAAAACACCCACACATACACAATGCACACACACACACACACACACACACACACACACACACACACACACACACACACACACACACACACACACACACACACACACACACACACACACACACACACACACACACACACACACACACACACACACACACACACACACACACACACACACACACACACACACACACACACACACTGGTATTAATGCAGCTCTTCGAGTCCATGGCCCCTCAGATCCACTTGTGGCTCAGCTGGGAGGATCAGTGCTCCTGCCATGCTTTATTGAAAGTTCACTGCCGTTAGAAGATCTCCAGGTAGAATGGAGAAAGATGGATTCAGGTTCTGTAGTGAGCCTCTTCCAGCAAGGAAAAAGCAGACCAGATCTCCAGACTCAGGTGTTTAGAGACAGAGCTGGGTTTTTCCCAGATGAGGTCTCAAAAGGGAATTTCTCCATCTTACTGAAAAATGTAGTTAAAGAAGATGCTGGAGTTTATAGATGTCAAGTCAACACAACCCAGGACACTGGTGAGGTGATAATGGAAATTAAAGAGATCAGTAAGTAATGTAAAGTAAAACATTTAAAATGCATAATTTGTACCAATATGTTCGTCATTTTATGAAACACATCAAATCCACTACTACACTTTGTATTTACTGTTATTATAACTGTGTCTGTCATTGCAGAGCATTTTGTGGTGAAAGGGGCAGACCATGCTGTCTTTGCCCGTGACGGTGAGGATGTCATACTGAACTGCTCTGTAGATTCCCATGTACCAGCCAGTGAGATTGAGGAAGTGACCTGGAAGAAGACCGATGGAGATCAAGACATCCTTGTCCTGCTTTATCAAAACAGTGAAATATTCCCAGATTCCTCACATGAGAGTTATCAGGGAATGGTTGATTTATTTTCCTCTGAAATCTCTAAAGGAAACTTCTCACTACATTTGAAGGATGTAAAGATGGAAGATAAAGGAGAATTCACATGTGAGGTCCACACTAGTGACATGTCAGCAAGTACCACGGTGTTACTGCATGGTGTAGGTAATGTACCTGGTCAAAATCACTAATAACTTTGTTATACAGTACAGACCAAAAGTTTGGACACACCTTCTCAGTTTTCTTTATTTTCATGACTATGAAAATTGTAGATTCACACTGAAGGCATCAAAACTATGAACTAATCCTAATCCTAAAACACACAACCACACACAACTGGCTCCAGAAGGTCTGGATCCTACCACAAGACGAGATAACCCCATGCAGGTTCTCTGTTGACCGCATAGAGACCGCGACCATAAAACACCCACACATACACAATGCACACACACACACACACACACACACACACACACTGATACAATAAAGCATTCCTTTTTCTAATTAAACAAAATGAATAAGATGCTCCACACCCACGACATTAACCTATACTTGTATGTATCTCCTTTATTGTTCATAGTTGTACGCTAAAGATCCTATTAATGTAACTCTATTAATGTGTCTCTTCTATTAAGGCTTAATTGACTTAAAATTATCTGTTCTTTACTTTCCTGACAAGGGTGCATTTCATTTGATCAGAATACGACATTATACTAACATCCGTTATACGTTAATTACTGGTCCCAGCACGTTAATGTATACCTGTTCTAATGCTGTATGTCCTTTTAAGGCCTGATGTCAGAATTTATACAAAATTATCTGCTCTTCACTTTCCTAATGGAAGTGCATTTTGTTTTGTGTTTTCATTCTTTTATCAGAACATAATGTTGTAGTAACATTAGTTACACTTTGACTACTGATCTATGTATGTAATATACGGCTGCCGTTATGCCATCAATCCTCTCGTGTTTAGTATCCAAATGACCACAAAATTACATGTAACTTACTTTTCAAACTATGGTACATTTTATTGGATCAGAAAAGTCACCATACTGTCTTAATACACTTCAGATAAAACTTTAAAGTTCTATAATCCAAACCATGCCCACAGACACATGGAACAATGGGGAGTTTTTCCCTCCAAAATCTCAACCCTTAGTATTGGCCGTTCCCCCAAAGATGGGTGGAGTTCGAGACCTTTAAAATATCACGAACACCACCAATCGTTGGTCAGACGTACGAAACAGCTTGGAAACGACTCCCTCTTTCTTCAAGATCTTCCAGCAAGCTTCACTTCCAAGAACAACCACCGCTCTGATCTTCAGGAGAACCTGGAAGAACATCTGACCCCACCCTAACTGGCTCTTCAAAGATTTCCTTTTCGCATCCGGACTCTTGCGCAACAAGCCAATGCAAGTAACCGTTTCCTTTACCAACGAATTTAGATGCGTATTTTAAGTCTTAGTAAATCTTAAGGTGAATTTAAATTCCTGTGACGATTTCCCAGTTAGGGTGTGCTTAATTTTGAAGCTGAAGCATTTCCATCCATCCCCTTTCCTTTAACTCTTTCTTGTTTCTTTCTCTTCCTTCTTTCCTAGTTTTAACCTTTCTTTATTTTATTTTTGTTTTCTTCATTTCTTTGTTTGTTCGTGTAGCTAGTTCTTTGTGTGTTTGTCTCATTTATTAAACGCCATATTTTTCACAAATGATTGCCTCTGAGTACATTCGCAAAGTTCCTGCAATATCCGGTCTGAACTACTTGCTCTTTTAATTTAATTTAAGGTATAAAGTAAAAGGGGGGTTACGTCTTTCTCGGCCAGGGAGATACCTCTTTTATAGAATTAATATAAATTCTACTGTCTGTTTGGTGGACGAACAGACAAATAAGTGTAATGTTAATTCCATTACCGTCAATTCAACTTAACTTAAATATTTAGGAGTAACTATAACCTGTTATAATTACTTATAAATATTAAATTTTCTTTGCGAGCTAAATTCGCTACAACCCCATCACTCTCCTTCTTGGTCAAATAGCCCTTGATGCCTTTAGTGTGACTCTACAATTTTCATAGTCATGAAAATAAAGAAAACTCTTTGAATGAGAAGGTGTGTCCAAACTTTTGGTCTGTACTGTACATCTGTTTAAACAGTCCTGACACAGTGAAATAAAATGTTTAGGATGAGATTAAGAAACACCAGAGGACAAGTTCAGAGATTTACACATCAAATCAACTACTACACTTTGTATTTACTGTTATTATAACTTTGTCCATGTCCTTGTAGAGCATTTTGTGGTGAAAGGGGCAGACCATGCTGTCTTTGCCCATGAGGGTGAGGATGTCATACTGAACTGCTCTGTAGATTCTCATGTACCAGGCAGTGAGATTGAAGAAGTGACCTGGAAGAAGACAGATGGAGACCAGGACATTCTTGTCCTGCTTTATCAAAACAGTGAAATCTTCCCAGAATCCTCACATGAGAGTTATCGGGGAAGAGTTGATTTGTTTCTTTCTGAAATCACCAAAGGAACTTCTCACTAAAGCTAAAGGAGGTAAAGATGGAAGATAAAGGAGAATTCACATGTGAGGTCCACACCAGTAATATGTCAGCAAGGACCACTGTGGTACTGCATGGTGTAGGTAATGTACCTGGTCAAAATCACTAATTACTTTTTATACATCTGCTTTAACAGTCCTGCCACAGCTAAATGAAAAGTTTAGGTTGAGGTCAAGTCAAGTAGAGTTTATTTCTATAGCGCTTTTCACCACAGACATTGTCTTAAAGCAGCTTTACAGAAATCAACAGTTAAGGTGAATGTTCTGCATTTATTCCTGATGAGCAAGCCATGGTGAGTTTAAGATACACCAGAGGACAACAATTCAGAGCTTTAAACATTGTAACCATTTCATTATGACATGCTTGTTTAAATATGAATCTGAATCTGAATTGCTTGAGTCAAGCAATGTATTTCATCTTTGATAAGGAAGAAGGAATGTGATCTTTCATTTTTTTGCTGATGAAGTGATGGGAGGGCAGCCATCCAGCAGCATTTTTATGAATTTTGTTTAGGGTCATTCACAGTTTTTATTATTCATGTCCCTTTGCTACAGGTTTCTCTGCATTACATGTACTAATCCTGGTGTTTTGCTTGATTGCACTATTGCTGGCAGTAGGTTTTTGTTGTCCTGTTTTTAACCTCCTGCGAAAGAAAGGTATTCAGAGTACTATTTATCATTTTTTTCTTGAAAATATCAGTTGCAAATAGAAGTATAAATATAAAGTTTTTCCCTTTTTCTTAGTTGTTACCAAAAAGGCCATGAAAATACACATTTCTTTGATCCTTTGTCCAAATATTTGCATGATTGTCGCTTTCTGCTTGTGGGCGAAGGAAGGTAGGTGTTTTGCCCTATTTTTAACAGCTATGGCAGCTTTCATATGGTAATCCCAGATCCCATGCTGACATTGGTGCGATTTATTTTTCCTTAGGGTTCCTGTTGGAGGTTATTACTTGTTTAACTGTCACTATCATAAGACCCATCATGCTGATAAAAACTTCTTTGTATATCAACAGATTCCCAAGTAAGCCAATAAGAATTATTTTAATTAATTATCGAGATGGTGACATGTATATAGTGTTTGTAGATGTATTCTGCACAAAGCACAAAAATGCTGTGAAATAAGGATGCTCTTAAAAATAGAAGTGTTCATTTATTTTTATCATTTAACAAAATAGAAAGTAAATGAAGAGAAGAGAAAACCTAATACAATCGTTATTTTTAGTGTGACTACCCTTTGCATGCAAAAGGGTAGTCCTCCTAAGAAACTCCTAAGAAATTTCCCCACTGTGGGATGAATAAAGGTTTATCTTAAACATCATCAATTCTTCTAGGTACACTTGCACACAGTTTTAAAGAAACTTAACAGGTAGGTGGTTCCAAACATCTTGGAGAACTAGCCATATATTTCCTGATGTAAGCTGCCTCAAATCCTTCTGTTTTTTCATATAATCCCAGACAGACCTGATGATGCTGAGATTAGGGCTCTGTGAGGGCCAAAACCATCACTTCACAAACTCCTTGTTTTTCTCTACACTGAAGATAGTTCTTAATGACATTAGCTGTATGTTTGGGGTTGTTGTCCTGCTTCAGAATACATTTAAGGTCAATCAGACACCTCCCTGATGGTATTGCATGATGTATAAATATCAGCTTGTGTTTCTCATTATCGAAGACACCATTAATCCTGACCAAATCTCATATTCCATTTGCGGCATGCTTCACTGTCGCCTGCAGACACACTCCAGCCCTTTTGCAAACAATTTGACTGCTATAAAATGTTTACTGATCAGTCCATAGCACCTGCTACCATTTTTCTACAGCCTAGTTTCTATGTTTTCATGCACAGTTGTTACTGTAAAGTCACTTAACCTTTTCTCAAAATGTAGGTAAATATTTTTGGCTGCAACTCTTGACGAAGATGAAGACCACATCTGGCCAGACTTTAATCTCCTGTTGGTAGGCCATCTCCTTGTTGGAGATCTGGCACACCACAACAGTGTCATCAGCAAACTTAATGATGGTGGTGCAGTTGAAAGTGGCCACACAGCCATATGTATACAGTGAGTACAGCAGAGTGCTTAAAATACAACCCTGAGGAGCTCCAGTGCTGAGGGTGTGAGAGAATGAGGTGTGTTTGCCCACTTCTTCAACTTGTTGTCTGTCTGTCAGGAGGTTGAAGATCCATTGACACAGGGACAGGCTGAGTTCCAGAACCTCCAACATAGAGATGAGTGTGGGGGAAATAAGATGTTAAATGTTAAACTGTAGTCCACAAACAGCATTTTCACCTAGTTCTCTTTATTGTAGTTCAGGTGTCTCATTGTTGTGTGGAGAAGATATGTAATGGCGTTCTTAGTAGAGTGATTTCAGTGGTAAGTGAACTGTATTGTATTCAGAGTGTCTGGTAGAGAAGCAGTGAGGAAGTCTCTGACCAGTCTTTCATAGCACTTCATCACTACTGCTGTCAGGGCTATCAGAGAACAGTCTTGGGTCCCACTGGCTGGATCTTTTCTGCTGGCACTGCTGGACATATTCCAGCATTCCAGCATTCCATATGGTCAATGGTGGATATTTCATAATTCTTTGTGCTTTTTCAAAATAGTTTGAACAGCACATGATGAAACTCTTTTTTGCTTTAAAATATTTTCCTTGTAGAGACTTTCTGATGCAGTATAACTACCTTGTGTCTTATTGCTGTGCTCTGTGTTTCCATGGTGTATGACCTGTGATATGAAACTGTCTTCTATTGTCTTCTATCTTCTATACCTCACCTTGGTAGCAGAGTTTGGCTGTTTGTTACCCAGTTTGAAGCCTCCTAAAAAGCTATTTGTGTTTCAGTTAATTAACTGTTTCAACTACAAAGTGAACTAAATAGAATTGAAATTAGCACCTGCTTTGTATAATTATTAACCATAAACCTGACTCTGATCCTATAAAATTCCTCACTTTGTGCAAGTGTACTGTACAAAGTGTGAAACTGTAGGAATTTAAAACCAAAGAGTATTTACACCAAATATTGATTTGAATTGGATTTCTCTTCTGCTAATTTACTTTGTTTTTTGTTTTAATTGATCATTTATTTCATCACAACTGCCTAAAGCTTTTGCACATTACAGACTGGACAAATGTTTTGAGAATGACACAAATATAAATTTTCTCAAAGTCTGCTGCCTCAGTTTTTATTTACATAATTTGATTTAGTAATTTACATATACTCCAACATTTTATGACGAGTGATCAGCAATTAACTGCAAATTCCCCTTTCCATGAAAATGTACTTAACTACTAGGATTGACCCTAAATCAAGCATTTATCAGATCACCAAGAACTTAAAGAAAATAAGTTCAATTGTAGTGAAGAATGCTTCAGGGCAAAGACTTTTGGAGGATGGTCTATTAAGGCAACAAAGAAGCCACTTTTCATCAGAAAACACTTCAGGGACAGACTGGTATTCTACAAAAGGTACAGGAATTGGACTGCTGAGGACTGGTGTGAAGTCATTTTCTTTGATGAATCACCTTTCAGATTGTTTGGGGCATCTGGAAAAAAAGCTTGACCAGAAAATAATAGGTAAGCGCTGTTATCAGTCCTGTGTCATGCCAACAGTAAAACATCCTGAGACCATTTATGTGTGAGGTTGCTTCTCAGCCAAGGGAGTGGGCTCTTTTCGGCCAGGGGAGTGAGCCATAAACAAAGAATGATACAAATACATCCTCTAAGAGCAACTTCTCCCAACCATCTAAGAACTGTTTGGTGATTAATAATGCCTCTTTCAGCATGATGAAGCACCTTGCCATAAGGCAAAAGTGTTTACTATGTGGTTTGTGGAACAAAACATCAAAATTTTGGGCCATGACTAGGAAACTCCCCAGACCTTAATCCATTAGAGAACTTGTGGTCAATCCTCAAAAGAGGTGGGTGGACATACAAAACCCACAAATTCTGACAGGCTACCAGCAGACAGGATGTGGCCCAGAAGTTGATTGACAGCATGCCAGAACAAAATGCAGAGGTCTTGAAAAAGAAGGGTAAATACTGCAAATATTGACTCTTTGCATAAGCTTAATGTAATTGTCACTAAAAACCTTTGACACGTATGAAATAATTCTTTCTTTCGGCTTCTCCCATTTGGGATCACCACAGCGGATCATCCGTATTCATGATCCGCATTTTCGATTTGGCACATGTTTTTACGCTGGATGCCCTTCCTAAGGCAACCCTTCCCATTTATCCGGGCTTGGGATCGGCACTAAGAGTGCACTGGCTTGTGCAATGAAATACTTGTAATTATACTTCAGTATACCACAGTGACATCTGACACAAAGAACTAAAAACACTGAAGCAACAGTCTTGGCAAAATTGTTTAATTCTCAAATCTTTTTGCCTAGGCTGTACTGTGTGTGTGTGTTTGTTTGTTTATTTATTTATTTCACAGAATTCTTTCAAAAGGCAGTGAAAATTTTGGCTGTTCCACTTTACCATTTAAGTTTAACAATGGGTGCATATTCCCGTAAGTAAAACAATGTTGACATTGACAAATGTATGTCTACCATTTATTATTATGTGTCTTCACATTGTACCAGTCAGTACGCATCAGTACATTTCCAGAGGACACTGCGCTTTCCCGTTTTCTATGTAACAAAGACAAGCTGCATTATTTGCCTTATAACAGATTCCTTCAAATCCAGAAAAGGCAGGCAATGTACATGACTTGAGAGGGATTGGTATTTGTTTTTAGCAGCAGGTTGGCTTTGGGGACCAACTTGTAGGCATTTGGGAAGAAACAGTTGTGAGAGCCCTGTCTTTGGCCGCATTAGGCTTAGAGAAAACTCTGTTTGGGGGAAACCACATCGGTCTCAGGCTGTAGCCCTTTGTAGTGGCCCACCACTTCACTGCAGCCCCAGAATGGAGCTCTTAATGTTGGGCTACTTCATCCTCTAAAATATGTCTAACTGTCATGACTTCCAAATTTCAGACACTTTCAGATCTGTGGCCATTTCGAACATAACAATTTTGGGAAAGCGGTTGTTTTGCGCTTAGCTCTCCCGGGACAGTGGACATATTTTCCACTAGGTGGTAAGAATGCCTTAGTCACTCCTTGCCAGATTATCTTTGTTGTCTTTAGCTCTAAAATCTTCTTGCTATTCTGCCTGACTGCCTTTTTGTTGCCGACCTGTTTTTTCTTGGACCTGAAGCCACTCTCTGCCTGCATTGCCCCGATTCTCGGTTTAACCCTGACTGCTGTAGATTACTCTGTCTCTGCATGAATTGCCCAATGTATTAGTATTAGATTTATTGGACTGTGTTTTCGGACTTTGTTCCTGCCAACTTCACATTGCTCCGTTTTGAATTTAAGAACCGTGTTCCTGGTCTGTGTGATTGCGCTGCATGTGGGTGTGTGAGTTACCAGCTGTGTGGAACACTTTTCCGTATTTCCTGCTTTGTCCACTTATTTGAGACTGTCAAACTGCACCCCTGTCTCCACCCTGCATTTTGGTCCCTTCACAAAACATAAAAATTTTGGGCCATGACTAGAAATCTCCCCAGACCTTAATCCATTAGAGAGCTTGTGGTCAATCCTCAAAAGAGGTGGGTGGACATACAAAACCCACAAATTCTGACAGGCTACCAGCAGACAGGATGTGGCCCAGAAGTTGATTGACAGCATGCCAGAACAAAATGCAGAGGTCTTGAAAAAGAAGGGTAAATACTGCAAATATTGACTCTTTGCATAAACTTAATGTAATTGTCACAAAAAACCTTTGACACGTATGAAATCATTCTTTCTTTCGGCTTCTCCCATTCGGGGTCGCCACAGCGGATCATCCATATTCATGATCCGCATGTTCGAATTTTGCACGTTTTTACGCCGGATGCCCTTCCTAAGGCAACCCTTCCCATTTATCCGGGCTTGGGATCGGCACTAAGAGTAATACTTGTAATTATACGTCAGTATACCACAGTGACATCCGACACAAAGAACTAAAAACACTGAAGCAACTCGCAATTCTTGGTGAATTTGTTTAATTCTCAAATCTTTTTGCCTAGGCTGTAGTGTGTGTGTGTGTGTGTGTGTGTGTGTGTGTGTGTGTGTGTGTGTGTGTGTGTGTGTGTGTGTGTGTTTGTTTGTTTGTTTGTTTGTTTGTTTGTTTGTTTGTTTGTTTGTTTATTTATTTATTTATTTCACAGAATTCTTTCGAAAGGCAGTGAAAATGTTGGCTGTTCCACTTTACCATTTAAGTTTAACAATTGGTGCATATTCCCGTAAGTAAAACAATGTTGACATTGACAAATGTATGTCTGTTTACCATTTATTATTGTGTATTCACATTGTACCAGTCAGTACGCATCAGTACATTTCCAAAGGACTCTGCGCTTTCCCAGTTTCCATGCAACAAAGACAAGCTGCATTCCTGCACAGATTCCTTCAAATCTAGAAAAGGCAGGCAATGTACATGACTTGAGAGAGGATGGTATTTGTTTTTAGCAGGAGGTTGGCTTTGGGGACCAACTTGTAGGCATTTGGGGAAAAACAGTTGTGAGAGCCTGTCTTTGGCCGCATTAGGCTTAGAGAAAACTCTGTTTGGGGGAAACCACATAGGTCTCAGGCTGTAGCCATTTGTAGTGGCCCACCACTTCACTGCAGCCCCAGAATGGAGCTCTTAATGTTGGGCTACTTCATCCTCTAAAATATGTCTAACTGTCATAAATTCCAAATTCCAGACACTTTCAGGTCTGTGGCCATTTCGAACATAACACTTTTGGGAAAGCGGTTGTTTTGCGCTTAGCTCTCCGGGACAGTGGACATATTTTCCACTAGTTAGGAATGCCATTCTTAGTCACTCCTTGCCAGATTATCTTTGTTGTCTTCAGCTCTAAAATCTTCTTGCTATTCTGCCTGATTGCCTTTTTGTTGCCGACCTGTTTTTTCTTGGTCCTGAAGCCACTCTCTGCCTGCATTGCACCGATTCATGTTTTAACCCTGACTGCTGTAGATTACTCTGTCTCTGCATGAATTGCCCCGCATATTTGTATTAGATTTATTGGACTGTGTTTTTGGACTTTGTTCCTGCCAACTTCACATTGCTCCGTTTTGAATTTAAGAACTGTGTTCCTGGTCTGTGTGATTGCGCTGCATGTGGGTGTGTGAGTTACCAGCTGTGTGGAACACTTTTCTGTCTTTCCTGCTTTGTCCGCTTATTTGAGACTGTCAAACTGCACCCCTGTCTCCACCCTGCATTTTGGTCCCTTCTGCCAGCCTTGACCATATAATCTGGCCATAAAAAAATATAATCCCTGTGGATGCTCAAATTTTTCAGTCCCACCTCATCTCTCATAAGCAGTGACTTCAGGGCACATCCGGCTGACTCGGATTATATGTTTTGTGTCGGAACCCACAACGACAATCATGCCTGCTCCTTCCTCACTGATTCCAGCACTGGGGCAACCTTTCTCGTTCCCCTTCAAGCAGACAAAGGTAGCCTGCTCATCTCCCTAATTTTTTGAGCAACAGAGAAATGGGAGCACCAAACAGCCATATGTTCTAGAGTCATCTCTGTCCAGACCCATGGAGATTGGTCACCGCTGCCTTTCACTGTCTGAGAAGGAGAGACGCCACACCAAGGGGTTATGTTTATATTGTGGAGAGGTGAAACATAAGAGGTGTTTATGCCCAGCAGTAGACAGAGCTTGTTGATTTCATCTCCAGATCATGTCAGTCAGTCACACGAACATTTCTACGGTCCTACAGCCGCTTCTGGATCGGAGCCATCTTGCTTCTTTATAAATAGGCGCCGGCTACATGTACTCGCCACCAGATTATCTCATTCGGCTCCGTGCTTCGTTTAAGACCTTCCAGGTTCCAGGGATTTGCGAATTTATATCGCGATTCATTAGAGGACACAGTTCCAATACAGAACTACCCAGTTAGGGAACGTAAACTCCTGGCTATCAAGCTCACCTTGGAGGAAAAACCCTAACCCCATTTTGTCGTAAGGACCACCCACCGCGACCTGGAGTACCTGCGCTTTGCCAAGTAGATCAAATTCCATCAAGCCATGGGTATCTTACCATTTCAACCACCTACAGCTACCAGCTGTTGCTGTTTACCACCGAGAAATTGCATCTGCACTTGCCTTGTTCCAGCGCTGTCGCCACAGTTGGAGAAAGGCCTAGATCGCCTCCTCAAGTCTTCCCGCAGCTATGCCTGCTATCCACAGACGTCGGCCGGCACCCCATACCATGTACACCGAAAGGTGTGGCTCTTCATCCAGAACTTATCCCTCATGGCCATCTGTAGAAAGCTTCCCCTATGGCACCACTATTTAAGTTCCAGTTTTTGAGCTTATCTCACAAACTTTTGTTGTTGCCATGCTAATTTGTTGCTTTTCCTGCCAAATCTTGTTTGTACTGTCGTCTGTATGTTTAGCTTTGTACTTTAGTCTTTTAAATACTCCGTTTTTATACTTTGCAAATTAAAAGTCTGCACTTGCATCTGCTGCCATTGCCTCTATTATATTATATGTGCAAATTGTGTGTGTGTGTGTGTGTGTATATATATATATATATATATAAATATATATACACACACACACTGAACATCAAAATTAGAGAACAATTTATAAACAATTAAACAATTCTGAAATAATGTCATCTTCACTGCTCAACAGTTGAAGGAGTTTTTGTCTTGTCTATACCATGCTACCAGAACACCTTTTCCACAAAATAACTAAGGCATTTAAAAAAAAAAAACATTATTTTGCAGAAAACACAGTGATCAAAATTAGAGAACACTTTCAGATACCTCCCAGTTATTGGTGTTAATCTGGCACCTGGTGCTAATTTCCTTGATTATCTGTCAACCCCTATTTAACTGGCAGCCTAACTTCCAGTTTCACTGACTCTGCAAGATGGTGGGTTGTTATAAAGTTACTGAAAGCCTCCGGCAGCAGGTTGTCCAGATGAAGGCCAAAGGGATGACCCTATCAGCCATAGCAAGACAAGTTGGTCGTTCCAAATCTGTGATTTCAAGAATATTGAAATCTTTACAACATCACAAACTCATTCAAGTCTGCCAAGAAGGCTGGTCATCCACGGAAGACAAATACAAGAGAGGACAGGATACTGCGGAGGATCTCAATGGGCAATCGTTTCCACACTGCAGCTGGAATTGCTCACCAGTTCAGCGCTGAACAGGGTAAGGATCTGTCTCGTCATACAGTGTCTCGACGTTTAAGAGCATTTGGACTGAAAGCCTTCTCTGCAGTGACCAAAGCTCTCATTAGCAGAAAGAATCAAAAGGCTAGACTAAGCTTTGCTGAGGAGCATGTTGTGTGGACAGAGGAGAACTGGTCCAATTTTAATTTATTTGGGTCCGATGGTAAACATTATCTTCGGCGACAAACTGGAGAAAGACTGAACCCAAAGTGTGTAAAGAAGTCAGTGAAAAGTGGAGGAGGAAGGGTCATGGTTTTGGGCATGTTTTCTGCATCAGGAGTTGGGCCTCTTATACAGCTACATGGCAGAGTGAATGCAAATGTTTATCAGAACCTTCTTCAACAACATATGGTCCATGTCACACAGCAAAACAGGTAAAGCAGTTCCTTAAAACTGAAAACATTGAAATGATGACATGGCCAGCCCTGTGTTCTGATCTCAAACCAATAGAGAACCTCTGGAAAATCCTTGGCGACAAAGTTATGGCTAAGAAACCCACTACAGTCACCGAACTGTGGAGGAGACTGGAAGAAGAGTGGAACAAAATCACACCAGAGCAGTGTGAGAGACTAGCGCTGTCCTGTGGCCGCAGATGTGCTGAAGTCATTCATATATATATATGAAATATATATATGTATGCATGTGTGTGTGTGTGTGTGTGTGTGTGTATATATATATATATATATATATATATATATATATATATATATATATATATATAGTGGAACCCGGTTATGTCAATGTCCTAGCGGGTTGCCAAAAAGCATCGAGGTAACCGATGATCGAGATAAACGAAAATCAAAATGGCGGCAATATATTAACATGCTTGAAATTTCTTTATGTACATGATGTGCGTTAATAAATGAGAATGTGCATGCAAGTTTTTTTGAAGGGGTTTTTTACACAACAGCGTTGCCGCGATTTGTTTGATGAAGGCATGCTATAAAAATACATACAGTACATGTTTATCTGTCAGGATTTCACCTGCCATGCACCCTTCGGCCCCCTTCAGCGTGTCAGGTGCTTTCTCGGCCGCTTTCTCTGAAGCTCCCGGCTTCAATCGCGCACATATGGTGCATCATCATCATCACCAGCTCCTATTTAAACTTCCACACTCTCACTGTCCGTTATTGTTGGTATATGTTGGTTCACTGCGGTCGTTGTTATCGCTCATGCGTATCCCGGTACGTGCCTTCCCACCGGCACTCTCTCAATGGCTGCTCTTTTCTTCCCAAAGCGCACCATGATTCCCCGATCCTGTTCATTCTATGATTTTGGATGGTCATCACGCGCCTAAGCGGCTTCGCCTCCGTTCATCGCATAACATTTAACAACAAAAGGCATATGTGCACTAACTAACAGCAGAGATTCACCAGTATACAATACAACACCTGTAGCAGCTGTAAGCCTTGATTTTTCCGCCACTTCGCGAGTTCTTCTGCGGCTGCACCGAGATAACCGACGTTAAATGGCAAATTTTTCCCCTTGTGCTCCACATAACCGATAAAAATGCTTAGAAAAGCAAGAATTTGGCGGTTCCACTTCAAAACGTCGACTTAATAGGGTTGTCGAGGTAACCGATGATCGAGATAAACGAAAATCAAAATGGCGGCAATATATTAACATGCTTGAAATTTCTTTATGTACATGATGTGCGTTAATAAATGAGAATGTGCATGCAAGTTTTTTTGAAGGGTTTTTACACAACAGCGTTGCCGCGATTTGTTTGATGAAGGCATGCTATAAAAATACATACAGTACATGTTTATCTGTCAGGATTTCACCTGCCACGCACCCTTCGGCCCCCTTCAGCATGTCAGGTGCTTTCTCGGCCGCTTTCTCTGAAGCTCCCGGCTTCAATCGCGCACATATGGTGCATCATCATCATCACCAGCTCCTATTTAAACTTCCACACTCTCACTGTCCGTTATTGTTGGTATATGTTGGTTCACTGCGGTCGTTGTTATCGCTCATGCGTATCCACGTGCCTTCCCACCGGCACTCTCTCAATGGCTGTGCTTTTCTTCCCAAAGCGCACCGCGGATTCCCCCCGATCCTGTTCATTCTATGATTTTGGATGGTCATCACACGAACAACAAAAGGCATATGTGCACTAACTAACAGCAGAGATTCACCAGTATACAATACAACACCTGTAGCAGCTGTAAGCCTTGATTTTTCCGCCACTTCCGCGAGTTCTTCTGCGGCTGCACCGAGATAACCGACGTTAAATGGCAAATTTTTCCCCCCTTGTGCTCCACATAACCGATAAAAAATGCTTAGAAAAAGCAAGAATTTGGCGGTTCCACTTCAAAAACGTCGACTTAATAGGGTTGTCGAGGTAACCGATGTCGAGATAACCGGGTTCCACTATATATATATATATATATATATATATATATATATATATATATATATATATATATATATATATATATATATATATATATATATATATATATATATATATATATATATATATATATATATATATATATATATATATATTTTGTATTAAAAAATTTTTCTGTCTCTAATTTAGCTTTTTTTATTATGCGGACACAGAACATAGCAGAAATATACATCACAGGACTTACAGTCTTAGCAGTGTTGTTTTGCATCAGCGCTGTTGTATTAGGTAAATAATAACATACTATTCAATTCCTGCATTTCTTTATTGACCAGGTTTAATTTCTCTTTTTTTTTTTTTATAAAGAAACATTGTTGCTACACATTTTAAACATTCCCAGAACTTTATGTTGGTACTTTAACTTATTACTACCTGCTTCAAATACATTGTCACCCTTGATTAAATAAAATATTTAAAAAACTAATGAATGTATAAGGTAATGACTTGGTGCACTTAACATTTAGAAGCATTTTATATACTGTATGCATTGAGACATAAAAATATAATGGTACACAAAAACGAATATCTTAATTTGGAATGCTTCTATAACATCTAACATGGCTAAAGATGGTTGTAACAAATGTTAGACACTCTTCAATCTATGATAAAAAGAGTTAAAAATAGGCTACAATGTAAAACCATCACTGGTACGTTTTAATATTTTATCAATTCACAGCCCTAATAAATTGTCAGTAGTTAACTTGTCATTAAGCGTAACTTATTTGCACATTTTAATCTGTTCTAAATGTACCTTAAATGAATACTTTTCAAGTTTTTAATACTCTAATCAACATGGCATGGACAAATATGGATGCTTTATGCAGATGTATGTTTATTATTACTGTAACCAAACTCAACATAGAACATCATGTCACAATATTCTTGTAAATGCTTTATGGTGTTTTAATTTATGTAAGTCATCAGGACACCAAACAGAACTTTTTTTATGTTTCCACACGGACGGTATTAATTGCTGGATATTTGCATCATGCAAATTTTGGTGCTCGATTTAAACATTGGCATCAGTAAAACAAATGTTTAGTGATTAAAAATTTTTTTTTGGAGAGTTTATTTTTATTACCGTAATTTCCGGACTATAAAGCGCACCCATATGTAAGCCGCACCCACTGAATTTGACAAAGTGATTTTTATTTTGAACATAAATAAGTTGCACCTGTCTATAAGCCGCAGGCTGTCTACACTGAAACTAATAAACTTTACACAGGCTTTAACAAAAGACAGTGTCTGTTACACGGTGTAACGGGTGAAATATGTTGTGGCTCCTTTAAGAGCAGAGCGGCATTTTGGGAATAGCCTGCCGCCGCATTTTTCCGCTATTACTGCATGTGTGCAAGACCGAGAATATGTCCTTATTATTTTCTGATGCTCATTTCTAAGTTTCTTTGATTAACCCGTAATGCTGTTGCCAAGAAAAATAAAAAAGCACGAGTTTTGGAAACCTGTCTGTGCTTATATGATTTCTGTTGCAACTGGAGTTAGCGAGCTCTCCCTTCACCCAGACTCAATGCGTTACAACGGCTTGTATCTAAACAGTAGGCGACCAAGAAAGTCACTGTTCACTGTATTCCTCCTTCCTTTCACAACTATCTTTTGGCATTGTCGTGCTTCAAAACGTGGGAAAAAGGTAGCGGCTTATAGTCCGAAAAATAGGGTATATATCTGAGTAAAGAGAGGATGTCATGAAAAATGTGTGTTGGATTGAGGTTTTAATTTCGCCTTTTTAATATTTATTTATTAATGTTTCTTTTATAAAAAATAAATAAATAAATGGTCACAGAAATGAGTGCTGCATTAATCATGTCATTCATTGAATATACAGTATTTATACAGTACAGACCAAAAGTTTGGACACACCTTCTCATTCAAAGAGTTTTCTTTATTTTCATGACTATAAAAATTGTAGCGTCACACTGAAGGCATCAAGGGCTATTTGACCAAGAAGGAGAGTGATGGGGTGCTGCGCCAGATGACCTGGCCTCCACAGTCACCGGACCTGAACCCAATCGAGATGGTTTAGGGGTGAGCTGGACCGCAGAGTGAACGCAAAAGGGCCAACAAGTGCCAAGCATCTCTCGGGGAACTCCTTCAAGACTGTTGGAAGACCATTTCAGGTGACTACCTCTTGAAGCTCATCAAGAGAATGCCAAGAGTGTGCAAAGCAGTAATCAAAGCAAAAGGTGGCTACTTTGAAGAACCTAGAATATGACATTTTTCAGTTGTTTCACACTTTTTTGTTATGTATATAATTCCATATATAATTCCACGTGTTAATTCATAGTTTTGATGCCTTCAGTGTGAATCTACAATTTTCATACTCATAAAAATAAAGAAAACTCTTTGAATGAGAAGGTGTGTCCAAACTTTTGGTCTGTACTGTATATATAATACTTTTAGGGAAAAGATATGATTTTAAATCTTTTCACAATGCCTTATAGCTGTCTTTGGTCTCCGGATGCATCTGACTTTGTGTCTAGAAGTTCTGATTGGAGCACTCCATATGCCAGTTGGGAGTGTGAGTACGGTTATATAATAATTTCATTATATTCATATGATGTCATAAAACAAAAGTACAGTGCATTTAGAAAGATTTCAGGCCCCCTTCACTTATTAATTTTATGTTGCAACTTGGTACTTCAAATTGATTTTTTTCCTCATTAATCTCGACTCAGTACCCCTTAATAAAAAGTGAAAACAGAATTCTTGAAATGCCTGTAATTTTTTTATTTTATTATAATTACAAATATAATACATGCACATGCATATTCAGACTCTTTGTGGAAAAGTTGATTGATTGGACATGATTCAGAAAGGCACAGACCTCTATAAAAGGCCTCACAAATGATGCATATCCGAGTAAAAACCAGCAAAAAGGTCAAAAGAATTCTAAGACAGGATTGTCACAAGGCACAGATCTGGGGAAGGCTACAGAGAAATTACTTATGGTCAGATCTTTTCAGACGCCAAGAACTGCTCGGCAGCATAGCAATAAACCTTCTAATCTGAGGAGAGCATCTCTTTAATCTGAGGAGAGCATCTCTTTAATCTGAGGAGATAAGCCATCTGTTCATCTGCCCGCTCACCCATCCTTGAGCCCCCTCTTTCCATCCTGGGGAAATGGCCGGGTCATAGAATGGTGACTTATAATTCCCGGAATTCAAGCTAATATACTTGCATAATGTAACAATTAAATTTTACCTTCACATGTTTGGTATCATGTCATTACATGTTTTGTATCATTGCTTGGTTTTTACAGATATTCTCAATAAATACTTGTTCCACAGTGCTCAGGACCTCAGCCTGGCCTGTAGATTCACCTTCAAACTTAACAACCCTAAGCACACAGCAAAGACAACACAGGTGTGGCTTAGGAACAACTCTGTGAATGTCCTACAGTAGCTCAGTCAGAGCCCTGACATGAACCTTATTAAACAGCTCTAGAGAGACTTGAAAATGTCTTTCCACCGACGCTCCCCATCCAATCTGACCCAGCTTGAGAGGATTTACAATGCTGAATGGCACAAAATCCCCCAATCAAGGTGTGCAAAGCTTGTTGCATCATAACCAAAAAGATTTGCCAAAAAGCTGCCAAATTTGCTTCAATTTAAAACTGAGTTAAGGGTCTGTATTCTAATGTACATAAGTTTTATGTAGGTTTTTATTATTATTATTATTATTATTATTATTATTATTATTATTATTATTATTATTATTATTATTATTATTATTATTATTATTATTATTATTATTATTATTATTATTATTATTATTATTATTATTATTATTATTATTATTATTATTATTATTATTATTATTATTATTATTATTATTATTATTATTATTATTATTATTATTATTATTATTATTATTATTATTATTATTATTATTATTATTATTATTATTATTATTATTATTATTATTATTATTATTATTATTATTATTATTATTATTATTATTATTATTATTATTATTATTATTATTATTATTATTATTATTATTATTATTATTATTATTATTATTATTATTATTATTATTATTATTATTATTATTATTATTATTATTATTATTATTATTATTATTATTATTATTATTATTATTATTATTATTATTATTATTATTATTATTATTATTATTATTATTATTATTATTATTATTATTATTATTATTATTATTATTATTATTATTATTATTATTATTATTATTATTATTATTATTATTATTATTATTATTATTATTATTATTATTATTATTATTATTATTATTATTATTATTATTATTATTATTATTATTATTATTATTATTATTATTATTATGTGGAAAAGTTGATTGATTGGACATGATTCAGAAAGGCACAGACCTCTATAAAGGCCTCACAAATGATGCATATCCGAGTAAAAACCAGCAAAAAGGTCAAAAGAATTCTAAGACAGGATTGTCACAAGGCACAGATCTGGGGAAGGCTACAGAGAAATTACTTATGGTCAGATCTTTTCAGACGCCAAGAACTGCTCGGCAGCATAGCAATAAACCTTCTAATCTGAGGAGAGCATCTCTTTAATCTGAGGAGATAAGCCATCTGTTCATCTGCCCGCTCACCCATCCTTGAGCCCCCTCTTTCCATCCTGGGGAAATGGCCGGGTCATAGAATGGTGACTTATAATTCCCGGAATTCAAGCTAATATACTTGCATAATATAACAATTAAATTTTACCTTCACATGTTTGGTATCATGTCATTACATGTTTTGTATCATTGCTTGGTTTTTACAGATATTCTCAATAAATACTTGTTCCACAGTGCTCAGGACCTCAGCCTGGCCTGTAGATTCACCTTCAAACTTAACAACCCTAAGCACACAGCAAAGACAACACAGGTGTGGCTTAGGAACAACTCTGTGAATGTCCTACAGTAGCTCAGTCAGAGCCCTGACATGAACCTTATTAAACAGCTCTAGAGAGACTTGAAAATGTTATTTGTTTATATTCAAATTAATGTGTATATTTACAAGGACATTTACAAGATTATTTTAAATAAGCTCTACATCGTGAGGAAAGGTCGGCTAAAACAATTAAAAGAGTTGCTAAGCTTTTTTCATGA